>NC_048417.1:18598240-18635865 GCF_013103735.1 Etheostoma cragini
GGGGGGGGGGGGGGTGTGTGCATGTACAGTGTCAGGCCTTCATTTAGTGTTGATGACGAAAGAGGGTAATATCTAGTTAATGACTGAGAGCTTGTTGTTTACTGCTACAGATGGGCGGTTTATAACACTAATGAATGTGAATGAATGTGCATGCATGTCTGTGCGCCAGTGTGTGTGTGTGTGTGTGTGTGTGTGAGAAGAAACAAAGCAAAATGAGGCTTTCTCACACTGTGTTATTGTAAAGGTGTGGGAGATATCAAGATAAAATATTGTGTGTGTTTGTGTGTGCATGTGTGTGTGCGTCTGTGCCCTTATGACAATATAGCACAAAGACTCAGGTTCAAAGGATCATTACAGGGATTGGTAGCAGACCATTTCCTTTCTGGAACCCCCACCTAAGACTTACACGCACACACACTCATACTATGTAGGAATGACAGGGCACGTCTCACTCTAGAGATGAAAGCAACTGGCGTCGTTGCTGCTGTAGTTACCATGGTAACCTTGGGCGTCACCACAGTGAAACCCAGGTAAATACAGGTAGACGAGAAGATCAAGGGTTGGGATCCTTCTACCACACGGCTTTGATGGGAACGGGACAGGTGGAGTGTAAACACCAGATTGCAACAGGTTTCTGATGGTCATCCACAAGTGTCCTTGCTGAGTTTGGATATAATACCATTTTTAATTTAGGCAGTCTTAAATATTGCTTGTTTAAAACTTTGCACATTACTGACAACTGATCCAATCAAAGCAAAACCACAAGAGACTGATGCTGTACTGGAAAAATTAGACAATAACGGTGTAAACTGTTTCTATGAATACTTGCTCTAATTGCTTAACCGTGACTGGCCAAGAAATGTGCAGGATGACAGAACCACAACTAAAGCAGGAAGAACACTCACTTTAAAGAGTACATTTCTCCACCAAGGCTGCATATAATTCTCCAAATTTCTTATGTCAATGATGAACATGTTTTAAATATGTTTTGATTGAATCAATTGATGCAGTCAAATCCACAAAATAGACAACCCCGGCATACATGTGCCATTTTTTGTGTCAATAACCTTGTCCATGGACAAAGGCCTAAGATTTCCCAAATAAAATAAATAAATTAAACTCTGATCACACATTTTTGTGATTTCCAGCTAACAAACAAACAGACCAACAGGACTGAAAATGTAACTCTACTGCACAGTGACAAATGACTAGCAGCCAAATAAGGTTTTAGAAAACAACATTCTGCAGTTTGGTTTATTTTCATGCTCATATGCCATAAATCAGTATGAGGATTGGATAAAAACCACAACTGATCAGCAGCATTGCACTCAAATCATAATTTACAATACTATAATAATAACCCAAAAAGTGCCACCACAGAGACTCAGCATGAGTTCAAGTGGCATGATTTTGTTTGGCTGACAGACTAAACTAAGACTGGTGCATAATAAACATATTGCCCTAAAACAAATTAAAAAACACTAAATTTCTCACAAATGTATTGCAGACCCATTTTTTAGTTTACATGGCACTGTTACATTGTTAAAACACCTCTTTTGTTTGCATACTGTGTGTCTTCACACTATTATCTGTAAACGGGGGAGCATGTGGCGAGCCATCTCTGCAACAGATGATGTACAACATTGCAGCTGATAGGAGGGACTAGTCAAAGTCATCAGCTGCAAACAGGCTCAACAGTTCTGTTTTGGGGTAAAAGAGCAAAATGCAAGACGTAGAAATCTACGAAACAAGCAATTAAACACTTGAAGCTTTGACTCTGTGCCTGATTTAACAATGAAAAAACAATACATAGGTATAATCAATTATTCCTGAGAAAATGGATACTATTTATTTGTGGTAAGATTATTGACAAGCAAATTTGTCTGTTTGTGAGAATTTAACTACACACGGTGCTTGGCAAAAAAAGTTACTTGTTTTGGTTGAAAGCAGAAAATTGGCCACAGAGGCTCAGGGAGCGCAAACAGCAAGGGCTTCCAGCATGTCTGCCTCTCTTATATCAATAGCAACAAATTCATTTTCATATTCAACCCTTAACAAATGACGTAGAGTGCTGTGTTTGACCAGTGTGACTTCTTCAATAACTCTGTGTGTGTGTGTGTGTGTGTGTGTGTGTGTGTGTGTGTGTGTGTGTGTGTGTGTGTGTGTGTGAGTGTGTGTGAGTGTGTGGTGTGTGTGGTGTGGTGTCTGCATTAGTGTGTCACTCAAAATCAGATTTGTCTCCCTTTACAAGAACCCTGGTCTTTGTGTGCAGGGTAATACACACGCACCCCACTGTTAGAGGACATCAATTCACACTTTCATCACCAGGCCTCGGTCCCAAAGGGGGCCTCGAGGAGACTCGGGCAAAGTGACTGGAGGGGATTGAAGAGGATAATGGGCTATAGGTGTGTGTGTGTGTGTGTGTGTGTGTGTGTGTGTGTGTGTGTGTGTGTGTATGTGCACGCGCGCCTGCGTATTCACCAGCAATAAAGGCTACAGTACACAGTGAAATGCTCTCCACATGGGCTCTTAAAACAAACACACTGGACACCACTAAGACGTAAGTGTGCACTGCGTATAATTTTGTGTGTGTGTGACTGTGCATGTGATCACATGCATGCATTCACTCTATGTAAGGTTAACACTCTTTCAGTCACACACTATTCACACAACTTTTACTGTAATTTGTTTCTAATAGTCCACTATGTCAAATACAATTTGTTTATCACTTGTTTGGTTTTAGCGTTTCCTGTGGGAGGACTAGCTGCTTTTTTCTCTGTTTCAAGACACTGTGAAGTGAATCCCCTTGGACTTTAAGCTGTTAGTCAAATTAAGACAATCCTTTGGCTCTACAGAAAATCATAATAAGAATTTTTTTCTACAAATCAAAAACCCAGATTATCTTTTTTTGTATGTTTCGTTTTTTTCCTTCATGTACCAGATATTAAAATTGCTCTGCAGGGACCAAGAGAATTTATTGAGGGAATTGAAATGTAGTGCTAAGTGTTAGTGGAAATGTCACTGAGGGTTTGGATTTCTGTTCATCGCCATGAATGACTGACTGCTCACTCACTGCTGCTGCACTTCCTCACACCAAAGCGCTTCACTGCCTCAATCAATGGCTATCTTGCCTGTTAAGTCTTGTTGTACTGAGTGGGAGGGGGGCGGGGGGGGGGGGCAATGCTTTTGTTAGCTTGAATGTTCATTGCATCCCTCTTATGGCCACATTGCTAAACTCAGAGAAAAAGAAGCTGAGGGTAAACATGAACACACCTACCCACGGCCACCCTCATGCACGCTGAGAAATCTCACCTTAGACAAATACAGTACATCCGTCTTAACAAGTTACAACATGAAGTATTGAGTCTGGAAATCATGTCTGCCTTTAAAGAAAAGCTGGCAGTGAGGTGAGGTCATGGTCGTTTTTTCACATGAATCCAGTGTTTCTTTATGATTTATACTGACACCTCCTCAAGTGTGGGGAGCTGCTTGCATTGCTGTGTTTCACATGACTGTGAATATGTATGTATTGAATATGTGAAGATTTCTTAGCTGCTATCAGACAAAAATAATTTGACATTTCATAGCATAGGCTTTGCCTATGTGTTCATGGACCATCTGTCTGTGCACCTGTCTATGTGTGAATTTAACATGTAACACTTTGAAAAATTGAATTAATGAACTGGAAAAAAAAACATTTGAAAGGTATCTTATATTTAATTTTAAAAAAAAGTTGTAAATTGCAGCCCTAGATTTTGCACCTCATAATACCAAAGCGTCTTGTAAATTAAACTGCAATAGAATTAGACCTTTCTATCTCACCACAACTGCCTGACATTTTTGCAAGATTTGTGTGAAAGATCCTAGATTCCAATTGGAGGCAAAGTGACAACCAACATTTCATCCTGCAAAGTGCTGATGCTATCACATTTCTTGTCTAATTGCCACATTACAGGCACATTCTTCAACACATCTTACATCACAGGCATGAGACAAGGCATTGGATGCACTGCCTAGCAAGTAAACAAGGATCAGCAGTTCTCTCCCATTGGGCTTTGGTTATGAAATACCCCACTGCTGCAGCCTGTGGGCAAGGGGCCCACCAGGACTATGGCAACAACAGTATCACAGACAGGTGAACCTCTCCCTCTGTTTCTCTTACTCTCTCTCTCTCTCTTGATCACTCAGTTCAGATTAATTATACCTCAGTGGTATCACAGGAAAGACATCCTCATTATGATACTAAAGTAGTGTCACATCAGGCAATATCACAGGCACAACTGGTGATAATAAAGCAATCAATAGACCACATTCATAAGTCAATGGATTTGTGTGTCATCAGCAATGACAAAACTATAGATATGCACCTCTGCTGTTTTTTATTTCTCCGTTTCCATGTTCCATAACTTGGTCTCTGCTACCAAGTCTGTTCCTCTCCCTTGTTATCAAACAATCTATGCTGCAATCAGTGTCACTGCGTGTATATTCAGAGCAGTCTATCAATTTGCATCTATATAACCACACAGCAGCTGGATATCACAGCTGAACACACTGTTCTCAATTTCCAGCAAACATCGGAAATAAACAATGAGCAATTGGTCTTAAGAATTTTCAAAATCGTCTTCCACCAAATTCAACTGCTAACTGGGCAGCAGCGTGCAGCGAGAACCAATCTTAAAGTTGTTCATCTTTTGTAGATGCCGAATTGAAAAGGGACTTTTGACTTTTTGCAAAACGTTAAGTCTTAATGGAAGTGTGTGTTTTATGAATAATGATTCATAAATGTGTGACAATGATATTGAAACATTGTTTGGGTACATTTGGATGGTGCGAAAGTAACCAACCTTCACAGGGGAGCTCCTGATGGCTACGGGCAGCTCTCTGATCGCACTGCCCGGGGGAGAAGCGGATATCCCGGCTGCGTAGCCCTGCAGCGAGCCCCCAGTCAGGGACTGCCTGCCGCCTACTCCTCCTCCGCTCCCTCGCTGGGGCCGCTGCTTAATACCGTCCAGAAGGCGAACCAGAAGGATGTTAGCCGGCAAGTCGTCCACCCCGCAGTCCACCAGGATGCGGCACTCCGGGCAGCGGAGCTCGTTCCGGGAGCTGACAATGTTTTCGAGGCAGCGGCGGCAGAAGGTATGCTGGCACGGCAGCACCCTGGCCGTGGTGTCCAGGCGCTCCAGGCACACCGAGCACTCCAGTAGATCCAGCAGAGACGAAGACTCGTCCATGTCGGCGGAAAGGGTGAGCATCTGGGCTTCAGTGTCCGTGGGAAAGCCGCGGCGACTGGTTCGTGTACCGTACAAATGAACCGGGGGCACAGAACATTCTGGGAGGCGGACCAGCGGGAAGCAGCTAACGGACGACCCGCGACAGAGTCCCCGCGCGCTCAGCGTAGCTACCCCAGTGTTGTGAATGTTCTCCCCTGTACCTCTCTCTGTCTCCCTCAACGTGTTTCTGTTGCTTGCTCTGTTTCTCTGTGTCTCCCCCCTCTCTCCAGCAGCTGTGCAGAAAGCGGTGAGGTCACGCTCTCATCATCATGTTCCGCGCGCCGATCAGAACTGCGGCGCGCGTTCACGCACTAGAGACAGATTGATACAGACTGGGAGAAAGAGAGCGAGAGACCCCACAAACACAGAGACAGGTTAAAAAAATAAACACCATTTCTAACAAACCCGAGGGGTTCCTGAAAGGTTTTCTGTCATCTCACCTACTTATAGAGACAAACTCGAGCGTCAGCTATGACGTATAGTATTTTCAATGACATTACGCCGTCACCCAAGTTTGTGCAGCTTGAAACAGATTGCAGGTTGTCTTGCTCTGTTTTTTTATTTATTTTTTATTCATATGCATCAAACTTCAACTGACTTTGTATCAATGTATTGCGGTGTCTGTCTCACCGTGTGATACACAGCTGACAAGCGTACTTCATTTTCATTACCTCAGTAATTATCCAGCTGAAAAACTTGGCTTTTGGAAAAATTGTTTTTTGGCGACGCCTGGTGGATATCAGCTAATCTTTTTTTTCTCCTGGGTTGAACAATTGAGATCTCCAAAAAGTTATCATACATTTTAACTTAAAATGCTATTTAATATTCAATTACAGGCGATAGACTAGAAAGACTACAAGACACATTACCATTCCTAAAATTAATAGTATTATTTTAAAATGCAGTACTTATTCTTGTTCTTGAAGGGATTATATAGGATTATTGTAGTCAAGTGAGACCATCCAAAACAAAATATACCATTACAACGTAGTATCAGGTAGAGTGTAATGTGTGATAGGGATATTATTGGATCATTTCTTTAAGTGGGGGTTGCATAGACTCTGAGCTTTGTGTTGTAATTCAGAGATAGAAGATTAGCAGCTATAGATAATATATTAATAGATGACATGCAGGACTTTTATCAATTAAATGGGACAATTGTTTGATAAAAGTACAAACCTTAGCGTAAATACAGTCATGTCATTGAACACAACATAACTAAAGGACAAGGAAGTGTGTTTGTTTGTGTGTGTGTTTGTGTGTGTGTGTGTGTGTACATGCGTGCGTGCTTGCGTGCGTGCGTGTGTTGTTTCTCAGCCGTGACTGCAGGCTTGCTTTGCCTGCCCACCTGTTCAGACCTGCTCTACTCTTACATTCAGCCTTAGAGGGGTAAGGAGTGATTGAGCCAAATGTATTTGTATGGTTGTTTGTGTGTGTGTGTCTATGTGTTTGTGTGTGCGCGTGTGTGTATGTGTGCGTGTGTGTGTGTGTGTGTGTGTGTGCATGTGTGTGTGTGTATGTGACGCTTTGTGACGCCTTCCTGGGTGAGAAGTAGGCCTACTATTTACCACCCACGATGAAAAGAAGAGGGTGGACTGCTGAGACATACATTCAAAAAAGGGAGTGTGTGTGTGTGTGTGTGTGTGTGTGTGTGTGTGTGTGTGTGTGTGTGTGTGTGTGTGTGTGTGTGTGTGTGTGTGTGTGTGTGTGTGTGTGTGTGTGTGTGTGTGTGTGTGGTGTGGTGTGCAACCCACAGCATTTACAATGATAAGCCAGATACTGAAAATGTTGAATGCTGTATTTCATTTCACAACAAAAACCTAAGTCACAGTATTGCAAAAGTTTTGTTATTTTATTTTATAATTACATTGTTGTGCTATTTTGTATGTAAATACCTATCAAGACTGGTTGATGGTTCAGATGACAGTTGAAGTAAATGTAACATAATGAAATCTGGCCAAGTCATTAAACCAAATTTAGACTGAAGCACTCACTAATTTACTCCTGCTGTCCTTGTATACAATCATATGTGGTATAAAGCTACAGAAATCAAAGCAGCGGGAATTAAACATTTTCTAGTTGCTTAAAATGCAAAATGACAGGTCACAGTATGCCCCAGTAGTAGGCTCCAAAATCCAAAGAAAACAAAACGTCGAAGGAGCTTGTACTCACAATTGGAAGAAAAAAAAATCTACTACAATCAAAGGAAGGTCAAGTCTTTTGCAGAAGAAATGACTTGGAGAATTTCTGTGCTTTTCAGCTCAGCTATGACACAAAAGTTCCCTTACATTTCATTTACAGAGACCTGCCATTTTTTAAAGGTTTCCCTACGGCTGCAGAACATCGCGATAATACAGCATTTCAGCCCCTAAAAACGTGTGTGTTGTTGTTGTCAAGCCCTGATTTTGAATGCCTCAATAACGCGGTGGCCCAGAAGTGCAGGCAACAAGCACCAAATTCATGGTGTATCTCTCTTTCTTTATCATATCCACTCATGTCACATGGCCAGCGTGTTTCATCTGCTTAATAAAATTCTCCACAGCCAATGATTCAGAATTAGAGTGGTACTACAGGGAGAGGCGAACAAAAATGATTATTGGATGAAAATCCCCTCAATCCATTATAGCAGCATAGTCAGTGCTCCCTGTAGGACACGGTGCTGTCAATAACACACAAAAGGTGGATGCCCTTTAAACAGTAGGTGGGTCAATTAGGGATGGTAATTAACATTTTGAAGATACAAGGGGTTAACAGCTCTGTCAGATGTCCCTAAGATTGACAAATTTCTTCAATAATGATACATGCACACCACATGCTATAAAGGCTGTCATTATTCAGTATTCATAATGGTTCACAAACTGTGGAGACTTTTAAGAAGGGCCTAAAGACACTACTATTTCAGAAGGCCTTTTAAACAGTCGTTGCTTTAACTTTAGTTTTATGGTGTTTTATTATTGCTTGTCACTTGTATTGTATTCTGGAAACTGTTTTTAACTCCCTATTAATTGTAGCACTTTGAGATTTCTTTTTGAAATGTAAAGGGCATTATAAATAAAATGTATTATTATTATTATTATTAGAGATCATGCAATTGCCAGTTTTATAACAGGCCTTTTTAAAACATATCTAGATTATGTGGATGTGTTCACCAACCGGCACAATATGGCGTGCGCTCCAAGCTAAGCAGTCCTTATAAAGGCAGTTTTCCACCGTAAAATTTAAACGCATTCTCATCTCATTTTTTTTAGACAGAAGGTCAGCGAGTGGTGCCCAGTTTGCTTAAGGCTTTAGCTTAGTCAGGCCTCTTATGTGTTACCAATAGGCTTTCAGTGCTTCATGCCCTGTATCTTATTTTGCTGCATACTGTACTGCATTATTTGCAAACAACGTAATTATTTTGTAATTGAACTTTGTCCCTTGGGAAATTGTTGTGATGATGAGCTATGAAATTAAACTTGACTTGACTTGACACTGCATTCAATATATATATAGTCTATTTTCATCTGCATCAACCTAATTTTACTTTAGGGTCCACCAATGTTCAATATATTCCTATATTCCATTATCTTTGTCCTTAAATGATAGTTCTCAATCTTTTCATTCTTTCTCTGCAAACACAAGCGTTCTCCCATAGACTGCTCTGCAGAGATGAAGATCAATCTTGTTTGCCTGAGACGATCACATATAATGAATATGTAGTGTGTGTGTCTGTGGATCTTCAATACACCTTTACCATGCACTTCTCTCCTACCGACCAATGTCCTTCGTTCATGCAAAAGTAGGTTAGCTGACACGGCAGTTACCATGGCAACTGCCTCTTTGCTTCCTTGTTGAAGAGCATGTGAGTGCGTTCTCGCAGACAATGTGCATGGTGGGGATACTAACAGGGGGGCTAACAAGGTCACAGAGTCTTTGGTAGGTCCATTTGTACAGCATCAGTGTGTCCTTCCATAAAACATATTCCTGCGATGTATCATTGTGTTTTTTTTGTGGTTCAAAAGTACACTTTTCAATGCACGATTGATTCAGCTATAAAACTTTTTCTTTTTTCTGTATTGCATTGATTTCATCCTTTTAAAGTTCAAAACAGTTAAAACGTATTTTCAATTTTTCTGTCAGAGTTCAGGCTTCCTTGGGGCACATAAAAAAGCATTGGGAAGTTTCCTTTTAATGATTTTTTTTTGCTGCAAATTGAAGATACCCTAACTTCATTATACCAAGCAGCAAATTAGGCCTCCACTGACTGCTATCTTCTGTGAGCTACATTACTTTGATGTGGTGCTGATGGGGGGGGGGGGCTGTGGCAGCTGCTGTGCTATACTGAATCTTTAAAACTCTGATCTCCAACTTTAATGCTTGTTGACTTTAAGACTTCGTAGAGACTTAAAATATAGCCTACTGATGATCTCCAAACTCCAAACCTTATCTGTTTAGCAGAATGTAATAAAAGTAGACTCATAAATAAAAAAAACAGGAAGTCCTAATATTTAGTAACCCTGAAATGTATTAAATTTAAGTCCCATTCCTCCATATTTTTCTCAGCAAGAAAGAATAATTCGGAAGACATACATGTATGTACGTATGTATGTATGCATTGTTACGGCTTCCATTTAAAGGAACAAACCAAGGCCCAAAAGGGATTGGAGGATGCAACATATAAAAAGACGCCAGACACAAGGTTTACAATTAACCAACAAGCTCTATTAAATAATGCAAAAATGTTCCCAAAAGTAGCAAACACAGAAAAAAAGATGGGAAGATGCTGGACCAACCTCGCAATGGGCCATCGCTCCCCACTTCTCCCCCTAATTTACCTAAAAAGGGTGACCTAATCCTAGAACCAACAAACTATACGATTAACTGAACTACCAGTAATCTCCAGGCCAAAGTAACACAATGATCTAAAATTACAAAACTCCAGCATTTAAGTGTGCATGGACATTGGGAAACACAAACCTCACTAGTGTGCTGCTGGTGTTCTCTCTATGTTCCTCGTCCCTTCACTCTCTGCCTTCTTATCACCTCCCCCACTCCACCTGAACACTGCTTACACTCAGGTGTGCAACAGGCAGAGGGAGGAGTGCAGAAAAAAACAAGACACACACACAGAGGCACATGTAACATAGCAAAGATATATATTCATACATATGGTGTCTTTGCTGCATCCTGTTCATTACAGCAAGAACTCCATTTTCCCACAGGGCTCATGCAGTATGTAAAGGTTGTAATCCTACACCATGTCATGTTGTTGCCTTATCAAACAATCCCTTACATTGTATCTGATCATATCTGATCTTGTTTAAATCTTTTTTGTCTCTCAGCTTGTCCCATTGTATTGTCTCATCTATTATACACGTCCCATTATCTCAACATAGCCTGTCTTGTTATACCCCATTGCACCTTATGCAGAGTCAGTTGCATATGTTTTTTGTTACACCATCCATCATCGTAAATACAGGTTTTGCTTAATATGTGTTTTTGTCCGGCCTGTGACAGAGCAGCCATCATTCTCTCAGCAGAACTCATCAGTCTTCTTGTTATCCTCTCCTCTCTTTATCCTCTCTTCTCTTCTCATCTAATCTCTTCTCCTCTCATCCTCCTTTTCAGTCAGGAAGCCCCTGGATCAACATCAATGAGCTTTTCAAAGGAGGGAGACAGAGAGACAGAGAGAAGAAAGTAAAGAGAGAAGAGGTTGAAGAAAAAGGGAAACAGACTGAGAGAGGAACTGATAAAGTGGAAGAAAAAAGAGCAAGTGACCAGGAAGGAAGAAGGCTTCGGAGATACCGAGAAAAAGAAAAACAGGGACAGAGGGGTAAGACAGAGACAGAGAGGGAGAGTGAGTAATTACAGGACTCCCAGTGTTTTCAAAGCACCTTTTTTATCTCACCCTTCCTGTGGCTGAGAAAAAGAGAAGCGGCAGAAAAGGGGAGGAGAAGAGGAAGACTTAAGTCCAAGCTTTAGTCCAACTCAGACCACAGGCACCAGTCTTCCACTTCACACAACCACAAACACACACACTCTCAACTAATTTATAGCTTCTGTTTCAAAGACATTTAATTGACTGAGACAAGGTGTTTGTGGGTTGGTTCTAAGTAAACCACTCTAAATTCAACTTTTTCTCTGTCCGTCTATGATTTTTTGCGGTTATTATTTGTAGATGTTATATGTCTGTCTTTGTGTTGTGCTGCTAATTCAAGTTAAGTGAAGTGAAATTGTTGTAGTATTAATAGTAGAACTTAAAATCATAGCGGTGGTGATGGTGGTAATAAGTATGTAAGTGGCAATATCAGTTGTATTGAGTAGGTAATAGCGACCGTAATAATGATTGTATAGCAGTTTTAGTAATATGCCTGTAAAGGTATATGTTAAAGGGTGTTATTACAACATGCTTTGCAAAAACTACATTCATCATTTATTAAACTTCATTGAGGTTTTGCTGCTTTTAATTGTCTTAAATGACAGCTAAATTTACATATTTGGATTTTAAACTGTTTGACTAAACAAATGAGCAATTTTGAAGATTTCAATTTGACCCTAGAAACTTATGAAAAACTATTAATCAATTAACTGAGAACTCATATGGCAAAAAATGTTATACTGAAAATATGACTTAGTTCCAGCACTCACATGTAAACACATACTAGAGATAACACAATATAAAAATGTTATTAGTTTGAGTCCACACATGTCCTTTTTTGTGCTATTGTGAGTTAACACACTTTAACACGTACCCTTTGGTAATATGGATCAGTGCCCATATGTTATTATAGAGGTATACAGTAAGTGCAAAGTAGAACTGACTTGTGTTCATCTTGGTTGTTCCTTATGATGATCACTGATTTTATATTACCACTTTACCTTTCTACACTTACACATGTTTACATCTCCGTGTACTGTATTTTATGTCTTAGATTATTTTTCCCTTTTAAAACCTTAATATTTAATGAGCTGGTCTTACTGGTCGTTTTTAAGAGGATGCTAAATGACTTGGAGACGGACACATCTGGATTTAGATGTTTTGCCAGACGTATTTATGACTTTACGAAATAGTTTTATGTTTTAACTGTGTTGTGTTCGTGTGGCTATATCTCAATGAGATTGCTTCCCAGTCAGATAAAGGTTAAATCAAGTAAATTTCACTTACTTTCTTTTTTACATATTTAATGAGCATTGTTGGAGAGAGCCTAAGATCTGAGATTTTCATCGCCAAAGAATTGTAATTATCGCGCCTCCGACAATAAATCCTTTGAAAGTGGACTTGGGGCACTAGATGGCGGAGTTGAGTCGTAGCCTGAAGCACGTTAACCGCCAAGGGCCTACCTGCGACATGTTAATCTGTCTCTCATTCAGGGCGGAGAAAACCTCTCACTTTTTTCTCATCAAGGAGGAGCCTTCAGACACACCGACAGGCACTAAAGTGGAGGCTGAGACACAACTTGGACTGAGTGGAGTAAAAACTCGCAGAGAGCCAGTCTCTTGGCGATGCTTATCCGACACCACGCTAGGTATTGACCATCGGCCACCACGGACTGATCGCCCCGCCAGCAGAGCTCGCAGTGCCGCTGAGGAACCAGAGCAGCGTGCCCCCCTCTCGGAGCTGCAGGTAAGACTCTCAGGAATGTAAGGACGGATTGCTGCAAGACGTGGGGGAAATTCCTGAGAAAATCTTATTATGGCAAACAAACACGTGCTTTACTGTAATTTTACCTTAAAAATACTTATGAGTTGTCATTCTTTTTTTTCATAGCAAATGTAAGGGTTGAACAGAAACACTGCTGATGCATGTCAAAACAAAAGATGGCATCTTATTTATTTGACAGACTGATGGTCAAAGTAGGCTATACATCTCTTAGGCTAAAGACAGTTTGTTTTCAAGTGCATCAGTTATGCATGAATATAATTCCAATAGTGTTGTGGCATGAATTTTATCTACATGAAATGCATGTTTAAATGCAGTCTGCGTGAAACAGGCATATCCCCAAATACATTGTGAAGTTTGTGAAAGGTACTGTGCGTGTTGGTGCAAAGGTTGTAGCCCAAGGTTGAAGACAAACGTGATTGTTCCTCACATCACCAGATTCTGACTTTAGGTCTGGATCGCTTTTTGCTGTTGTGATTTTTGAATTACAAACATGCTGCAGATGTAAACTTTATTCTCTAGTGATAATTTTGAGTAGTGTGAAAAAAGTAAAAACTAATCATCTGGATGATAAACCATTGTAATAATGATAAGCCAGATCAGTCCTGTATGAGTGTGTGTATGCGTTGGGGAAGTTTGCCCATGACACTGTGGCAGTGTGTTTGAGAAAGTGTGTGTGACCTTGCACACCTTTCTCCTCTGTCTGTGTAATTGTTTTCTTGGTGCCGCCTGACTGTCCCGGGCCCCGGGGCCCCTGGGGGAAGTCCTGCCCGCAGACAGGCAGCTCGGCCCGGCTGGGGACATGCCGGGTCCTGCAGAGCCTCTGAAGTCTTCTGGCTGGCTTTGAACTGTAGCTGCTGGAGGTGGAAATCAATCCGCCTCTACCCCCCCCCCCCCCCTTCTCTTTCTCTCCCTTTTTCTATCTCTCTCTCTGTCTCTCTCTTTCTCTTTCTCTCCCCCTGCAGCCCCCAGCACATCGCGTCTCCATTGCCATTGAATCTTTCATGTTCACAGGTAGAAAGGCGAAGTAGACACAGAGAAGAAACAGGGGAGGGAGTGTAACTCATCTTCAAAAGAAGTTAATATGGTTTCTGAGGATTAAAGGGATGAAGGCAGAAAAAGTAACAAAGCCAGCGCCTGCAGTCATGATCGTCTCATGCTAGAATGAAGTGTATAGATAATTTGTTGATTTACTTGCCGCTCTGTCGCTCACTACTGCTTAGTACTAGAATCACACAATGACCCTATTTATTTTGGAGTGATGTCATATGAAGTGAAGGGATTCTTGTGTTTCTTTTTTCTTTGTGAAAGTTATTGTTGAGATTTATGTCACAGTTTATTCCAATCCACACGGCATAATTAGTTCCACCGTCAAGACATTTATAGAGCTCAGGAGGCCTGTTGGGGTTGAATGTTTAATAATGCTAACAACATCTAAAAGCTAATTCTACTAAACACATTAGAAAGAGTTTACATTTGGAAGTGAAGTTTTTTTCAGCTCATTAGGTTTCTAATTTGAATTTATGGCAGGTCTGTTTGATGGAGGCTGTTATCCAAACTGCCTCAGCAGAACCACGAACATGTGCAACAATCCTTTACATTTTGTATAATGTATATGATTGTAATAATTATCAATGGGAATGTAACACCTGTAGATAGTCTAGTGATAATCTAGCAATCCAGCAAGAGATAAATCTAAATAAAGCAGAATGTCAACTTCCTCCCAACAGGGATACTGACATAATTTTTTTTTTTTTTTATGACTTTCGGAAAAAGAGAAGTCAAAAGAAACATCACTCAAATACTTCTTCCTCCGTTTTTGAGTACTCCAGTGAAAAGACAGTGTTGAACTTAATTGTATTGATAATGTCTGAGATTACTAAAAGCACTACACAAGAAGTATTGATGTATACAGTACAGTATATTCAGAATACCTTTTTACCTCTATCAGTTGTATTTTACCCTGACAGCTGTTCAGAAAGGAACAAAGAAATGATCAACTGATAAAATACAGGCTATGCTGTTGTTCTGCATGTGCAATGCTTGTGTGTGCAGCTAAAAGTGATGTTTTTCAAAGAGCAGACAAAAGGCTTAATCTGACAATTTACACGAATCACTGCTGCATAGCTCACAGTCACCAGGACAGACAAAATAATATAGACTAAGGCAGTGGAACTTCAGGACTCCCTGAAGGGCCTCCAGGAGGTCCCTGGTAAAATGAGGAGGTAGCTGCATTTAATTATATTTTAATTTACATGCAGTAATCTCACCAAAGCAACATACACGGAAGAAGAAAAAAACGTTTCCAATCATGGGTTCTACTCTCACTATTATTATATCCCCATGCACAGCGCAGACCCTTACTAAATCAACAAATCAACAGTTGAAACCATGTAAGCCTAAAGGAGCAGGTTTAATGCAGATGGGGGTTTAGGCTTTAATTTATGTCTACTATAGGATCTTCTGTATTGGGAACCTACTTCAGTCAATGTCTTCTATACAGAGTCTGGTGTGGGAGATCTGTCACCTCATTTCTTACATTGTGGAAAAGCAGAAACACTGAATGAGGTCTTGAAAATCACAGTTTATATGATGACACAAAAATACACAAGAGCTTTGAAGCTAAAACACATTGTTGTGTGCTGGCTGGTGCTTCAAAAGGAAACAGCTCTTGTACACCAAATTTTGGTGTTTCTGGCTTGGTTGGTGAGACAATTAATTGGCGAGTGGGAAGCTGGTGAGGGATTGTGTTGTTGGTTGGGGCACCTGTGCAGATGGATGTAGTGTCTGGGGTGTGATGGGTATCACGGCCTTCCGGTGTTGGCAGGTTGAAAATACACATTACCAGAAGCAGGCGTGAATGCTTTTGTTGATCTGCAACTTTCGTCTTTTAAAATAACTGCTTAAATTCTTGAGTCTTTACTTTTCCAACGGATTGACGAGGATTTGCGCTTTGAAGATTCCTGCATCCGTCATGACTTTAGCTGCTGCTCAGACAACTAGAATTATCCCCCCCACCCAAGACTCCAAGAGCCCTCAGGTTTGATTTAAGAACTCACCACAAAGGGTGAAAACGCACACCTACGGGTTATTATTGCAAAGCTGACAACTGGTAACAAACAGAAATGAACAATGCGGCTCCAATGAGGATTTATTTGACTGAAAATCAATGTTTTACCAGGCATTTATATTAGAGCAGTGGCAGTATTCTTGTTTGGTAACCACAAAAGGCTTGTCCACTGTTGATTTCAAGGGTTTTGTACATTCTATATTGGTCTGTCATGGTTATGTATTACCCACAAGCATATTCATTCTATCAACTTAGGAAACATATAAATCCTAACTTTTTCGTTGAAAGGACTGCGTGGTTCTGCTATCTTATTATTGCAGGTTAGATAGAGGGCAGCAATAAGACACATGCAGACGGATTCCTGGTTGAAGATTAGGCTTCCCACCTACAGCCACTGTAAAATCAACAGAGACAGAGACAGAGAGATGTTCTACCCCAGCAGAGCTAATGAGGGGAACAAGGGATCAGGGAGAGGAGACGATGAAAGACGGATCACCGGCAGGCAGAGAATCAAAGAACCTACTGACTGACTGGGGCTGGGATAGGTGTGTGTTTACGTTTTTGTGTGTGTGTGTGTGTGTGTGTGTGTGTGTGTGTGTGTGTGTGTCTTCTTTCATGTGCCCTAAGAGTTAGTTTTTCCTGCGCAGAGTGGAAAGCTGACAGTAAGTCTGTAATTAAAGCAATCAAAAGATGAAGAGAGATAAAGAAACATCACACACAGATGTGCGTGCACAGAAACACACACATTTCATGCGGTGCTCTGCTCATGTATGTAACTCAACATTGATATTATTGGAGATGTGATTTTCTGCTGCTTAGAAAACTTCTGCACATTATTTAAGGAATAAAGTATTTTACATGAACTATTTCCATGAGTGAAATACAGTCTTTAAACTGTAGGTGACATGTGAGCCCTCAACTCTTTGTGTGGCCCAGGTATTGCAGTAACAGTCAGGACTACCCTGATTTGTCGGTGGAAATTCAAGTTGCTGCCAGGCATGTTTTGACACTCCTGTGAAAAATACAGTTTACACTGATAAACCACAATGCTGCAGTTGGATGGAGTCGGACTAAATGGATAATTAGTCAGCAGACGAGGGCCAGCTGTCGTCTGAGTTTTGTGCCTGTCTCCAAAGTTGGAAATCACTTTAATCATGGGTGTGTTTTCACATCAATCTAAAGCAGTCATCATGTTTCAAATTAGACTTATCTATTCCTAGCTCATTTAGTTCCTGAAAGCTGAGCCTTGGTGGCTACTTTGTTTAGTTAGTTTGACTTCCTTTAGCACTGATAAAGACATGCAAGGAAACGAATATTTGCAAGCACATCGGCAGGGTAATGTGTGTGCCTGAACAGTAACATTATGATAATAATGATTAATGTGCACTGCAAATATAGTGTTGTCTTTTGTTTTTAGATATTTTCCCGTTAGGGAGTTCTGAGGAGAATTTTTGAGATACAGTCAGATTCAGCTGAAGGTGAAAGCGGTTGGTCTAATTTGACTGACAGCGCTGCCGCCAGCCCTCTATTTACTCTCCAGCTGCTTCCAAATCATAGAAAGGAGACAAAATGCCAGCAGCACATTCCTCCTTCGTAATTCACTTCTTGAGAAAAAGACAGTAGGGCACTTAGAATTACTTAAAAGTGGATTGGCCAAATTCTTGAACACACACTTGGAATGGTTATTCAAAGTCAGAGCAGAACATTCAGGTGGGGTGTGCGACGCTCAGATTATTAGAAGCAAAGGCAGATGATTATGGACGCTGTACGGTTAATGGCATGGTATTATACTGAATGAAATTGTCTGAGGTTTTTTTGGATGATTATAGACTATTGTAAGAAGAGTTTCTCTGATTATAATATCCTCATAACTCACAATTCATAACTATGTTCACTTTGTGATGATGGGTGTTTTGGTTAGGTCTTTATCGTGGACCTACTTGAGTGAAAAACCTGACATGAAACGTAAAGTAGATAGAATCAGAGGCAGAGCCATCCAGTGTAAAGATAAAAATGCATGGTAAAATGACTCTTGTTAGAGAGACCTGTTAGGGGGGATTCCAAGATTTTTTAAGTGGGGTTGCACTTCTCGGTGGGCAATAATTTGTCAGTGGGGTCCAGGGTATTTAATCAGAATACAGCATAGAAAATTAGCTTAAATCTGCTTAAAATCTAGTGTCATAGAACCGTATAAAATTAAATTGCAATGCACTTACAATAAACTTGCCTCAAACTTAAACAAAGAAAACCTTGCTTTACACACTTTTTTAGATAACAGAAAACAGAACAGAAATAAGAGCAATACACAATTTATTTCTTACAGCAATGACAATGTACAGTGAGTTCAATATGTTTCTACTTCTAAACTGCCCCTGAAAATTTCAAGAAAGTACACAGTTGCCACACAATGTGTGTTTAAAGTATGTATCCATTTACTAAATGGAAAGGCAGCAAAGTGACAGTACTCGGAGCCAATGGAAATCAAATTGATAAGACTAACGGCACTCTAGCCCATTGGAATTAGCAGGGAGGCAATTCTATTTCGGGGGGGGGGTGCCAGTCTGTGCTGCCTCTCTAGACCCGCCTTCTGGACCTGTTTACCAGGAGGTTTAAATGAGAGACTGCAGAGATTTGATAGCGGGGAAATCCAGTTTTTCTGCTCTGTGTTTTATCTACAAAGCCACTGGGTTGAAATGGTATTACCTAATCAATTCAGATCATTCATTTTAGTCATAATCTAAATATCCCAGCATTTATTTAAATATTGTTGTGGCACCTTTTGCCATTTAACTTCTTTATGTCTCTTGCGTTTATAGATAGCAAGGTACATTTATATTTGCCACTGTTAAAGGTACTTTTTGTTAGATTTAGTTAGCGTGAAGGTGGAAACTTAGTACTGACATGTGCAGGCCTGATGCCGTGGGAAGTCCTTACAGATACACCGTGCTTTAGTTTACAGAACATGATCTACATTCTGTAACAGTTGGAGAATCAGGGGCTCTAAGATGGTGATAACCTTGCTGCTTGTTTGGCTGGATAACATCAGGATTTGAGGTGTTGTTCACGCACACCCGCAAACAGGCAGGCGGTCAGAGTAAGTAACATGTGTTTAAAATCTTGCTTGGATTTGGGCGAGTTGAGCCAAGGATAAAGTAATTGGCTATTTTAGGGATAAAGCAGTGTTTTGATCAACTTTGGAAATTGTTTTTTGCCTGGAAGCAGAGGGATTATATGCAAGAGTGTTTATGACAAGATTAGAGCAATAGCTTGGTTAGATGTTATGGGACCAAAATTATACTTATTTTTGAGAGACAGACCTTAAGACTGCAGTATAAATGGTCAAAGCTATCAAATATAAGTAAAAAACATCAGCTATCAGCAAATTCATTAACACCACATCAGCATTAACGATTCTGTCAAAACATGTACAATTTTATTTGTATAGCAAGCATTTGGAGCAAATGTTGTTTATGAGATTGAATATATATTTAATAAAAAGACAGGGGAGGAGAATGGGAAAGATTGCAATGGAAAACAGACTTTCCTTTTAGAATGACCAAAACCCAATGACAGAGACCCTTGGATCCACATGCTACTGATTTAATTGTCATCAGAAAGGAAGTACCAAGGAAGAGCCCACAAACCACCCTCTAACCTCATTCATCTTCTTCATTGGTTTGCTTCCCGGCCGCTAATCCTTGCCACTGATTGGCCCATTACTTAATCGGCCAGGAAGTTATTATTAACAGGCATAATGAATAGACATTACAGTGTTAAACATTGATGGCGAAAAGCCGTTTCCCACACAATCCAAGGGAGATTATACTGACTGACATGACAGTAGAAAGACAGAACGATGCAGAGAAAAAGACGTATTAGGCTCTATATTTCATAATGAATGGGATCAAAGCAATGTGACGGTGAAAAAGTGAGACCGAAAGAGCGATGTTTAACGCTGGTTAACAATGTCCATTAAACAGACTGTGTGGCTCGGCCCATTGAACTTAGCGACTGCTACTGCACCACACACCACATGAAGTGGTCTTGGATCTTGGAGATATTGTGAAGTTTCCAAATTTTACACTGCAGCCCTCCTGAGTCTGACAACAGAATTAGGAATGACAAAGAACTGGGAACTGGCCTTCCACTCTGGGTGGAAAAATTGGCCTACCACAGACTAACCTTGCAGTTATGATCTACTCCTTTTTACATATTTGTCAGTATGAGTGTGCTGCCAGAGACTTGACTATTATTTTTCAAGGAATTACCAATAATGAAAAGTTAAGTTCCATAAGAAACTGATTACCTGAAACACAATGAATAACTAGAGAATGACTGGCAGGTATGGGTGGATGCCTGCTGCCACTGGCAAAAAATGAGGAAGCGTTTAGAGAATTAACTCTAAACTTGAACTGTCTACTTAATGTATATGTGCTTGTATGAGCTGATCCACTGGAATTTCCCTATGCCAATCCCTCCTTTCACCTACAGGGTCTAAACAGCCCTATAATGACTTTAGCTAAGTCTATCACATTTGGCTGTCATATTTAGCTGCAGTCCATATCAATACAGATTTAATTCTGCTTTGAAGTTCATGATATTAAGGCATTATGCTTGTTATTGTAGGGCAGGGAACTCTGATGAAGAGTGCTTTCTTTTAGGTCTCATTGAATCACATTGTATACATTTTTTAGGTCAGTGGGTTTGCTTTTGTGCATTTTTTAATGAAGCAGAGTAAATTGTCCACCAGTAGTTATGTGGATTTCATATTGGGTTTCATCTGCTGACAAAAAGAGCAATCAAATGCAATCAAATGAAAACAGAGATGAAGACAGAGCTAATTAAAGGAGCGGTTCTAGCAAATGTTGCAAAATAAGGCTTTGGAAAAATAACTAAACCAATTGAACTGTTTTTCCTCAGTGCGTTAAATTTCCACGCTTATACTGGGAGCTGCCCAGTACAATCTCTGTGTTCTACTAGTGCCACAGAAAACTGTGTATAGACTCACCTGGTAATGACACCGCTAAAGACAGAAGGGTTATTTATTGGAGATTATGTGGTTGTTAGAAGATTAATACCCGCAGGGGGCAAAAGACTTGGGCTGACTTTCATCTCAAACCTGCCCCGACAGAAAGAGTAAGGCTAAGAGAGACAGAGAGAGGGTGGAAAGAGGTAAAACAGAGTGTCAAAAGACACCGTCTTTAAACACAGCGGCATATGTGTGTGTGTGCGTGCATATTAACCCCATAATGAGTAGCCTTAAGGGGGTCCACACAGCCATTTGGCAGTTCTTCATTTCTTGATTTGAAAAATAAAGTGTTGCGTCCGCTTTTATCTCCTCAGCAGCAACACACAACCCAGTACACACACAAACACAGAGACTCACAGACAGACACACACACACACACACACACACACACACACACACACACACACACACAAGCACACACCGGTTGTGGTCTTACCACAAGGACTTCTGCAATTAAGCTTATTTGCCCTCAGAAGCCATATATATAGGAGATACACAGTGTGTGCGTGTGTGTGCACGCGCGTGCGTGCGTGCGTGCGTGGTATAGCTGCAATGATGCAACATCAATTGCTAGACAGATAGCTTTTGACCTCAGATATTGATTTAAAGTGTGTTTTTTAAATATGAGTTGTAGTAAATACGTTGACATTTTTTTCTTTTATATTTTTGGTGTGGCGGTTAGTGTCCAATTCTAATTTCATGTCTCATTTAAATTATTACAAAGCTGTCTGGAAGACTGACTCATAGTTTTTTTCTTTAATCTTAATGGCCAGAAAATGAAATTATCCCCATGCTGAGTGGATCACAGGTTTGTGCATTTGATTCCTGGCAGTTCAGAATATTGGTCCGAATATTTGGGGTGGCACTAGGGAATTGGCTTGGGAACCGGGGTCCCCATACGGACCAAAGTATGGTGGTGGACTGGTAGCTAGAGAGGTGCCAGTTCACCTCCTGGGCACTGCCAAGGTACTCTTGAGCAAGGCACCAAACCCCCAACTGCTCTGGGTGCCTTTCCATGGGCAGCCCCCCCACTCTGACATCTCTCCATTAGTGCATGTATAGGTACTGAGCATGTGTGTGTAGTTCAGGCATGTGTGTAATAACAACAGAGTGAAAACATTTTAATTTCCCCTTGTGGGATTGATAAAGTATACATTATTATTATAGAATGTAATCCGGTAATTACTTGTAGATTAGAAGCAAATTGTAATTGGAGAGAGTAATTTAACACCCAGCAGCTCCACAGTGTTTGTGGAAGCCTTTTGTATGCTTCCTGAGACAAGCGCACACACACACGCACACACGCACGCACAGTGACACACAAATGCTCCATGCTCAGTGCAGACTAACGCGGGAAAAACAGTTAATACAATTGCAGGCATGATCAGTTGAAGCAGTTACACATGGCCACACACATGCGCTAGGGGTGTCAATCTTCACTTGTCTCACAATTCAATTCAATTACGATTATCCTGTCTTCAATTCGATATCCCAATGCATCCCAATGCAAAACCTACTCAATATTATTATTTATCGCTAAACGGGGTTTTCATCTTTATAAATTCAAGCAGTCATTTATAAATGACCTCGCCTTCTTATTGTATCTGATCCTAAAAAATACACTTCCTGAATGTAGTGGAGTCGGAAGACAACATACAACAGACAAAAGGCAGAGATTTTTTAAAAAGCAGCAAGCGGAAAATCAACAAGTAAAATCAGTAGGCAATAATCGATTATGGTCTGTCACTGCATCAATGCAAAACCGTCAATGTCCGCATCGCAATGCAATCGATACAATGATTAATTTCAACACCCCTAGGAGGCGTGTTTGTGTGAGAGACTCACACAAACACACACATATATGTTAATGTATGCCTCACTGAGAGAAATACACAGACTTTATGAAGCATTGCTAACATTAAATTCACATCCAATCTCCAGCCATCATAAGAAAACAAACACACAATCTCATAAGGAGGGTTTGCCCAACGTCCACTTCAGTATTACAGCCACTGTGTGTGGAGAACCTGAAACAGCATCTCAGCCATTCACTTACTGTTAACTGCAATTCATTTTCGTGTTGTTGTTAAAGAGTTACTAGCTGGTGTGACACCAGACTTCAAGATATGTTTTTACTGGTGTTTCAACTAAGTTTGAGTTTTTTGACATATACGTTTGCCTAATGCGAAAAACACATAACAAAGAAATAGGCATATATTTATTGAGTGATTTCATCATTCTTAAGCAGAGGTTAGCCAACGGTGATGTGGTCTTCGCAGTTATGAGCCAGAGGAATGCCATCGGATGTTCGGTTGCTATTACATGTTTATGGGCTATGACGTGATGGTAATGGGACAGTGAACTCATCTGGGCCACACACAAACACACACACACACACACACACACACACACACACACACACACACACAGATCGCACTACTGAGGGAATGCTTACATTCATGACGTTGCTGTTTTGTAAGTACGTTTTGGTGCAGAAGGTTGATTGCAGTAAATGTAGACATTGCATGACTATTTCTCTTTGTCTTTCTCTCTGGTCTCCAGTAAGAAGACGCAAAGATGTCAGAGAGGAGAGGTCAGAAGAAGTCCATTTTTCTGTCCTCATTATTGGTAAGTTTTCATTATTTTATTCCTGTCTCTTTTTCTTTTATTTTCCCTGTTCTCCTACTTTAATTCAACATTTATTTTCTTTGAGTTCTAATCCCCAACTAATTTCTGTTTCCTTTGACTTTATTTCCATTAATTCTTCCATTTCCCTTCCATGGTCCTTCCTCTTTTCTTCTTCCATTTTGATACTTTCCCTCTCTTTCTTTTTTCTGGTCCTCCTCTGCTTCACCTCCTCCTTCCAGTAGCAGCAGCATAACTCAAAAGTCATCCTCATATTTCTGGTATACTCAGACACTCTTTATTAATCGGTATGGTTCTCAACCACGATCGACTCCACATTTGGCACAGGGTCTTTCAGACTTTTGCTCTCATGTGCCAGAAGCTTGCACAACTTTGCAGCACTTGTACCAATTAGTCAACCTTGGAGCATTTCACAGAGCAGAAATCTTCATAATCTGACCGGGAATCTAGAGATTCTCTTCCTGTTTTGATGTTGAAACCCACTGGCAGAGTTCCCGACAGGCTCCTCCACCTTACCCTCCCTCTCTCCTTTTTCTTCTCATCAGTCACTACTAAGCGTACATGCAGGTTGACACTCAAGAAGGTAGAGATATTTGGATTCAGTCGATAGTGTCAATTTTCTACACCACACAGCAGTGGCATTAGAAATGTATTGCTTCCGATTCTAAAAGCACTTACGTATATAGACAATGTTTCCAGGGTAAACTGTGAAACAATGACACACAGCTGACAGAAAACTACACTGGTAGTGTCATATTGTACAATATTAATTACAATACAGACGCCACTCAAATAGAGAGTACTGTGGGAAAATACATTTTTCTGACAAGGACTTGCTTCACTGGTGGAAAGTACAAGTACTTAAGTACAAATTTGATGTTCTTGTACAGTATAGTACTTTACTTGAGTTCTTCTACTTCTACTTTACTACATTTTAGAAGGAAACATTTTACTTTTTACTGCACTACATTTATCTGACAGCTACAGTCAGTAGTTACTTTGCACTTTACTTAGAACACATACGAGGACTTTTAAAATACGATGCATTGTAAAATATTAATATATAAATATAAAGCTAACAGTATATTACATTTGAACTAAAAGGATTAACTGACATTTGATTATCAGTTATCAAAATAACTTTTTAATAACTGTTTAAATAACTGATTACTTTTAAGGTTAAGACTATGAAATCGGGGTAATTGTGAATTTTGTAATATTATATATATATATATATATATGTATATATATATATATATATATATAATATAGTTTTTTTTCTGCAGTGAGTACTCCTACTTTTGATACTTTAAGTACAATACATGGAGAAAATGTTACTGTAATTTTCAGTACAGTGATCTTACTTGTATTGGAGTATTTCTACAGTGTGGTAATAGTACTTTTACGTAAATATCTGAATACTTTCTCCGCCACTGGCTTTGACAAAGACTCCATGTTGTTTACGATTGAACAGCGTTCCTGCTAAATTGTAATAGAAATTGAACTGTGAGGGATAACAATAAGGACCCACTGGATGCTCTGTGAATGTGTGGAGTTGAACGCTCCACTGTTGTTCTGACTAAACATGCCCCCAAAGCTTTATGGGATAACTGATTATGTATAACTGCCCCGAGGAGACTATTAGTGTGACAGGGAAGTTTGTTTTTCCAGCAGTGGAAAAATGTGGAGAAGAAGATCATTGTGGCAGTTTCTTCAGAGCTAAGCAAAGTGCTGCTCAGTGCATAGTTGCACACATTGTCAGAGGAAGCTGATGTAGCCAATGCTTGTTTAATACCTACAATCACCTATGAATGGGCGACACACTGACAAAGAAGAGTGGCAGTTGTCTTGCATGCAGCGTGTCGATTTTCCTTTACTCGCAAAGGTTACATTACAAACTGATTACTTTACTCGCCCGCCTGTACACACACACACACACACACACACACACACACACACACACACACACACAAACACACACTCACACTCACACTCACACCAACACACACACACACACACACACACACACACGCACACACACGCACGTGTGTCTCACTATCGTTGTGGGGACAAATGATTGACATAATGCATTCCCTATCCCCTTACCCTAACCTTATCCATAAAACCTAAATGCCTGACCTTATCCCTCACCCTTACCATAACCATAACCTAACTCTAACCCTGATCCTAAAACCAAGTCTTATTCCTCAAACAGCCCTTTAAAGTTGTGGGGACCAGCATTTTGTCCCCACAAAGCTGTCAGGACCCCATAAGTATACTGTATTCCCGGTTTTTGGTCCCCACAAATGTAGTTAAACAAAGCACGCACACACACTAACACACACACACACACACACACACACACACACACACACACACACAGAGTGTTCATTTGTTAATTTACTCAGTGTCTTGTGTCTGTTGTCATGAAGTGGTAATGAGGAAGAGAAAAAGAGAGGAAGATGTTATTAAAACAACAGAGAAAAGATGGAGAGAGTTAGTCATGCACTCATTTTCCTTGCCTCCATCATTTCCGGGACTGCAGATGATTTTTTTTCTTTTTAAAGTCAGTTAGTTTGTTTGGAAAAGAACAAAGTGTGCTGGTAAGGCTATAATACCAGCTGCTACTTATTACAGTGAGCCACAATGCCACAATGCCAAACATACACACATTCAGTACAAAGACACACAAGCAAACACTGGTATTGTGCAAACTCTCTCCACGCACGCACGCAAGCACGCGCACACACACAGCCAACAATGATCTCCACTAATTGGAGTATCACAGATGAAGAAGTCAGAAAATGATGTTTGATTTGTTTGCTTTCTGACTTAGACTTTGTTAGCCAGATGATTTTACTGAATCAATCAGCCATCATCTAATGCAGTGATTGATCTCTGCTGCTGTTGCAGATGTCAAGTCTTAATAACTTTGATCCAAGTTCAAATTTTAGTGTCCCAGATTGCATTTAAATTGTTTTACAGAGGTATACACAATTACAAAAAAGAATAAAGGTACAAGTTGTCTTTTTACAGTTTATGTGCAGAACATTCTTAAGGAGAGGATTAACAATGTCAAATAAAATAAATGAAGTCATTAAGCTAAATCATGGTTTCTCTCTCTCCTGTCTCATCTCCCCCTGTCTGCCCTCCCATCTGTCTCTCCCTCTGTCCCTCCAGGTGTGTTGTATGTTTGCAAGTGCGGAGTATACCAGCTGTGGAGAGTACGAATTCTTCAACCAGACCAGTAACAGTTGCCAGGCCTGCCCTCAGTGCCAGCCAGGACAAGAGCCGCATATGGTGAGACACACACACACACACACACACACACACACACACACACACGCGCACAAAAGACACATAGCTGCACAGTGAAGAGGGCCTAAATCCAAATGAACAATTTCTTATGGTTTATTGCTCTGATTGACTTGGATGTGAAGGCATGCATCACAGTGAATGACTTGCAGTAATGTTGTCACATCATGCTTCAGCCTCAGTCAGTCAGTCAGTCTGCCGACAGCCAAGAAAAACAGAGCGAAGGTAAACGCTTCAGTTGGCACCCCGGGGTGCCACACTCTATTAAGAGCGACGATTGACTCAAGAGGGAACAGGATAAATATAGTCTCTGTAAATTAGTTGGTTAAATGTATTAGATTTCAGTAGTTTTACTTTCATATGATGTCATGATGCTGCAGAGTAAAGCTTTTCTTGACTCTAAATACAGTAGCCTATGTATGACATCAGTCACATATGGATATTTAGCTGAAAACATGGAGAAATGCTAGGGTTATAGTTCTTTAATATTACATTTGGAAAGTTGAATATTGGCTCATACATTAGTAAACTAAAGATGTTAAATAAAAGTATCCGATAGGTATCTATAGTTTAGCTGATCAGAACAAAAACCACATGGATTTCAGAATCTGATTTCATGAAGCCTTAAAATGTTGCCTGATGATGGAAAATGCTAAATGCAAAATAAATGGATCGTCAAGGTTATTACAGTTCATCTGGGTGGGGACATGACCATCTGTAAATTTCTCAACAATCCATCTTATAGTAATCGAGACATTTCACTCAAAACAGCAAATGCCAAATGCCAACCTCATGTGCAAAGTCAAAACCATCTTTTCAAGACCATAAATTTTATGTAGACAATTTCATTGCAATCCATCCTGCAGATGTTTAAGTATTTTAGTCTGGACAAAAGTGGTGGACTGACCAACATTGTCATTCTAAACACAAGGCTGGTAACATGCAAAAAACCGAACTCTGTTAACTCATCTTTCATTCAATTGGGAAAATTCACAACACTTTAAACCCTTCCTACTTCTGACCTTTTTTTTTAGCTTCGTAAGCATGCATATACATCTAAGGATTGCACAAGAAACACAACAGTGTTGAATTGTTTTTTCCTTCCTTTCCTGCTTCCCTGCCTCCGGACTTGTGTGCACTAAGCTACGATGTGTCTCTAGTAAGCATCCCCAACAACAACGTGTTGTGTTAGAACTTGTATAACCACTGTCCGAGACAGAGACGGCATTAAGTCGTTCAGTCTGATCTGTCATAAAGACTAATGTGGCCATTTGTGAGCGATAGAAACATGAGAAGAGAAAGAAGTTTAATCAGTGAGATGAGAGCCCCCTTTGCACTTTCTCCTGCCTGTCTGATCCTTTGGGTACCACAGTCTGTAATTCACATGTTATTTGTGTTTCCCTGAGCTTTCCCTGCATGTGTGTGTGTGTTTCTTGACACCCTTTTAATCATGGGATAACCACAGGGTTCCAGAGACTTCAGAAAGTATGTGCTCACACAGACCTACTCACACAAGACATCCTAGGAGTGCATCTTGTATCCAGATTGTTCAATTGGCATTAACAAAAACACTGTGGTCAAACCTATATTTTTGATTTTCCTAGCTTACTAACTAAGTTATTGAGTATTAAAGTGATGGCGAGGTGGGGACATGTCAAAGAATTAGGTTTTGAAGTTGCAAGTCAGCATGATGTATGAACGCTTCTTGACATTGAGAAGTTTAAGATGCGCAACATGTATCGCGACTTCCATCGGCTCGATTTTTCCGTTGACCTTTGTTTCTGGCCATCGACCCCCTTTCCTTTCTTCCCCTTTACAGTCTCAAATTCATCTTCATTTCAGCCACAATATTCCCTGTTTGTTGTTTTTCGTCACCTCCCTTCCTCCTCGATTTATGATTCACAACATTCAAAGAGGCGACAAATTTCCTTTGAAAGGAAAGCAGCTTTTAGTGACAAACATAAGCCGAGCCAGGGCGATTCTGTGTAAAAATGATCCAAAGGGTGCTTTAACTAAAAGTGACAAGATCCTGCTGATAGCTCAGCAAAGTTTTATACCAAACAATCATACTGAGACTTACGGACGTCAAATAGAAGGGAAGGAACATTAGATTTCCCCGAGAGTCAGTCTACTGTAGCCCAAAGCTAAGAGGCAAGGGCTTGTTTTAATACACAGATGAAAGTAAGAAGGAAATGAAAGATGAAAGAGAGGGAGCAAAAAAGAGAATATGTTTTCTTTTCTGTGTGTGGCCTGTAGCTTGGTCTCCCCACTGTGAGGAAATATTAAGCAGAGATGGAACAAGATCGATGCGAGAAGACTTAATGATTAGTTGGTCATCTTAAACACTTCCAGGCATGTATGCATGTTCGCATGTACACACACACACACACACACACACACACACAAACACACACACACTGACCTCTGTGAGCAATCATGTTTTTCTTTTGTCATCTCACAACAATAATGCTTTATTTGTTAAGAGCATGGATAGAAACAGATGTGTGAACGGAGTGTGCTTTTTTTTTTTACTGTGACAACAGCGTTGTGAATCATTGTATTAATCTGAAAGGTGTTGAATTTATTTAGAATAAATGCACTGGATGAGAGAATTATTAACCAAATGTATGCTTGTGTGTGTGTTTTGCAGACCTGTGGTTACGGTGTGAAGGATGAGGACTTTGCCTGTGTGTCGTGCCCACAGGGGAAATATTCTAAAGGGAAGTATGAGATCTGCAGACGGCATAAAGACTGTGATGCCCTCTACAAAGCCACTATTCGCGCAGCGGGAACTCCGGACAGCGACGCTGAGTGTGGACCCTGTTTACCAGGGTAAATGACACAGACCCACATATAAGATTTAAAACCCATTTGCTACAGTGTGAGTTAAAAAACAAAATGACAACAAGCATTAACTACACAGTACTGTAATACTGTGAAAGCACTGGCATGAATCAGTATCGGAATCACTTGCGTGCACTGCATGTTTGTCCTCTTGTGCGTGCACGAGGAGAAACAAAACAAGGACCCACTCATAAAAAGTTGCTCTGTAGTGTTGATTGTAGTCCAAAACTCCACAGGGTACCTTTAAAGGCACCCTCAGTTCTAAGCTTGCAGAGAAAGAGTGACACATGGATGGCTACTTTGAAATACTACTATTTCAGGAATATAAATGAAGTTGTTTATATAAATGAAAGCTTTTACAGTATACACAGTGGACTATATACTAAATAAAAACTGTACGGACAACAACAAAGATGTACTGTATATATGTACACATTAAACAGTATGACTACTCAAATCTCGGTACACGTACAGTATGAGTTCCGATTCCAGCGGAATTGTTTCTTTAATGGAATCGGTTGGAATTGTTCAGAGGATGTGGTTTCAAATTTGAACATCAGATCCAAATTTAATATGCGCAGCTTTTGGTTTCCGTAGCAACACGCGACTTGTTGTGTTGCAGTCATGGAGCACAGCGGCGCTCTAGTGTGGCTTTATTTTGCGTTTATAAAGCCCTGTGAAACTGCAACCCACCATTGAATTAAAATAAAACCATCCTCTTATTCGTGAAATAAGAATGTGTTTCAATCATAATCAAGAATCAATGAGAACCAAAATGGAAAGGAAGAATCGTAACTGGAATCAGAATCGTTAACATCCAAACAATGCCCAACTCTAACCGTGAATGGACCACCCTGTTCTTGTATTTCATAACCTGCCCCCCTTAGTGTGTAAACATGCTCTAAATCCTAATCTTATTTATTTGCACATGACAGCTGTAGATGACACCCCCTTTCACTTAAAAAATATTAAGGCAATAAGGGATGTTTAAATGTTGCCAGACCTGTTCCTCCTCTCATATCCTTCCTATCATCCATCACTCCCCTTCCTCCTGCCTCTCTGTAGACATTGACTTGCTTTGTCAACACCAAACTTAGTCTTTATTACAGCATTCAACATGTTAATGTTGTTCCGATATCTATGACTTAATGTGGGAAGTATACAATTGGCAAAGGACTTGGCTTAAATATAAGACTCTTGATTCTCCTCCTCCTGTCATCAGTCTGGATGCTGTCCTGCTGCTTTCTACTTTTTTTGGCTCTTTTGCTTTTGCTCCAGTACACTGAGTTGGGTCATGTCTATGTCTGCGTCGCCGCTCTGAATGTATGGGTGTATGCTGCAGTTTGCAGAGTCCATACCTGTTTGAGGCAGAACAGGCCTGAACAGTAGCAATAAAGTTCAGTTAAAGTGTATCTTGTCAGCAAAAAAGACCCGGGGCAAAATGAGTCTGTTGTGGCAGACATGTTTGTCTGCCGTTTTCCCTGGAAGCCACTTCAGTAGCACTTTAACAAATCTTTTTTTATCCATTATTAAGCCATGAGCTCACATGAACTTAAGTAATACTTATTATTATCTATGATCTATCAACAATGTCATTATAATACAAAACAGTACATAATTGTCTCTATAACAAAATATTTGTGCTTTTGCAAAAGGTCTGAAATATTAGCTGCATTATTGAATATTTTTAAAGGCTCATGAAGATGAAAAAAGATCATCTACTGTATATCTATATTGTTGTAAACATTTGCTATCCATCCGCTAAATAGTTTGCGAAGTCTTTTGTAAGGGTTTAATAAAACTTTAGGCTAAGGTATATAAAACATCAACAAACATTTAGCAGACTCTGTACATTATGTTCTTATACAACAAAGCATTAGGAAATACTAAATCAGAGTACAATCTGAGTGAATGCACTGTGTAACATTAACATAAAGTGTTAAACAAATAATGTATTCATCATAAGTAAGTCATGTTTTCTGATTTTCATGAACGATTCAAATCTGCTAAACATCATCAGTTCTATGTAGTTAAAATAGTGACCAATGCCTAATAGTGGGAACCCTGAATCAATTACCAGCAATTAAATCAGATTGAACCAGTGTATCTGACTATATCAGATATATGAAGGACCCGGTTAGTTACCTGCATGCTGCCTACCTTATGTACATACTTACTAAACATTCTGCTCATGTTCTCAAGCCTAAATGATTTGATTTGAAAGACTCAACTCCCTCTCTTCTTTCTACTAATAGACACTTCATGACTCAGGGCGATAATATGTACCAAGCCATCTTTAGTGTCTTCAGGGCATTCATTATGTACATTTCTTCACTAAGGCAAACTTTTCACCTTAGCTGCTTCTCCATACATGTCTAGATGGCAGCGGAGCCACATACCGTATACACACCTGCCGTGCTTGCTGATAGTGCTTTAAGTGTTTAAAACTGATGTTGTATAAAAAAAATGTTCTCCTCTCCGTATTTTTCTCCAGAAAGACTAATCCGGTCTATTAGACTTATTATATAGTCAAACACTTGCTAGTTGATAGTAATGTATTTTATGTCTCCCAGGTATTACATGCTGGAAAGCAGACCCAGGAACCTCTATGGGATGGTTTGCCACTCCTGCCAGAACGCACCACGCAACACTAAAGAATGTAAGGCAAACCTCTTCACCATTTCTCCCTCCCCTTCTATCTGCTCGCTTCCAACCTTACGTCCCAGCAACCTTGTATTCTCTTTTCACCTCTGAATTCCCCATTTTTCTTTTTCAACATTTATATTCACTGCTTTCGCTGTCCAAACATGGGTTTCCGCTGGATGCAAAGCTACCAAACATTAAAGTTGTCTGTCTAAATGAAGGAAATACATGCTGTGCAAAAGCAAATGTTGAAAGCCTGGACTTAGTTTGAGGGAACAATCAGAGGTCAGAGGTTGTGGTGAGTTCCCACGGACCCTCCGGTCACTGTCCTCCCCTGTAACCGGATGGACACAAAGGAGTCCAACAACAATCTCCTCCCCTCCCCTTCTTGCCTCTCTGCTTTTCTGGCTCCAGAAGGGTGTTTGGCAGCTTATCCATAACTTCACTGCCTCACTGATTACCCTGCATACCTGACGCTGTGTGTACATTACATGCATCTGTGTGCGTGTGTGCGTGTGTGCGTGCGTGCGTGCACTTGCTTGGCGCCAAGTGTTGCTGCGACCACATCTCTGGACAATAATATTTACCAGAGGTTGTCTCCATTTTTCCGTTTCCCATTTACTGTCAGCCTCTACAGTTGTTAAACGTTTCCTCACAATGATGTCGAGTGGCGGTCAAGCAATACATAAGTTTCTGATATTTTGTAGATTTTATATCTTACTGTAAGCAAGTTTGATGCTGTACCTCATGAAGCTGCAGAAAGCAAAAATAGTCACAACCCAGCCTATGTCATTTCTTAGAATACTAAAATGATGGTTTGGCATCATACTGTATTTTTTATTTCCTGATGCTGAATTGAATAAATTTTCCATAAACACAGTGTCTGTTTTGGGATGTCTCGCTAATGTTAATTTGTGTAAACCTGATTACAAACAGCCCCATAAATTTTGTTTTTAAATTGTAAATGGTATTAGATCATATTTATGCATTTTAAAATGAATGATCACTTCTTGCTCTTCGTATTCATGATCCACAGCTAAGTTTCATTTATCTCTTTGAGCTTCGTCACGTCTACTTTTCAGGTATTTGCACCACCTCTACATTGACACAATTGTTTTTAGGACACTCGGGAAAAGAGAGAAAGATAAATGTAAAATGTCATTAATTGTCCTTTTGTCTTCTTTAAAGATAAAAAAAGATCATGTAAAAAGCACCATGAAAGTGAGAGGAAGATTAGACCGCAGTTCATTAGAATATAATTAGAGACTGTATATAATGGTCACACAGCCAAATCAAACCATTTAGTTTGAAAATCTGTCTTTGTCACAATAATTGAAAATCATGTGAGACTGATAGACATCCAAGTCTTCCAATGGCATATCCCATTTTAAGTCATTTTTTTGTATTTGATGATTACAAAGAAAGATGAGTATTTATTGCAGAGCTTGAAAAGGACAGTCACACTGTCTTGCTGTTCCCTCTCTGGGTTTGTCCACATGTGACAACACTGAGAGAATGATGACAGGATCCGAACAGTGTTTTTGTGAAACAATATATATGGGCCCATAACTGCTCAAAACCCCCTTTGAGTGTAATTGAAGAGGCCGGAAATGAATGAGATTGTTATTGTGTCATATTTAATGAGTGTGTTTTGAAAGATGAAAACCCCAAAAAGCAGCCCGGGCCTGCAGAGGAGTGGGTGTGAAGTAGGAGCTGTGTGTGTGTGTGTGTTGGTGTGTGTGTGTGTGTGTGTGTGCAAATAAACACTTGCTTTTCAACAGCACCCTAATTGTTTCTCCTGGGCATGGAAATGAGTGATTAAATGCTGTGAAAAAGTGCAAATAGAATGATGAAACACGTGTGGCAAGTAATTCTGTCTTGTATTCAAGTTCAAACTTATTTTGGGGATTGCAAATAGAATTTTATCATTAAGGTTTCTTGTTTTAAAGGAATAGTGGGACATTTGGGGAAGTATACTTATTCCTGACTGGGAGATAGACTCCAAACTCTTGTATATGCCATTTCATTTTGGATTTTGTTACCAATGGACAAAGACAGTCTAGCAGTTTGCTATTTGTTTTAAAATTAACAGAAAAGAAAAAGTGCAACATTGTTCAGGCAATATCTTGCACCCGTCGCAGCGCTGCGCAAACCCCAACGCAAGTGTCTTTGCTATTTTAAAACCGTCCTGCGCCAACGTCGCTTAATAGCAAATGCACCTTCACCCATCTTTGCGCCCGTGGGCGTGCTGGTCTTACAGGGAGGTGTGTTCAGCTGAATTATTGACGTATAGTTATCCCGAGGCAGCAGGAAGTGATCCCGCCATTGACCATCAAAAACCTGGTCTAAGGTCAATAGCGCAGCGTTTCATTGAATTTTAACAGCAAATTAGTCAAAGGTGCTTAGGCCGGGGCACAGCACGCACACTATGCTACACACACACAGGGCTGCGCAGCAGCACACACACACATGCAAAAGATTACAAATAAAAATATGATGGTGCACATCCGCCTTGGCTGTTGAAAGGAATAGGACACTCCTATTGGTTTATTACATGTTACGCCCAGAACACACCCATGAATTAATGAAGACACAAAGTACAACACTTTTGAACCATGCACCCGGCAAACGGACCCATTTTTCTGCAGTCAAACTAGCAAAAGTGGATTTGGACACGCTCTAAACGCACCTGTGTGCTTAGATCGTTAAAATAGGGCACTTCATGTGTAAATCCTAACCTGACAATGTGTTCATAAGAGCTAGATAAAGGTGTAATTGTCGTTTTGTTATATCAATCAATAATAAGGAGATGCAAAACAGACAATAACAAAAATATGAAAACAATTGTAACTTAAATTCTTAAACGCAAGCTGTAAATTCAGCATGGTTTTCTAATATGAGTTTGATTAGTCTGAATAAAAGATACAATCAGAGGGCGTTCTCCATTTCGCTCCATGTGTTAAGTCATGCTGTGGTACATTTTAATTTAACCATCTTCAGATGAGAACATAAACATAATGCACCCCCCCTACAGTAAATAAAAAAGGAGCTGAAAGCTGGGAGTTCTACTTGCTCAGGGTGAAGGCAGGCTGACACTTGTCATGTAATCTGTAAAGTACCCTGGCTCCTGCCTAGCTCTGTGTGTGTGATAATTAAAACTTCAGTGGGTATGAGAAAGAAAGATGATTAGCATGTTACTGCTTGCACTGATGCTACTCTTTGGCAGGCAGACGTTACGAGTCTGTCACTCAATTTCCACTGTCACCTTTTAGATTTTTTCTATTTTCCAACTGAGCCCCAACACACATAAATAGTTAGCTCACTACCAATGGACCTCATAAACTGTAATCATAAAGCATAACAACACATTTTGTAATCTTATTTTTCCTTAACAGAGATACAAGACACACATGGGTTGATATCACCTTTTGATATAGAAGTATTTTTCAGAAGCTGACCTTTCACTCACCTCTGCTTATTATTCTTATGTCAAATAAAAATGTTTTTTATACAGCTCTCCTGCTCTGTAATTCTGCTCCCTTCAGTTTGTCAGGACCTGAGTACCAATATTGCCCTGCAGAACTATCATTTTGTGGTGTGAGTTTAGCCTGCGAGACATGATTAAGAGATTAAACAGCAAGACGCTGAACAGAATTCCAGTTCAGGCTCATATCCTAATCCAGAGTGTAAAAACATACCAGGAGTTAATGTCTGCAGCCACAGGGCACTGATATATATGTGTGTGCGATAACACAAAGCTCTGAGACCACAGGAAGCAGCACGGCACATGTCTACAGTGTATCAACTCTGTGTGAAATAAAAGACTGATTAAAAGCGCTGATTTATGAGCTGCCAGGAGTTAACAGCTCCATTAGCAAAGAGGAAAAACAGTCGATGAAAGCGAAGGAAAGTGAACAGAGAGGGAGAAAGAAAGACATTTGGACACAGAGAGCTTCCTCCCTGTATCCACACTTCCCAATACGACAGTTTGTTTACCGTGGCGGGAGAAGGCCTGAACTAACATGGCGTAACCAGTGACAGATGGCAGGCTGCTTCTGCCGGTGATAAATGGACAAGCCGGACAGTATTTCCGGTGCTTTCTCCTTCCACCAATCTGTAATGTTGTGTCATCTATGGAGGAAAGACGTGCATCAATTATCCAACGTTAAAGTAATAGATTGACATTTTGGGAAGTATTGCTTTCCTGCAGAGATTTTATGGTCACGTAGAGTAAATTTGTAGCAACAGCCAGTGCCGGTTAGCTTAGCTTTGCACAAAGACTGGAAATGGGGAAAGAGCTAGCCCGGCTCTATCCTAAGGTAACAAAATCCGCCTACAAGCACCTTTAAAGGTCAGCTATTTACAATGATGGGAATAATGGCGTTATAAAAAATGCCGTTACTTTTTTGTCCACTCACTTTGTCCAACAGCAACATTAAAAGAGGTTAGATTGGTGTACAGATTCTGTTGAGAATGTATTGTATTAAGTGTCAATTTCATTACAATATTCAGATTTATCATATGTTCCATTAAAGAGGGGTGGAGGTGGGGTCACATTTGAGCATTAAAAAATGTATTTGAAAGTAACTCATTAGTTCCTTTCTGAAGTATCTTGTTACTTTTATAATTTGTAACTGAGTATCTAATTTAGTTACTTTTTGGAAGTAGCTTGTAACTGTAACTAATTACTTTTAAAAGTAACTTGCCCAACACTGGTTATTGACATGTTATATCTTGTTTGTTTATTCCCTAATACTTCAGACAGAGGTTAGCTGTTCTCCTTGTTTCCAGTCTCTGTGCTAAGCTAAGCTAACCAGCGGCTGGCGGTGGCTTCATATTTAACTTTTAAGACATGAGTGTTATTGATCTTCTCATCTTACTCTCGTCAGGAAAGGGAACAAGCATTTCCTTAAGTATCAAACTATTCATTGAGTGCCAACTATGTGTGTTAGCCCTGTGATAGTAGTTTTGCTTGTTAAACAATAGGATAGAAATATTTCCACTTATCCACAATCATAAATTTGAACCTATGTCTGCTTGTGTGTGCGTGTGCGTGTGCGTGTGTGTGTGTGTGTGTGTGTGTGTGTGTGTGTGTGTGTGTGTGTTATACAGGCATGTCAACCAGCGGGCCAAGAGAAAAACCTATAATTGACCCTGGCAGTACTACGG
>NC_048417.1:18635965-18656713 GCF_013103735.1 Etheostoma cragini
ATGTTAAAGGTTGGCATTTGTGATACATGTCCTTTCTCGTGTGTGTGTGTATGTGTGTGTGTGTGTGTGTGTGTGTTTGTGTGTGTGCACGTGCAGCATGTTGTTCTGGACAAGTTGTGAAGGCAGTGGAAGCTCAGACCAACAAACAGGAAGACAAGAAAGATATCCCTGGTGAGACACATCTCTCTCTCGGACACACACACACACACACACACACACACAAACACACACACACACAGAGTTAATAATTAATGATCTCACACAGCATTTAAGCTTCTTAATGGCTTCCTGTTTGGTGTCTCTCTCTCATCTGTATTCTGGCCTCATTATTCTGAGTCTTGTTTACATGCACACTAGTATCCTTGGTTTAGAGCCTTATACTGGTTTTGATTGTATACCAGATATTATGTTTACATGAAAAAGAAGTAATCTTGTTATTCATATCCTTGTTTACTTGATTCTAACATAATCCACATTTTTGGCCATACGCATGGCCACAGGGATAGGGGCTTTGATCCAGGTTTCTGAAAACAAGTGATGCTATTCAAATATACAAACACATACATTTAATGCTCTGCAAATGAATCAATAGTGCCAATCATTTCTCTTTCATCTTTAAGAAGACTACACATGCACATTTTTAAGCACAATTCTTTTTAGTCATAAAGGTGTGCAGTAGACGCCAACAGTAGTTAGTGTAGTTACTGTATAGTTATGTTTATGGAGGTCATGCTGTGAGATATTTCTTTTTACATTAAAAACTAAACAGACAATTCATATTGAGAGCTGCTAAACTGTGTTTCATTGTTGTGAAACAATGACAATGAAGATCTATTCTATTCCATTCTTTTCTGAATCCAGAGACAAAGGAAAGTATGGACAATAATTTATTGACTGTTTATGCGCAGACCATCTGTTCTTTCCTCTCTAACATTGTAAGTGTTTTCATACCCGTAGAAATAAACAGTCCTAAATTGATCATTTCCATGTTCCTATAAACGTCTCTTGCACATTGCACAATTCCTCAAAGAGAGCCTACAAAATATATACTCAATAATACATGCAGTTTAAACTTAAACTACTTAGAAATACATTCCAAACAGTACAAAAACACACAGAGCTACATTATAACAGTAACATGAACTATAATTAGTTGTTTTTCCACCCTCAGCTTTAAGGACTATGAAATGACTCCAAAATAGTCAAAATGACAAAGCACACAATTTACTAAACAGTCAGTTGACACATATACAGTATACATATGTATACCACCCAGGTGTGATTAAAGTAACACTGTGTATTTAACCCAATCGTGCAGCAGAATTATCTCTAACACTGATTGAGATAACTGTATGCCTGGCTTATTCGTTAAGCCTAAACACTGTTTGTTAACTGTGGATGAGCTTATACCTGCGGAAGTATTATCCAACGCTTTCCTGTAGTTCTCCGGGCGCAGCTGATTCTTTTATTTTTTATCAGCAGAGCTGTAAATAACATCTCTTTCTGAAACAATTTCACTCTAATAAAAGTATTTCTCCGGAATGGTACTTTGGTCTGGCAGAAGAGCCTCTGTTAATATCTATCTTACAACAACCAATGCAATGCTGATGAAGTCTACATTAAGCACATAATAAAACTAACCAAATCCCATCTAAAAGTTAATAGTTGTGGCCTTGTGTGTCAGTCCAGTTTGTATGCAAATATTTATGATTTGTAGCATAATGTATGCAAATGCAAGTGTGTGCTTTTGTGTGCTGACAGTCCTGCAGTGTGATGAGTACATCATGCCGGAATGTGAAGCTTCCAAAGCTCAAGCCATACATTGCTTTAGGCGTCATTTCTCCTAACAATTATGCTCTGTTCAATTTCACTCCCAGACTGACTGACTAACCACTTACATGTGGGGTGGATGCGAGTGAACACCCACACACACACACACACACACACACACATCATGCTGTGGCCACAGACACAGTATACTGGTGTGAGGTTGCTGGCTTAATAATGTAATAGCTAAAAAAAAACATGACAAAGTAGTTATAGTATGATTAAAAAATAAATGCCTGCATTGTTACTCACTGTTCTCTGCCTGTGCAATTGAGTGTGTGTGTGTGTGTTTGTGTGGAAGAGGAGCCCATTGCTCGGAGCTCTACCGGAGCTAGCTGTCAGTCATGTAGACACTGAGTTAATAAGGCTGTGAGATGAAAGACACACACACACACATGCACACACACACACAGCATTTGTTTCACTTAGGTTTTCACTTATTAAGCTGTCTATCCCCATCAGTATCCACGATTTAAGTGAAATTTAACGAAATAGTCACTGTAATCATTTTGTACAGCGCTGCTGCAGTTCCTCTGTTCGACGTATACATCCTTTTAGCCCTCAGGAACGTGATCTTTTTAGTGTTCAACTCATGCCAACATTTACTTAATACAATCTAAGTTTAATGCGGTCTTACTTTGCAAAAAATCTTATGGGAGATCTTTATTGAATTTTAGATCTTTAATTTTGCATTTCTGTACTATAAGCCATTCTGCAGCACTTGTATTTTAATAAATGTTTAGTTTTCTGTTTGGTTAGTTATATGTTCCAAAAGTTTGAGTATAGTGTCACTAGGCATTCTTTTTATATATATAACAATGACAGGTTAGACCCAGAACCTTTTACATTTTAGTATATTTGCCGTGTTATTACCACTAATCTTTCATTCTGTCCTCTGTATTTGTGAGGGAAAAACACCTATAAGCCTCTTTATCCTCTCCTTTTCTCTCTTAGACAATGTGGTGATCTACTCGGAGAAAGATGAGTTTGACAAACTGAAAGCGGCTCCTCAGAAGACAGTGAAAAGGTGAGAGCCACGTTCACACTGCTGCTCTTCGCTTTAACAAACTAAGAGTAGCCGACAAACTGACATCAAGCATGTTACGGGTTGGACACCAAACAAGCTTCCCAATGGAGTCCAATCATCCTTTAGTACCATGAGGGCATGTTGTTAAAGGTGAAGGTTGAGGTTGGAGAAGAAACACTAAGCCTTGAAATGATGCAGTTGGATTTAAAGAAATCAAAATAGTGTTTTCTTCTTTAGCTTGACCACCAGCCATTGGTTAGCCATTCAACTGAGGTTTGAATGGCATTTATGTACCAAACATAATGTAGAAAAGCTACAATGTTTAGCTGAATTATATTAACCTTAGGGCATGTGTCTACAATAACTATGTTGGCATCATTTTGTGCTTATTCATTAAATATGCTGAATAATATTTTATATTCATTATTTATGTACACCACAATGTCGATGAGTGTGCATTATGAGTGTATGTGTGTGTGTGTGTCTGCATTTGTATGTGGCGTCACAGAGGCTTTACACAACAGAAAGAAAGTTTAATTATTTTAACAGCATCTGCCTCTAATTAAGTTGTGTGTGTGTGTGTGTGTGTGTGTGCGTGTGTGTGTGTGTTTGTGTGTGTGTGTGCAAGGTATGTAAAAAGCAAGTTCAGTTGGGGTTTTCGTTTTGTTTTTAATGAAGCAGAGAGCCATTATGTGGCTTTGGAGAAGGCAGGGAGGTGGGTTGGGGAGGGGTGAGGTAGCATAGATGAGCCCTGAAGCCTAGCAAACACTGAGAGACAGACAGAGGGGGTAGTTGGCGACCCTCATAGGGGTATTTACTCCAGGCTTGGCCTAAACCCACTACCACGTGAAAGCACGTCCTGGCAGACAACAAAAGAACAACAGTTGTCTCACCTCCGTCTTTCTGCATACATCTCGTCCTTCATGTGCAGACAAGGCTGCTTTCTAGGCACTAGTGGCTAGTGTGCAGAGGGAAGTGTGGGAATACATGATAGCATATTGCACACAAATCTACAGTGAGCCATTGTGTTCAAACGTTACAGTGCCTGTAGTGAACATGCTTAAATTGATACAACGTTCCAGTTCATGGAACACACACTCTTCAGCATCAATAGCAGCAAACTCTGTGGTATAGCAGCATGCCAGAAGATGTGCTAACTCACTGCTTTAGCTGCCAGAGTGGGTGTTAGATGTCCAGGAAACAATGCCATTTTGTGTGTGCATTCAGGAAAAGAGTGTGGGACTGCAAAACAATGGCATTCTGTGAGCCTCTCTGTCAACAAGGTGCTTTCGGGAGAAAATCCAGATTAGACATAGGAAGGAAGAGGCCGGGTAATCAAATGATATTACATGGTATCATGTTGTAAAACGTAGTGCTATTTCAGTCAATCACAGAAACAGCTTAGAAACATCAGCAGTTATGTCCAACATCAGCATTCTTCTCCAGTTCATTTTCATTCGTCAAAGTTCCTGTTAAGTTTGCAAAGACACGAGTTATCCTGTGTGCATGAGCAGTCACTCATACCATAGAATTATGTAGTGCCCATGTGTAAAACATAAGGTCTGACGGCCAAGCCCAGCCCATCCCTTATTTGGATCTGACTAGCATAAGATTTTAGGTTCACAATACATTTTGGCCCACCTAGTTTTTGGTACTTTTTTGAAGTATTAGATGCAAGTTTTTGTCAACTTTTCTGATGATCTTTTTTTGACGCCTTTTCAGCCGTTTTTGCTGTTTTTGTCAATGCTTTTAGCATTAAAAAAAAAGTTTTTTACACTTTTTCTGACGTTTTGGAGCTGTTTCAAATGTTTTTGTCACTTTTTCCGGCACTTTTGTCACTATTTTCTATTATGGCTAAAGAACTTTTAAGCCACGTTTTGGGGCTTTATGGGGCACTTACTGTAAGTGAAAAAGGTATATGAGACATGCAATAATAGAGTCAAAATATTTGACTTTTTCTCTTAAACAAAATCATGTCAATAAACTATACATGTCTGGCCCTATATGTGATTCCCATTTTCCAGTGTGGCCCTTAGTGAAGTAGATTTTGACATTGCCGATGATTTTGATTACTAAACCATAGTTAATGCATATGCATGAATGTATTAGAGTGCAAAGCAGTAGAGTGTAAGGGAAGTGGCATTCAACAGAATATAATATTATTATATAAGAAAAGTTACATCAGAGACTATAGTACACTCACCTCGTTAAAACCAGTCTAGTCTAATAAAACAATATTGCCAGAACCCTATTTTCATAAGGGTTTAATGTTCAGTTTTTTTTGTTAATTTTGTATGAAGTTAAACTGAGAGATTTTTCCATTCTGTAGCTTCCCCTCATATAAATGGGATAGACTAAACAGAACTTTATAACCTTTAGCTAGGTGTACTGTACCTAATAGACCCCACTTTACTGCAACAGGAAAGCGTGCTACTAACCAGTAACATTCTACTTATTATTTTTCGTGTACATTGAGGACAGTCTTTGAAAGGGTTTGTGGTGAAGCAAATGAGACATAACTACTGTAGCTGATGTCAAGAAGCTCTGCCTAATCACTTGCAGAAGACCTTTCACATTTGAATTGTACATGTAAATATATTCAAACATGTGTGTGTTTGCAGTGAAAATGATGCCTCATCAGAGAACGAGCAGCTGTTGAGCCGCAGTATTGACAGTGACGAGGAGGCAGCGTCTGACAAGCAAGGAACATCCGAGACCAACAACCCCAACCTGTGCCTCGTCAATCTGGGAAACAAGCCCGACCTCTGCCTGCTCTCTCGGGGCCTTTTGGAGCAAGACCGGGCCTGCAACGGGGCCCCCACCTTCGCAGCGGGACAGGCCAATAACATCCCGAGTCCCAACCATATCGGCAATGTCAACCACATCACCAGCACCAACCACATCAGCAGTGTGAACGCAATCAACAACAACAATAAAACCCCGGGGGTAGGAAGATGGAGCTTTTAAAGACGTTACTAGAGTTAAAGATATGATTATGAACAGATCCTTAGCTCAGTCTGATCTGGAAATAACATGTGTTTTCTTTTACCACACAGATGCTACAGAATCGAAGGAAAAAGATCCTGGATCTGTATGGCCGAGCCTGCAATGTGACAGAGGGTAAGTCTCTCTTACTATAATATAAAATATCCATCTTACCAAGCCTTGAAAACATGAATTGATTTCTGCCAACATTCTGGGGGCATTTAACTTATTTTAGTTGAAGACAAACTCTTTGTCTTAACTGTTTTGAAGTGAGAAGTGATATTGACTTTTATTTCCAAGAAAGATGCCTTAGGAAGCAAAACTCATATTTTCCAACAGAGGGAACAAAACTCACACTTGTTTACCATCATATTTCAGTGTGTTAGCATCCTAACATTTCACAATAAGCACTAAACGCAAAGTGCAGCTTAGTTTTCCAAGTAGAGGAAAAGTCATCTGAGTATATCTGTGCCAAACTTAACTGAAATCCATCCAGTAATTGCTGTGATACTTCATTCTGGACTAAAGTGGTGACATATAGCACATACAGTCACACCCCTAGCATAATCTTGATGTAATGGACTATGTTTGTGTAATTCTCTTAATAGTAACTTGTAACACTGCTGTCTCTCTCCAGGCCTGAGCCCCACAGAGCTTCCTTTCGACTGTCTGGAGAAGGCCAGCCGCATGCTGAGCTCCTCCTACAGCAGCGAGGCGGCCGTGGTGAAGACGTGGAGGCATCTGGCCGAGAGCTTCGGGCTAAAGCGTGATGAGATTGGCGGCATGAGCGACGGTCTGCAGCTCTTTGAGAGAGTGAGCACGGCGGGCTACAGCATCCCTGACCTGCTGACCCGCCTGGTACAGATCGAGAGGCTGGATGCGGTGGAGTCTCTCTGCTCGGACGTGCTGGGCAGCAGTGAGATGGCGGCGGCTGCCGGACGGCAGGGCAACAGCAGTTTTCACAGCCAGTTGGTCTGTCCATCCCCATGCCCATCTCCATCCCATCGCTGCGCCAGTGTCTAAACATGTGGTGGAGAAGAGACTTGGATGCCTTAAAGTATACATAGTTGTAGGGACAGATACTGCCCCTACAAGGAGGACAGCACATACACAGTATACACCTTACACCATATTACATGAAGAATGTCAGTGGAATTTTGTCAGTCCAATCAGAATGGCTGTTCAATATGAAAAGTCAAAAATGTGTTCCTTCTTTTCAGGTATTCAATATAATGCTCTATTTTTTAATGGAGTTAGGTGGGCCGTTGACGGTGACAAAGATCTTCATGTAATAAAGTAAACAAGCCAGGTTAGCTTCCGAGCTAATGCGTGCTAGCTACTGTAGACGAGGGTAATAAAATAACACAGAGGCTCCTTAATTTAAACCAGTGTGAACTAAGTAGGCCAATATTTTACTCCTGAATTCACTTAGAGGAAAAGGGAACTAAATAAAATAGCTTACACGACTTGAGGTTGTGGAATAATTTCCCTTTTGAGAGCAGTGTAAACGCGTTACGCACTTACTTTGACTGACAAAAAAAAAAACTCCAGCTTGAATTGAAGAATTTCAGTGAACTGAGTGGTCACAGACTGATGATTTGAATATCCGACTTTCAGGGGGCAGCCTTAGTCATCTGGTAAACTTTGTATGGCCTTATGTTCTATCTTTTTTTAAATGCTACAGATTATGAGAAAGACCAAAGATTTAGATTACTCTCTAGTTTGCTACTACAGACATTTTTCCTCTGCAATAATATAATAATCAGAATTAGTTTATATTTTATTAGATTTTTGTCTTTTTGAGCTAAACAAATATCTAGATTAACCTTGTGCTGGATGCAAGTGCTTTTTTCCCAAATGTTTTGACACAATCCCTTTGTGACTGTGGGGTGCTGATGGAATCGTCACTGAGCGGTTTCACTGGGCCAGTAGTGTGTCTCTCTTTTAGGGTCACCAGTGCATTTTAAGTTGGATGAATAAGGATGCCTTTCAAGTTGTCCTCTCACTGAACCTTCTTCTCAGGCCTAAAATCTTCTGCTTAATGCCGCAGCCGATGTTTGTGCAACCTCGTTTGACCGCAGCATCAGTGAACATTCATAAATGTGCGCCATCGGCCGTGCTGCCATTATACAGAAAAGACAGCGGATATAAGCTCCCTACTTCAAATGCATTTCTTATGCCCAGATGGGGCAACACCTAGTCAGCTTTATTAATTGATTACCATAGGTGTGTTAAGTGTGACATTAACTGATATTAAAACCCAAAATGCATGTAATAATTTAGTATCAGAAAACTGTACATTCTAAATTGTTCCATGGAGCTAGGGCTTGACAAAGAAATTAAGGTTGCGTGTTAATCCCATTACTCAGCTGCTTATGATCTGCCTAAATTCCCACCAAATCCACATCCCTCAACTATAACAGGCACACAACGTAGAGTCTTTTAGTCTGAAACCCCACACAGACACACACACAAGCATACTCTCTAACAGCAACTACTTCCTCAGCAGCGACCCAGTTTGTGAACCCGTGCATAATTCTTTCTCCCCTCCCTTTTTCCCATTTTACCCCAATTCTGCGGTCTAGTGCTGCCGCCAGCCCTAATTATTTGGCCTGTGGCTTACCGGGCCCCTAATAGGCTGAAGTGTTGTGGTTTACAGAGCGGGTGCAAAGTGCCTGTGATTTCCAGCACCCAATTAAGCATTTAGGGCAATTTAACCACTGAAAGCCCAGTGGAAAAGCTGTAAAAACTGCATTAAAAAGAGAGATGACACAGCAGACGCATGACTAACTGCCCCTGGGGTTGCTGCACTGTGAACGATGCAAGAATGCAGCCGGTTATGGTGGAAGCAGCGCTACGGTCATCCCATAACATCTGACCTTACTCAGCTTTTGTGGTTGGCTCAGTCATGCTCAGACAGGATTTAAGCTCCCCGCTCCCCTATGGGACCAATATGGCAAATGAGAACAATATGCAGTTGTGTGTGTTGTTCACCTCTGAAAAGCAGCTGAACCTGGTTAAGTGTTGTATGTAAAGAGAGTGAGGGTGACTCCGGTAGGCATCACGTGAATGCTCCACTATTGTCATGATGTTAGAGCCATGGGGCGTAGTTTCTGTCACCCCCATGAGAAATTACAAATAATGACAAGAACACCGTTGGCGTGTCAGCATGATACAAGCCTTCTGTGATCGGATCCGTAACAGGTAAGATGCTACACAGGTCCTCCTTGGGCCTTCTCTAGCAGTTAAGCTTCAAAACTCAGCAGTAAGCTCCAAGGTTCAACTTTAACAAGCAATGCCAAGGCTTATTTTGATCTCATTTCTCGGGAATACGGCGGATCTTTATCTGAAGTCTGATGTTGTCAGCATAATGTCCCATGACTGCTCTCTACAAAATCAAATGCATCACCCACTGCCAAGGTCTTTTTCTAATGTTTCTGTTTCTGGGGCTGGACTCCAGTACTTTAAATTAATTAATGTGCATGTTTATTAAGTAATTCAATTTTTTTTTCTTTAATATCTCCTGTCAGGGTAAATGAAAAGCTCACATTATACTGCATTAATAGAGCAGGGTGGACTTCATCAATTCCAATTAGATCCAAAACATCTTTAAGTATTTTTTTTAATGTTTTATACTTTTGTAAATAATCTAATTTGCGGATTGAATTGAAATGCACCCACACGCTGGTTTAAAGTAAAATCTTATCTGACATCTTGTATTATGCTATAAGGATAATATACATACAAGAGCCAAACATGGATTACTTACCTCAGTAGCACATACAGTCTGGCAGATTGTGTAGAAACACACACCAACTCATCACAGAACCAAAGTATAACTGTATATATAACTTATTATTGTACATATTGTATACATTAATAAAGATGTAAGTATGTATGGCTTGGTGTTTGAATTTTTATAATGTCATAACCGACTGATAAAGTATAACTTAAAAAATTGTTATTACAGTTTATCTTGTCTGGATTCTGATAAAATATACATTTTTTTTATGGATTGGACAATCAAGTCCCAAAGAATATGGAACAATCTCATATTACAATGTACAATAAATACAATTTTGACAACTTGCTTTGAGGCAGTAATTCTGTACTAAGTTTTATAGTTGCAATAACGTTAAGGCAGACCCTTAAGCAGTGTTTGAGCTAAAGGTTAACATTGAAAGGCTAACATGCTGATGTATAACAGGTATATAGTAATGTTGACCATGTTCAGAATCTCAGTTGCCTGTTGACATGCCAATCCAAACTTTGAACTGTTGATGGCACTAAATGAAAAGTTGCAGTTTCACGGCAATCTATCCGAAGGTTGTTGAGATTAGTCTGGACCGGCTTTACGCTAAATTAAACTACACTGCCAGCGTGACTCAAAATGTTGCCAATAAATCCAAACATTTACATGACAGACTTTATATCAGGGTAAAACATGAAACAAACAATGGAAATAAATCACGAGAATTCAAATCAATTCAAAATCCGTGTTTGACTTGACACATCTTAACCGCTGAGTGTAGGAGGTCTCTTCAAAATGTGTTTTACAGACAGAGAAAAGAGAAGAATTTCTCATTTTAAAAAGTGAAGAAATAAATAAAAAAATAAAAAATGTATATATTACAACTGATATACAGTATAGTAAATGATTCCATATGTCCATCCTAGATTGTTGTCTGTCAACCAATCTTACACCAGGCACTGAGAGGGTCTGTTAATGGCTTAGAGACACCTAATGGAAAATCCCTAATCACAACACTTTCCAGTTCATTCAACACTCAGACGGTTAATTATAGATCATTAAATGTGACATATTAACTAGATGGTTCATCAAATGCAAGATGAGTTTATTGGAAAAAGACTGTAGGAAATGATTAGTAGACTATAACTTTATTAGGGCATCACTTTTGGCCCTCAAATTCACCTTTATCTCTCCTACTGGTTGGCTACTGCAAGTTGAGAAAGCAAAACCACTCATCTTTCAAATGAGAGATAATAATTTAATTAACGTAACATAATTTATTTGAAGGTTTCTACATAAAGGTTTGTTTTTATTTACTGCTACCAAGTGATGAAGAATAATACAAAAAAACTACATTTCAGATTAGTAAATGATGCAACTTGACCTGCACCAACAAAAACAAAGAAACAGTGGAGGAATTTTCTTTGTGATAACCCTTAAATAAATCTTAGAGCTGCACCCACTCATCTAATTTATTTTTATTAAAATTCTTTTCTCCACCAACAAGACATCTTTTAGTGTGGGGGTATGTATTTTTTCCAAGATTCCCAAAGCCATAGCTAAATGATGGAGTGTATGTCCTGGCCGGGGATCCTAAATCTGTTTCATAGAAGGTCTGTCAGGGAGTGAAGTGCCAGTAACGCTGCTCTGGGGCATCAGGGCAGCACTGAGGTTTTTCTCTCATCACGTTTCAAATTTGCAGAGAAATAATCCATTTCAATTGTAGAGCCTTTTAGTCTGAAAACACACACACAGAGTAGGCACTGTACACCCATGTCTGTAGAAGTGTGTGTCCTTGTCTTCGGGGTCTGTTTTTGCTTCTAAGAACTTGGCATGACATTAAACGAAGAGGATAAAGCCATAGAGCCACTTCAGGGCAAGGAGTGCCAACCATAAACTTCTACCAGTCGGTAACACCTTCCCACTCAACACAATAACTGCATGCACACACACTCATCCCTGTCAGTCACCTACAAACACATCAAACAGCCAGGGTACAAGTGCTGTCCAGACCTCAGTCAGGTGTTTGGATCAGAATGTGTGTCTGTCTGGAGTACAGAGTGAACTGTGTTTGCACTCTCAGTGATTAAATTGCTTTCAACAGCCACAGCAATTTTGCAAATACTGTTTTTAAGAAAATATCCACTGAAATACTGTCACATTTGTTATAAAACACAGTATTTCCTGATGTTAACCTCTTAATCCCTCTTAATGCTAGAAAAGCAGAATATAAGAAGTTAAAACAAACTGGATATGGAAACTAGTGTGATCCCATGAGGTCTACCAACTCACAACTTCTTCACACACACTAGCTAATTTATAGTCAGGTATATTACCAGATCCTCCATGTGCTTATTGGATTACTGAAGCAGACTGTTTATGCATATGGTGGCTGTTGGAAGAAATATACATTTGGTGGTCTGCCATGTAAATTGCTGATTGACTTGACTTTATGTTTGTGCTGAAGTGGAACTGCTAACGTTTCCCACAGCCAGCCTCCTCCCGCCGGCCAAATAACATTTTAATGAGGTTTACCAGCCAGACCGGGGCAGGGCGACTCTTTGGGGTAATTTTCTGAATTTTTGCAAGATCAGTGTTTAACGTTGAGTGGGTGATGCTGTGCAGGGTAGACTGGCAGCGTGAAGCGTGTTAGGGAACACGGACCAGACACGGCTATGCCGACTGCAGTGCAGGCCAGACTTTACTGAAGTTATGAAAGTAAATAAATCAGTCAACCACAATTCCTGGAGCAGGAATAAAGGCAATAATGCCCTGTATACGTGATACTCCACCTAAAGCCTATGTGACCATCAAACCTACAGCTTGAATAGCAGCTGGAAGAAGTTTGTAGATTCCTTTAGCTTGCATTCATTTTACTTAAAATAAACTCCAACTGTGACAAGAAAAAAAAAATCTAATTTTTATCTTCACTGTGCAACAATGTGCTCAGTACGTTCCAGTCTTATTTTAGCCCAAATACTTTATCATACTTCCCGTGTGAAGCCTTAGACAGGTTTTGGTCACTTTATTAAGTACACTTGAACAATCAAAGCTATTACAATATGAAACAACTCTGCCATTAAGAACACCTTAAACAAACCTTTAGGCGTCTATATTATGAAAGAAATCTCTTTTTCTAGGATTTGGGGTATTCATTTGTGTCTCTGGTGCTTCAACGTGCATACAAACTTGAAAAAAAAAATGTTTTTAGAAATGTTAGAAAATGTTAATTCAGCAATATATTTGTTTAAAATATATATAGGACAGACAACATCAATATTGAACTATTGTGCAAAATCCTGAAATTCCAGTTTTTTTTTCCCCCATTTGATGCCAAAATTTGGTTATGGCATATAAACAATGGATAAGGTGTGTTAGGGCTGATCACTTAAAACAGTGATGAGTAATAAAAAAGTGAATACTAATTGCACAAAAGCTGGACATAAATTGTGAGATTCTGAATATGAATGTAATTGGATGGGGTAAAGGCTGGAGCTTCAGTGTTTACCTTGGGAATACAAAATGTGTGATCAAATATTGTAAACTCAAAGTCCCCTTACTGGCTTTTGACTATCCTAAAGGCCCTGAGGAAGACCATGGGATAGGGTCAAAAGCTCTGAAAGATATCCAGATCAAACAGCTTTGTCTAATGAATTGGTCAGTTGATAGAGAAAGTGATGAGTGGCTTCACAGTTAGCTCCAGGTTTCAATTAATGTAACAAAGAGAGCTGACGGGCTCAGAGTCAGAAAAGATGAATGCTAAAGAAAACGACGGTAAAATGATAATTCTGAGGATTTTATTTAGCACAGTGCATCTGCATCTTGCAGTGACGCCTGTGGTGGGGTGAGATCTGACACAACAAACCAATTTTGTGATTTCTGAGGGTTTACGCTCAGACTTGCACATGTACCCTGGGTGGCTTGCTTTTTACGTGGCTACTGTGTGCAGACCGTGTTCTGTTGTTGATCATAAAAGCTGCTGTTTCCATTTGACATCATCCATATGCAACAATATTCACAAAAGCCACAATGGGATTGCAATGAAAATCCTCTCCTCATCAGCCAGCAAAACGTGACCTCCACTATTATCTATAATAAAATCGCCTCTGCTTATGGCTGTTGTAAAAAAGTAAGCAAAAAAATGATTTAAAGTTGGCTTTGACTTAATGAGTAGGATGGAGGGGAATTTTCCCCTTTTGGTCTCTACGTAGATGCCCTGGCAAGTTTCACCCCCAGTGGAGATTAAAATTATACTAACTATTTACAACAGCACAATCATTTTTAAGCGGTAACTAAAAATAAATTGTTTTCCAGTAATTTTGTTTAAAAATAGCTGTTTTTAACATTGTTCTTGCATGTGCTCTGGTGCCTCCAACGTAATAACAGAAGTGGTTAGAAACCAAAGTATTTTGGGGTAATAGCATTCCACATCATTAAATGAGCAATACTATAAGCTATAGCTCACTCCTGAACCTTTAACACAGCTGAACATAAGATGTACTGTATAGCTTCCAAAAGGAAAAACATTCATTAAAAAAGAATATACTATAAAAAAGTAACTACAGTGAATACATTGTAGTTGTTAAGCTTGTTTTGGGGATGTATTATGCTGCAAATTTTGTCCAATTTCCAAAATTGATATTTAGGGCCTGAGTGCCGACAGCCCTGTTGAAACTGAAGGAATTACTTTTCTGGCAAATGAATCGCGGGGCTTAACATGCTCAAAAACTCACAAAATTTGGTGGTTGCATCAAGCCTGGTACATTTTGTTAACGTATGCTAAGGGTTTCGGGAATAGACACACAAAAATGGAGATCGGGGCGTGGCAAACGCAAAGGAGGCGGACCAAACCATGACCAATGAAAATGGGAACTCTCTGTTGAGTTTAATGATCAAATCAACATCAAACAGTCATTAGTTATCAAAGGGGGCGTGACTTAAGCATATGGGGCAGGGAAAACCGTCACCAATGAAAAGGGAACTCTATGCTGAATCGGTCACCAGTTATCAAAGGGGCGTGGCTTAAACATAGGGAGCGGACCAAACCATGACCCACGACAATCAAACTCTTTGCTGAGTACCATGATACCTCAATTTAGATGACTCTGAATTTTCACCAGACCTGACCACCAACTTTTGTGAGTTTTTGAGTATGTTAAGCCCCTCAAAAAGGCAATTCATTTACCGAAAGAAAGGAAGAAAGAAAGAATAATTCCTTCAGTCTCAATAGGGCCTTTGTCGCTGTCAGCGCTCGGCCGTAATAATGAAAAATATATGAATGAATATATAAAGATGAATGTAAAACCTGCGTAAAATGTTAGAAAGCGTTGCCTTTTTGTTCCGTCAGTCTCGTCTGAAATAGCTGAAAGAGAATACTATTTAAAGACGTTCCTTTCTCATTTGAAATCAAGTTGTTCTTGCTTCTTCAACCTTTCACCGCTGATGCATCTGTAGAGGCTTATCCTGTTAGGAGTGCATTTGTTAAAATCATGAATGGACTCATCAATTCAATGTAGGGGCCTTGCATAGACAACCACTCTACAAGTATACTGTTTTTTATATTTACAATATGTGATCCAAAGACACAATATCCAGCAAAGCTTTCCTAAAACTCAGTTTCATCAAACCATGACCTGAACACCGTTTCACACAATAACTAACATGCAGTCAACGTAGGAATTCAGCTGCTGTACAGGCTTTAAAATATTGAATGCACTCCTTTCAAATTCAGACCAGTCAAGCTCTTCTGAAAGTTAAATATCAGCTGTAATTGTTCCAGTCCTTCCAATCTCCTCCATCGACCAACACCATCAATGAGCCCCATACTGAGACCATTACTCCCATCAACCCACCCATGCTCTGGAACAAACAAATAAGACAAGTTTATACAAAACATATGGATTTCCGCATTTCATATGCAGCCCAATCTTAATGTCCTTCAGTTGTTTTTGTTTATTGTCATTAAAAAAAAGCTTTACACACACAGCCTCTCCTCCTCTGAGCACATCAGACACCCATTATGGCCACTGGCAAGCATCACCCTCGTTTTCATCACAGAAAGAACAGAAGACAATCAGATTAGCATAGTGGAACATAAAAACAAACACAAAGTCACAAAGTGCAACACTAAACACTAAAAAGATTACTTCTGACAGACAAAAGAACTTCAAAAACATATCACTATATAAATAAAGAATGTGCGTCTGCATATGGTATTTGAGGTAGAGAAAGATGTACAGTATAGTTGGAAATATGGTTCTTACAGTTTGAGCACACATGAAAGACAAAGCAACGTGCTGAAGTACTGAGACCCAAGGAAAGTCATCTTTCATCCGAACTGGAAAGTCTGAATAATTAAAGAGGCCTTTAACTGAGCATGAGGAAGAGTCTTATTTGAGGTTGTGGAGGATGGACCTGAGGTTGAGGCAGAGGAAGGTGTGTGTGTGGCTGGATCTCTGAACAAGTTCTTGAATTTGGAGGTGGAGGGAGGACAGTTCAAACAGATGGCGATTCTTCCTGGACAAAAATCAAAGAAATTCACCCGTCAGTCCAAAGACATTCAATGAGATATAGTCCTATAAGTAAGCACACTCCAGTAGTAGACCAGTGTACCACAGCTGTTTAACTGGTGCTCTATGGCTGGGTATAAAAAACCTTGGCTGAATAGGCCAAGAATGAAGTTTAAAATTTAGATTTGACAAATAAAATTCTCAACTTGATGACCAGTTGACTAAGTTAGTGAACACACTCTTAACGTGTTAAGTCCAGGACAAAGATAAAATACTAAACTTGTCCAGATGTAAAGGTGCTTTAGAAGTCAGGGATTACCAAAGTTATATGGTGGATTTATTGTCTGGGAAGCATGAATGTCAGTACAAACGTATGTGTCGATCCATCATATAGTTGTTGAGATATTTAAGTCTGGACCAAAGAGGTTGACTGACCCAGCCTTGGGAAAAGGAATACAAATAGTTTGAAGTTTATAACTGAGTTCATATCTGGACACGGGCTGAGTATTTCTCAGATAAAGATCAGTCTGTGCAGACACATAAAAGAAATGATAAGAAGGCTTATGGTTGCATATGTCGGAGCCTGCACGTATTTACTACCGATGATCAGAGACAAGTTAATCCTTGATCAGTGTGTGGTATTATCAGTATGGAGTAGTGTGTGTATACCTGATGCTGGAGAGCTTCTGTAGGAGGATGGAGAGCTTCTCCAGTGTTGGGAGCTCCAGACGAGGGTTTTTAAGAAGCTGGGAGAACACTCGGAAAAACTCCTCACAGCTACACAACTCCAGGAAGGGATTTAAGTAGCCTACAAGCACACAACCAGAGCAAAGAAAGAAATATATTATAAAAAACATTTTCTCTCTAATGAACAACACATTTTTACAAAATATTAAAACTTCAGAGGAGAGGGAAATAATCAACTTCAGCTTTGCATAGAAATTAAAATTACATGGATGCACAAACAAACAGGCCGCAACATTTTAACGATCAAACTGAGTTCGCTGGGGACACAGATGCTGGTCAGAGAGACTCTGATGACTGTATTTGGAAGAACTCTCATAATGTCACTGTAAACTCTGACACCCCCCCCCTCCTCCCTTCATCAAACTATAACCTCACACACCCACACAGAGAGATGAAAAAGAGGAAGGACAACACCATCAGTGCACACAGATGGAAGCTGCACATTTTTTAAATGAGTAAATTCCTAAAATGTCGCGATTCCTGCTGAACAAACATTTGTTTCTGCTAAAGTCACATTGCTGCTCCTTTTAAACTAACTCTCCCCTGTCTTCAACCACGCACAACTGTGAGTAAGAATACAATATGAGCCACAGAGGGACTTCTTGGGCTGGTACAGAGGTTCTGCTGGCATCAAATCAAAAGCAGAGGACTGGACAGGGAAGAATAGGATTAGGTTCCGATAAGACGGGTAGGGTACAATCTGACCATATGAGAAGAATAAAGCAGGAAGGAATAGTCTCGTTAATCTGTTCCCAGCAAAAACAACACCTCAAGATTATAAAACTATAATGCATGTTACTGACCATGAATGTCTATACGTTGTTCCAGTTTGCTTTGCATTTTTCAAACTCCAGCGTTTTTTAGTTTTTGTTTATTTTTTCACTCAAACTTCCTGGGGAATATTTAGTGTAGTCTGCTAATAGTGGCTGGACAATATAGTTATCAACAAAACTATGTACGTGCCGCTGAAAAAAATCCATTAGTCCAACAAAGTTGTGAGGTTGGGAGAGGTCAGAGGCTGAAACTAATGATTATTTTACTTTGATTAATCGGTTAATTCCAATTTTTTGATTAATTGATAAATCATTTGGACAATTAAATGTCTCAAAAGAGAGCAAGGTGACGTCAGCCAGAGTGATGTTTTGAATTTGCTTGTTTTGTCCAACCAAAAAAAAAAACTGAAGATATTTACAGTGATATAAAACAAAATAAAGCAGCACATTGTCACATTTTACAAACTGAAACAAGAAAATGCCTGCCTTTTTTATTACTTAACAAGTAATTGATTTTCAAATTGTAGATTCATTTTTTTATCAATTGACTACTCATTTTTCGCACTAAAGAGATAACGCCATTGGAAATTATGACTTTTTATCTTATCGCAGCCCAATGAATATTGGGAGCTCCTCTGTGAACCCCCCCAGTCCTCTGATGATTGTTTTTAACGTGTGCTACATTCTACACATATGTGGCTATATGAAGACTGGTGGAGACAGAAACACTCACAGAAATACAGACACTTTCCTCATGGGCTTGATGGTTGACAGCATAGGTGCTTTGGGACACATTAAATAGTCAGAAGAAAAGGGGTAAAAAATAGTCCTTTTCTAAATCATTATAACCAGGTCAAGGAGGGCTTTTTTAACTGCAATCCCATCAAAACATATAACAACAAATACTTCTCTACTGTGGCATGAACGGGAAAAAAAACCAAACACACACACACACACCAAGTAGCTTCATATTTGACCATGGAAGGTAATTTGCGGCATTAAGCACTTCGGTAGTTAAAGTAACCACTGTTAACTAGACACCATTTAAAACCAGTAAAAGACTGTTACTGTGTGCGTGTGATGAAGTGACCAACTGCATTTTGTGATCATTAACAAGATGTGTCATGTAACTGTATGTGACTGAACTTTATACAAGCAGTCAAGTTGTCGCAGTTTGACCACAGACGTCCTGTATGTGTGTGTTTACAACTTGACATTTTGGTTCTCTTTTGTTTTATTGGCAACCTTCAGGTGCAAACCTTTCTCCCCCTCTTCCTCACCCCTTTCCAGTCTCTCCTCGTTACCGCTTGTAAAACACAATAATTAGCAGACTTACATTCCCCCGGAAACACACAACTGTTTATGCACGCACACACGCATGCTCGCACACAAACAGCTCCAGCCCCGGTCACCTCCAGCATTTGGATCTGCTGTGCATTACTGAAGCATACAGCAATCTTAAATGATAGGGCTCATAATCCAGCCAAACTCCCCCCATGGACACACTGCAGCTGTCCACCTCTGTCTAGTCTTTTGTCCTTCTATGAATAGAGCCAGGAGGTGGTGGAGGTTCAAGGTTTTATGACAACTTCTAAATCTTTTGCCTGACCAGTGCGTTTGATTGATGTGAGCTCCAACAACCCATTACTTTTCACATGTGTTTTTTATGTGGAGATGATATAGAGTGATACTGCAGAAGGAGCTGGCATAAATTATACTGAGTGACAGTAAAGTCTGGGCTAGAAAAGGGATCACAGCAGCTTGATGGATGACACTCTTCAAACAAACTAATTGACTAAGGAAACTGCACGGGACCGAGTATGGCGGTGGTGACCGAAATATATGGCTAAGGTGTTCTTTCCTTTGACAGCCCCAGCTTGTGCCTGAACCCTCTTTGTGTCGCCTACTCACGGGACTGTTCAGTTAGCTGCATGAAGATGTCTGCAGGTGTGTGCAGACCTCCACGGCCGGCCCGGAGCATCAACAGCAGCACACACACTCCTCCATAGTGGATGAATAGGCCTCGGCTCTCCTCAGACATCAGCTCGGTACGGAGACTGTCCAGAGCGTGGGCCAGCACATCAGCTGGGGACAGGACAGAGACAGACATATGTAACCACAGAGAGATACTTGATTTAGTTTTGAGTTTGAGTTTTGAAATCATTTCAGTCTTACATTGGAGTTTTAGACCTTTCAGCTAACACTGTGTTCTATTCAACTATAATGTCAGACCAAAAGAGTGTCAGGAATTCTCACTTTTAAAGCAACGCCAAAGCACTTTTCCTCTTCAGTCCCCATGCAGGTTGGAAGCGGATATGTCTCATTCAAACTACAGATCCCAGCTGCACCCCACATCCTTGTATGCTAAACAACTGCAGCGGATAGCTAAGGGCCATCTCAGGAGATGGCCTACACCCTTCGAATAGGGAATTCCAGTATCTCCCTTCTGGATGGAGGCTAAAAAACTCCAGTTGCAGAACTACAACATTTTGAACAGTTTTGTCCCAGTGGCAATCACTCTATGAAACAAACTGTAGAATTAGAATTACTTTACTCTATTCTTTTAATCCATGTTTTACTGTCTCTATTACATGTTTTGATGTTTGGTGTTTTGCATGTTATGTGGTGGTTTACAAAGTTTTAAGGATGTCCTGCCTCTTAGACTGTAAACCTAGTTTACCCATGGGTACCAATAAAGAAACCTGAACCTGTCATCCGTTACTCCATCTGGTAAACTTGCATTGTGCGGTTATTGCCGGTGGAGAGCCGCAAAGCAAAAGCAGAAGTGCCATACACCCTGTTACGAAATGATGAACCACTGAAACATGGACTGGAAAACATTAATTCAAGGTACAAAATAATCCTTGGTATGTGCCTGGAAGCCCAAAATAATTAAAAAACTTGAAAATATTGCCGGGTTGCCCCAGTGGTAGACAGAGATGAGAAGTACAAATACTTCGTTACTGTACTCAACTAGATATTTCAGATGTTTTTACTTTACTATTTATTTTTTGGGCGACTTTTTACTTTTACTCCTCACATTTTAACACGAATATCGGTACTTTCTACTCCTTACATTTTACAAAATTGGCTCGTTACTGTAGTTTTGTACTAAATGTCGTCTATCAG
>NC_048417.1:18656813-18665152 GCF_013103735.1 Etheostoma cragini
GCCATTTAAAATGTAGGCAATGGCATATAAAGAATGAAGAATGAAGAGCCTTTTGTCCATGTCCACTGAAGTTTCTCAACGTGTTCTCTAGTAACATCTGTCTGGTCCAGGTAGCTTTGTTATTCATAAGGTTACTTTTACTTTTACACTTTCAGTACATTTCTAAGCCTGCACTTTGTTACTTTAGTAAAGAAGTTAAATCAGTACTTTTACCACAGTATTTTTTAACACAATTATCTGTACTTCTACTTGAGTACAAGCAGTGAGTACTTTTGTCGTCTCTGGTGGTACAGCAGGCACACCTGTACTGAGAGGTTTATGCCTCGACGCGGAGCTCCACGGTTTTCAAATCCGACCTGTGACGATTTCCTGCATGTCTCCCCCCCCCTCTCTCTCCCCTTTCTCACTTAGCTGTCCGGTCGAAAATGAAATGCGGAAAAGCCCAAAAATAATCTAAAGAAAAAGAAAAGAAAAATAACATAAACAGTTGATTAATTTTTTTTTTTGATCAACTAAACTAATAAGGTCTTATCTCATCTTTGTACTATATAGCACATTTAGCATTTTGCCTGTTAAGCAGCGGGACACTTGTCTTCCATCTATGCTTTCCCCATCTTATCCCCCACTATCCAAGCGGTTTCCATTCTTTCTCAAACTCCACATCTGTATTTTTGGCCCTACTGCCCATTCTTCTGTCCAGAACCATTCAAGTCCAGAACCCCTTTTGTCTGACAAATTCAAACATATGATCTGTGATGACCTCAAATAATACTACAAAGTTGTTCTGACTGCTCTAGTTCTAAGTTCTAAGAAAATGCTTTTCAAATGTCCAAAAGTACAAGATTTATAAAACCTTACATAGGATAAAAGCTTTCTTATTTTATTCTGGACTGATTTTGGTTAGCTCTGTCTCTGAATGGTACCAATTATGTCTAAGATCCCAGAAAATCTGAGGGGAAAGAAACATTATTTTCAATCTGGTGCCATGGTTTTCAATGAAAAATAAGTCTCTATAGAGACATATTACTGGAGCCCTCGAGCATTACAACGCAGATACGGCCAGTCAGTTCAAAGGAGAGTTTCATAAAATATGTCAGGATATGTACACTGCACCCATTGAGTGCACCAAGATTTATAGTGTGGATGGCCAGGGAGTAAAATGTGGATGCGGCTACAAGCTCCTTGCCCTTGCACATGCACAAAGTTGTAAGATAGACGTAGGCAGAGGTCCAAAATTGTTTAGGGTGGATGAGAGTTTGCAGATATATGGTGACAAGCTTTATATCTGGTGAGAAATTTGGAGCTCCTTTGGTGAGCATGAATGTCTGCCATAGTTACACAGAAATCCAATTATTGTGGCGATGTTTCACTTATTTACCAAAAATGTGAATTTGTTGGTGGCAAACGCTGAAAACTCAAGAACCAACTGATTTATTGGGATAGTTCCTACCTTTGTACCTACCTTGAGTATTGGTACAAAAATGCATAACAATCCGTCCAATAAGAGTCAAGATGGTTCAAAAATATCAAACTCTTTTTGGCACTTTAAGAAATGTCAGGGTATCATTAAAATAATTTGCAAAAATCCTCCGGGGAACATTTCACGGCATTCAATAGCTATATAATATATTAGAATACAGATTGGTGGTGGACAGACTGACACCGCCATCCCGCGTGCTGCAGTGTTAGCGTGGCTAGAAAACCTGTGTTTGCCCTGATAAGCGGTTCTGATTAAACCTTCTGATAAAACCTTCTGTCCAACTGTCCAAGATAGAGTACACAAACAGGACAGTGCAATAAAGTACATTTCAGCTTTGGCCGTCTGTTATTTGCAGTCAAACTGAAATATGTACTTGAATTAGCAGTAACGTGGACATTTTAATTTGAAGTAAGATGTGAAGTCAGAAGATTACAACATGCTAAGTATTTGTAACACCCAGTTACAGGTTTTAACCCCCTGCTGTTTGTGTGGATTCACACCTACACTAGGGGAGCGTTGGCCTAGTGGGAAGTGATGAGTAACCGCAGGTGTGTGGATCATACTTTCTAGGTCTGATTATGATTCTGAGCAACAACTTAAATTAGACTGCCATGACATCACTATACCATGGATGGTGGACAACCTTTCCTTTTTGTATCTGCTTTTGATTAATACAATTATTATTACTAAACATGGGTTAAGTGTAATTAAATTAAAACATGAATCATACCAAGTCAATCGCTTAAACTCAGTATGCCAGCAGTAGATGCATGAAATAATTCAGTGCTCTGGGATTTCTCAACGTGGGAGACTGAACAATCTTTGCAGCTATCCTGACCATACAACTCTGTGTAATGGAAGGAAAATATTAACAAAAATGTACCATAGTGTGGAATCAACTAAGCTCATCTGCTTTCCATGACTGAGCGGATTCTAGTGTTGAATCAGTTTAGACATGTGGTCTATGAGTTGATCCATAGAAAATTAATTGCAAACCTTTGATCATTAATAAAAGTTTAAAGTGCTCAAATTATGCTCAATTTCAGGTTTATAATTGTTAGACGTTGTACCAGAATAGGTTTACATGGTTTCATTTTCAAAAAACACCATATTTTTGTTGATCTGCACATTGCTGCAGCACCTCTTTTCGTTTTAGCTACAGAGTGAGAAATCTTACTCCTGTTCCATCTTTGTTGGGAGTTGCACATGTGCAGTGGCTAGGTATGGACTACAGACTAGGGCTGTAATCTCCCAGTCGACTAGTCGATTTACTGGTCAATACGTTCTGGCTCGACCAAAATTCAGATTGGTCGATTTTTTGCCGTGTTACTTGATCCAGAGGAAGCATAGACCGTTATTGTTTATGGGTGGAAAGCACTAATTGCTAATAGGGGTGTTTTCAGAGCATCTCTGTTGCACAGGTAACAGTCTGTCTTCAGAACACCCCCCTTGTTTTCGGATTAGCCCAACCCACTGGGGACAGATTGAAGAAAGAACTAGAAGCCTTGTTTTAGTGGTTGGATGAATATTTCTTTAATTGTGAGTGTTTAATTCACAGTCAGTCCTCCTCTACCATGTCGAAGACATCGGCAGTGTAGCAGCATTTTACAAAAACAGATAACGGGAAAAAGTTGCATATCGCATATATCGCAGCTCGACTACAAAAATGACATATCACCTAAAAACGGTAAGCTAACTTTTCTGGGTTAGGTTGCCCTGTCTGTTTTGAGCAGGCTATATGAACATATCAGAATTGGCATATTGTATAGTCTAATAATCGTTTTATAACTACCGGCGCACCTTCCCACAACGACTGTAGCATTCCCCAGACCCCGCTGGATGTTAAGCCTCTACTATCCAAATGCAAAAATAATATCACGGAAGGAATTGTTGACTTTTTTTGCTTAATACAACACAGTGAGGCACTGAGCGCTGTCAGAGCCAACAGACGAGTGGCATTTCAGTGCAAAATAATTAGGTCAAAAACTATTAAAATACTGCAAATAACCTACAAGCACAAGTATTGCGGGACAGTACAGTTATTTAATCTTGCATTTTTTCCGCCCCTCCGCACCGCACCGCACCCCCCCCCCCACCCCCAGTCGATATTTAGTCGAAATTTTCCCGACTTCAGTCGACCAAGATTTTCTTTGGTTGATTACAGCTCTACTATAGACTGTTGGAGATGGTAAGTCCCTTTGGGGTGAACTTTGGGCTTTTTCCCTTTGTAAACCTATAACATGCACACAAAAGATATATAACACAACAAAGGAAAGAGAAAAAGCCAAAAAGTACAATATGAGCACTTTAAGTAATTTAACAAGCAAAGAATATTTGTTGGTTCCTCCTTCTCAAATTTGAAGATGTGTTTTATATTGTTGTATAGTGAACATCTTTGGTTTTTGGACTCTTGGTCAGACAAAATAAGCAATTTAAGGATGTTACCTTTAGCTCTAGGGAATTGTCATGGGTATTTTTCACAGATTTATGACACATGACTAAATTATGGACATAAAATCAGGATAGTAGGTTAGAATAATGAACCCAACACCCTAACGATTATTCAAATAAATAACCAATTCACACATTTATTATTAATGAAAATAACCGCAGCCCTACACGATTCATTATTCTAACCTACTATCCTTATTTTATGTCCATAAATTAATGCCTGATTGCATATCCCAAATATAATACTTAAGATACAGTGTGTAGTATTGTTACCTTGGGTGACAGTGCGGAGGATGATGAGGGTGGAGAGGATGCGTATGTGAGGACAGCGGCTGCGGTAAAGGGGCCAGCTCCTGCAGGATCCACCAGCAGCCCCACTGCAGGATTTGGGCAGGTCTGGATCTTCAGACTGAGTCTCTGTTGACTGGGTTAGGGGCTTTGATACTTCCTCTCCTATCCGCCGCAGAGTGGCAGATAGTGCTACGTGCTGTGCAGATACAAACAAACACACACAGTTTATTGCAAATAATTCATCACTGTGCCAGCAGTCAGTTACTTTTGTTTTATAAAAAAAGAAAGGATATGCCTACAAGGATCTGTACGAAACGCAAGTGTAGAAAATACACGCTGGGCCTGACAGGGAGCCGGCAGGCTTCTTCCCCGACTTCTCCAAAAACTTATGGAGCCAAGGAATCAGACCAATAAACAACAGCTACTATCCAATATTATTGTTATTCCAAAGCCGTAAAGAGCTGGTGGCTTCCAAACTTAATACATCCCTCTCTCCCTTTCTACTACACCCTCTCCCCAAAGTCTCCATTCATACATTGTGGCCCATTTATACATTGTGGCCCAATAGTGGTTGTTTTTTGTCTTAAAAGTGAACACACAGTGCAGCAATAAGGGAGCATGGGATTTCAGTTGGACATCAAGCATGTCACTGAGCAGATATGACACGGCCTGAGAAACAAACGTGGACTCCCTGCAGCAGGACTGGAGAAGAGTACTGAATCTTGGAAGTTGGAGACAGGGGTTCTGCGATTGGGGCACAGGGGCAAGGGGTGAAGGCTGGAGGATACCTCATATTTGTGACTGGGAGGTTGGACAATGAGCTAAAGGGGGGAGGCTGGTATATGGCCTTCGCAATAGGATAAGCCTACAAAGGGAGATTGGACTAGCAGAATTGTTCTTTCATGCGTCATCCCTTCAACCAGAAACAGCTGATGTACAGTTTTTGTCAAGGTGGGCAGGGTGGCTCTCGAGGGGCTCATGACCCTTATCAAAGCTACAAAGACAGGGACAGCCTGTTCTAATGTCAACACTCTGTTCAACACATAGAGACAGGCAGGGAGTTTTCAGATAACCAAGCTTCTGAACACAAGATGAAACTAGACAGGACCTCCAAACATTAAAGCCCGCCGTGCTGTGAAGGGAGATGGATTGATAAAGTGGATATCCCCTACTTGAAGTGGATGTGTACCTCTCTGATGTGTAGCTATGTCTTGAGGGAAAACTGTGTGCGTCGTGTTGGGTTTCTGCTTCAGTTATGTTGTGAAAGTGACCCAGAAGCTTTCTGTAGAATAACACTCATCTTTTGCAAGGCCAAGCACCAATAACTAAGAAAAGGGTAGGCCATAGAAAAAAAAACCCTTTGTTATAGAATGCAATCTCATTCTCCAGTTACTGCTTTTTGACAGCCCAGATAACTTATTAGAAAATAAATTTGGATATCCAAAAACATTTAATTTCCAGAATTAATATAAAATAAATAAATAATAATGACTAGCATCTCCTTGCTCTTATGTTAAGGCAGTACTTATTATGAAGCTACCCTTAGGTCACTGTCTTGATTTAATCTCTTTTTACTGCAGGTCAAGTGACACTATCTGGACCTATTAATTACTTTTTGGCCCACTGTCAAGCTAACAGGAACATTTCCTGAACATCAGACATACTGCTCTTTGAACTGTCACAATTTCAATCATTAGGCTACAATTTTATAAATTAGTAGCCTAACTAACTACTTTCAGCAGAAGCCCAGTTTATCCCCAGGAATAATCACAAGTTATCTTTACCTGTGTACTGCTGTCCATGTGTTTCAAAGCCCAGTGGATAAGGCGAAGAAGATTGAGGAGGAGGATAGGTTCTGACAAAGGAGTCTGATGAAGCTGATCTCCTAATAATGGCAGCACCTAAGGAACCAGAGACAATGTATGACTTTGATTACGATAATCCTCTTTTGTGGTCAGGAAACCAAAAAGAGATCAAAGTGAAGCGACAGTGAACATGCTACCTGAAGGCATCTCTCGTTGAGTACGATCTCTGGAGGCAGAAACTGGCCAACACCTTTCCCTTTGTTTGGAGCTACTGATGAGAATGTCTGTCCATCAAGTACCCAGTCCAGTAGGAGGACCAGAAGTTTTAGTGGTGTGGGACTGGAGCTGCCCTGAAGGAAGGAGGGTGAAAATCAGTTTTAAATAATATTACTAAAGCAGTCATCTGCAACTAACTTTGTTATAAACACTAACTTCAGTTTTAGCTGTGATTTTAATAAGCCCTTTATCATCTGTCAGATACACATCTTGATCTGGATTCTACAATATGTCCAGCATGGAGTAACAATGAGCACCTAAGAAGTCAAGATTTGAAGAAATGTGACTATAAGTTGTAGTATTTCTATTTAAAGCTCGGCCATGGAAGTGGGACTTTTATCTAGAATGTGATTTCACTGGGGAGCCTAAAGGGGTTGACTAAACTGTGGAATATGGAAAGAAATGACAAGTACAGCTATATCCACTGAGCTCAACTATATCCACTGACAATTCATCTTCATCAACATCAGTGACAATAACAAAATCACAAACTATGATTTATCATGTCAGCTGGCAGGATGAGCGTGGTTTGTGGAGTTCTGTTGTGGCGTTTCCAGCTTTATTTTGTGTAAATGTGTGTGTTAGTGTGCAACCATGCTAAATGATGATGAAGACATGGAAATTAAAGAAAGTACTGCAGACATGACACAAACATTCACACACATTTTTTATTAATTTACCCACAAATTTGTTGAACTACCTCTTTTCTGGGTTTTCCAGAAGCAGCCATTTTCTCTTTTTTAGATGGTTTAATACACTCCGTGGTCTTAACATTCACGTTTTGACAGCCTCTGGATGTGATGCTGTGCTCATATTTCCAATCAATCAATTAATAATCACACTTAAACTAAATATATTGGAGGTAAAAAAAATCTTTACGATCAACAAATTCCATGCTGCAAGAAATTAGTTTCAAATTAGTTTTGGGGTGTATAATGTTCAGTCAGATTGTATGTTAGAACTTACAGTGCTTTTCCTTAGAAAACTGCCTTGACTCTAGTTATAAACAACATGAAGCAATGATCAATGAACATCTGTGCACTGGTTAATAATATGTTCTTACCTGTAGGTTTTCAAGTCGAGCATGCACCCTCTTGGATTGGCTTGCCAACTTTTTATTCTGTTCATTGGTCTGATTCAACTGTTGATTTAAAAACATTAAGTGTCAATGTGCTATGCAAGACTACTGGCTGGAAAAACATTCCTTAATTTGTTTAATTTCATGCATAGAAATCGTTCACTTTTTGAAGCAAGGAGGGCTTAACGGCAAAAAAAACACTTAAAGTTTCAAACAAAAGAGATTTTGTGATTTTACATCACTTTTGTACATTTCAACATCTAAGAAGGTTATGTCATAGCGCCCTCCTGTGGTCCAAGGTACTACCTGTTCAGTATGACCCTCACTATGAGCCTTCTACTTCTTCAAGGAAGTGAAGATGTAATCATTTTTTGTCATCTTTTTAAGAAGAAAGAAAATTCATGTCACACATCTTGGCACATTGAGTGGACATTAGGATTGGTTGCTGTAGACCCCACTTTGGCTCTATTACTCTCAAAGCAAAAACATACAGCACTATAATGTTCAGCGCAATCATAAAGCCTGCAAATTTACACAAAGTGATCCAATTAAGCTATTTAATCTTAATATGCTTTTAATCAAATAAAGCAATTTCAAAAAAATAATTGTAGACCTGCTGGTCAAAATAAAAGTATTTGGAGTCCTTGAATGTTTGTTCATTTAAGACACACTCAACATTTTAGCCCTTGAGGTAATCTAGTTTTAGAATGCCAAGAACATGCAAACAGACAATCATGGTTTGTATGTGGTTATTTCTAACCTGTTTCTTCATGTTGTCATTCAGCTCCTTGATGGTGTCAAAGCTGGACTTGAGCCTCCTGTTCTCCTTGTTTCTCTCTCGGAGAAGATCCTGCAGCTGGCTCACCTCATGCTGGTGTTTCTGGTATACAGTGGGTACGGAAAGTATTCAGACCCCTTTAAATTTTTCACTCTTTGTTTCATTGCAGCCTTTTTCCAA
>NC_048417.1:18665252-18680951 GCF_013103735.1 Etheostoma cragini
GAAAATGGCTGCAATGAAACAAAGAGTGAAAAATTTAAAGGGGTCTGAATACTTTCCGTACCCACTGTACATATATATTTAAACACTTAAAACATTCAACCACAACAACCATGCTTGAACACTTCAGTGATGCATTACACTGACTTGAGTTTGCTAGTAAAATTCAACAAAAAGTCAGTCCATTGTATATAAAAAGTCAGTCCATCGCATCCCCTCTTGTGTGACTGTAAATCCTGACATGACATGATATTAGCTTTGTTTGATTTGTTTAATAAAAACAATAGGTTCATAGATCAGGCTGGATTATTACATCTTAATACAGTGTATTTCCTGTATTATTAGTTCTAGTATTACTAGGTTTATGATTTAGAAGTTTATCATTGAAGACCACAGAGTTGCAACCTGAAAGGAGACATGTGGTAGAGTGGAAGGAATGGGAATGAGTTGTGGTAAAGAAACATAACACATCCCTTGTGTTGAATGTGACTGGATGGAGCCTGTGCGTGTCTGACCTCCTGTACAGCTGCTATGCGAGTGTGTAGCATCTCCTCTAGCCCAGCCAGCCTCCCAACAGCCTCCTCTTGTTGCTTCAGCCTCTTCTCTCGCTCCTGCAGCTCCCTCTGCCATTGGCGCTGGCCTTGTCGCTCTGCCTGCACACACATGCACACGCACACACACACACACACCTTTTATTTTGTATATGAGGTTTTTTAACATCAATATGCCTGCATATAGTCTCCCAGTGGCTAGAAATGGCAACAGGTGTAAACCAAGCCCTGTTTATCCTGCTCTGTCTTTGAGAAAAGGAAAGCTCAGTTGGGCCAATCTGGAATATTGCTCCTTATGAGGTCATAAGGGGCAAGGTTACCTCCGCCTTCTCTGTAATTCCTGCCCAGAGAATTTGGCCTGCCCATGAGAAAGACACTGACATCATGGCTTTCAAACGAGCACAGTGGCAGTTGGTCAAGACCACACCCCCACCCTCCACCCTGCCCCCCCCTCCTCCTCAATAGCTATAGACTCAGATAATGGCACGTCCTAAGGAAAGCTCATTGTGGGACTGGCTCTAGTGGCTGTAATTCTCCACCAATGCTGAATTTCAGTAAAGTGCCCACTAAGGTCTACATTAAGGCATCCAAAAAGCACCATGTCATGGGACCTTTATGTTTGAGTATAATGTTGGGCACACATCTATAAGTATCACAGTATAACAAAATACAAACTTACAGATTAGTCACTTTTTATGTTTTGTATTGACTGATAAACCATCATTACAATGTTTCTGCTCCCTCACCTTTAGTTGTTCGTAGATGGTCAGCATCTCCTGGTACACCTTTGCTAGTACTAAGGAAGAGGAACGGCACGAGTTAGGGAGTTGGCACGCTCTCTGCAAGTCCCCATCGGTCTCAGTTTCTTGGAACCCAGGGCTACCATCCAAACAGGAAGGCAAGGTCACATCTGGACAAATAGAGGTATAATAAAAGGTAAGCCCAGAGCTATTTCATTACCCATGTATTATTTATTATTTTGTTAGGAAAAGTCAGAAAAACAGGAAAGTAAATAAATATTGCAGGAACTCAGATGAAATGCAGGGATTAATCAGTGAGGAATATTTTGATGATTCATTTTAAAACTGCATTCATGTTACTATACTTCAAAGGACTTTCCAGGAGGTATCAGCATCTGGTGACTGGTAACTTCCTCTGACACACACACACACACACAAACACACCTGTTTCTGTAAATAGCACCTGGGAGTCTTGAAGTGGAGCAGCTGTAGAGTCCCCACTCAGGTCCTCATTACTGCCATGCAGACCATGATCACTAACAAACCTTAGAAAAGACAGCAACAAGTATTGATCAAGGCATTATACTCAAACACACATATGGAAAATGTTAGCCTTTTTGTAATCTCATTAGACTTACTGGTCAGGATGGTTGGTAACTGCTTTGAACAGCTCATGTAAAGCTTTGCTGTAGCATTTTAACTCTTTGCTTGGCCGTTTGGATCTGTTGGCCAAAGTAAGCCTTTGTACCGTATCTAAAATATTAAATATAATTATGCAATGTTAGGCATATTAGTTCAAGGTGTGCCATTTTGTTTCATGTCAAGGGTCATCAATTCGATGTGGTGTTAGATTTAGGTTCAGCCACCCTGTCTGTGGTAAAATTACTGTGGACAATGTGTAACTAATTGCGTTACACTGTAGGCAACAGTAAGGAAGATACGGATGCTATAATCAATACAGTCACCCTTCACATCATCTCATTGCTTGTATTTAGTGAATACGTCCTGTGCGCATAGTGTTAGTCTGCTAGAACCATGGATGTAGTGGAGGCTAAACGCACGTAAACGCCGTTTATGCACCTCTTAAAATTCGGAAATGGCGTTTACCCACCTCCAAAGTGCGTTTATCCACCTCTGAATAGCCTTTTGTCCCAAAGCCATTCTAAATTAAGCTTCTGTTTTAGTTTCATATTGTTCATTATTAGTTTCATAGGTTGTTAAACCTAAGACGAAGTCTATCATTAAGCGCTGCATTACTGTCAGTGTTGACGGTGTTTGGGGTGTTGAGCCCTCAACATTGCCTTCCAGGCAGCGTTGCCTGGAAGGCACTAGGATCGGGCAATGGTTGGGTGCCTTGAAGTCACGGTCGTAGTGCTGCCTGCAAGGCAAGGCGCCAAAACAGCAGCCCTCGGACAGCAAACGGTGTTGGAAAGAAGCCCAAAGTGAGTGAGCTCAGAAAACAGGACTCAACTTAATGTTTTTGAGGTTAATTTGGTTAATGGCAGATTCATGCCACTGACTCAAAAATCCCCGGCATTGATTAGGTTAGCCTACCCCTTTCAGACATGACGTTGCAGGTCACCTAGCTACCTTTTCCCATTAGTGAAATTCAGGATATATTGTCTGATAAATAACTGGATGTTACAGGATATATTGTCTGATAAATAACTGGATGTTACAGGATATATTGTCTCATAATAACTGGATGTTACAGGATATATTGTCTGATAATAACTGGATGTTACAGGATATATTGTCTGTTTATAACTGGATGTTACAGGATATATTGTCTGATAATAACTTGATGTTATTTCATTCTCTGGCCACTTAAAGTTAGTGACAAAAGCTCCCTTTGCTAGTCCGGTTGTAGCTTTTCACTGTTTCGCGGGTACGGGAAACGTTTCCATGGTAACAGTGAGTTGGACCAATCAGAAACGTTGCTTTTACGCTTAGGATTTTTGGTAATGTAGTTTTTCTACGTAAGACAGGGGATCATTGTTTTTCTTATAATGTTACAAGGTTGATATCATACAGACTTCTAGCTTCATCAGGATCAGAAACTGGGTCAGTCTACCTCAGATGGTTTAGACATTATGGCTGATAATCTAAATTCTTATGGAGAAAATCAATAGGGTTTTTTAATATATATATATATATATATATATATATATATATATGTATATATATGGCCGTGGCCCACCTTATTGGTTATTGTTTCGTGGTCCACCTGGTCACAGAATGTATAGTTTACCCACCTCTTTTTTTACCACTACACCTCTGGCTAGAACCTTATAGAGAACCAGCGGTTATCTGAGCATGTGGAGGCCCTGTGTGATGTGCACTTACCCTCTCCAGTTCCTGATGTAATGCCTTCTGGCGGTGGCATCTAAACATTAGGACGACATGTTGAAGGGCAAAAGCACTGATTTGACATTTCTATTATGTTCAGCTTGAGAATGTCACAAGTTTTCAATTATCTGTAGTCATTTAGACTTTTCTGCTATATCCATGGCTGGAAGATAGCATGTTATACTTATAAGTTAAAGTTTGTTAAGGAATTCATCCTTAAACTGAAGTTATGAGCACAAGCGAACGGTGCACCACAATTTAACAATGTAGCTAGCTAGCCAGCGTTCACTTACTGTTTTTAAAATACAGATACGTTACACATGCTTTAGTTTATTCTAGTGAAAGTTTGCTAAAGTTACCGTTAACTAAATTATGGAAGTAACGTTCAGCTCGTTACACCGACGTTTATGTACTGGTGACACTACAGTGTAGTGATACCCGTAGACAGTAGGTGATACCACTGACTGAAGAATTGACATGCTAGCTAGCTAACTTATGCATTGCTTTCACTAACAAGCTGAGTGTGTTGTCGTTCTCAAACCTGTTCCCTCCTCTTCAAATATTTTTGCTGAAGCTTTTCGACTGTGTCAACCACGTCGGTGTCTTTAAACTGCAGGTTCATAGTTAGTGTTACTGTGGCTATACTATCGAAAAACTGCAGGCTTGTGTTGTGTCTTCTTTGCTCCACTAGCATCAAGGATCACAAAATATAATACACTTCCGGTTAATACTTTCAAAATTAAAAAAAAAACTTTTATTATTGATAATGTCTGAGCATTTGCTTTTTGACGCACATTATTTTGAAATTCCAATTGCCAAGCTTCCGACATAATGCTACTTAACTACGAAAATTGACCTGACGTTTGTTGGCTGGAAACATGGCTGGAAACGATGAGTAAAAACAAAACACAATCCAAATTTGGCGGATGAATGATCATGTGATGTTAGAAGGTTTTGTTCCGCGCGAGTAGCGCCCTCTAGCGGGGAAGGCAGCGCCGAACAGTAAATTTCAGATCTAGTCAAAACCATAGACTGCATATTTATATTAACGGTCTATGGTCAAAACATTGGTAGGGAAACCATTCCCAAACCCGTTTTAATATTTTTAATGCACATAGTAAGTTAATTCAATACGATATAGAATGGAAGACTGTAACAAATGTGCTGTCCAATAGTAGGCCTACTTGGTGACACGATATAAAAAAAACTAAAAACAAAACGGTATTAAACGCTTTCTTCAGTTTAAACATAAACAAATAAATAATAAAACATAGCCTACTTTTTGTACAGTTTGTGTTTTGTTTTCCTTATTTCGTTTGGGCATAACACTTTTCTTTGACAATTAAGCCTACTTTAGTTTAAGTAGGCTATATATATATGTATGTCCTTTTTAAAATTACATTTATGTTACATTTTTGTAATTTTGAGTTAATGTAGCCTATATGAGTACCACTACATTTATGACATAGGTCTTTTTAGTGTGATTTACTACTAACATCGGCTGTGTTGCCTACTTGTACTGCTGGAATTTACTGTATTTGTTGAAAAAAGTGAGCTGATTAATCTCAAGGAGCTATGCTGCCTTTTGAAGATGAAAAAGGCAATCATGGTTTCCATTCGGTCTAAAACCTAAATTTGAGTTTTATAAATGAACAAATTTCATCTCATTTCAGTTTTTGATGTCCTGAGCCAAACTGCATTTTTTATGAGGCTGATGGTTGGAATGCCTTTCCTATCCAGCCACATTGTAGTTACACCAATAAGCCAGAGAGTGTCAGTGGCTCATCACAGACAACAGGATCAGCCTCCGTCTGCTGTTCGGTCTTGTTTCGGTGCAGCCGATTTACCACCTGTCTTAAACCCATTGTTGGAACTTGCCAACAACAGAGAGTCCACTGGACATGAGCATCTCAATGATCTCAACACCCAATATTTACATAGATGTGTTATGCAATTTCACCAACAGGACTGATGCACATGTATTCGTTTACCACAAGAATGCTTGTTCTGATTAATTGAATATTTTTGTTACACACATATCACAACAAAACTGTAATATGTGGTATTGTAGGTCATAATTATGTCGTGAATGTCTGTCAAATAATACAGCAAAGTCCTTTGTAAAATATGTATAAGAATATTTGAACGCTTAAACTTCTGATATTAACAACAAAAATAATTTTCAGCGATTAATATACAGCAATTCCTTACTAATAAAATTGCTGACTTTGATAACACCATATACAAACTCACTGCCAGCTCAGATGTCCATAACACAGAGACATTCTGAGGAGCTACAGGGATAAAGTCAGGATATTAAAGTGAGTCTTTGTTAGGGCTATCCACAGATTAACCTTCCTGCTCCCTGAGTCCCTCTCTTGCCCACAGCGTAGCATCAGCCATCATGTTTGACAAGCAGAGCAAAGTTTGCTTTCGACTTTAACAGTCTACAGCTTTACAAGATTAATGCCCTCTTTCTCTGTTTGGCTAATTAGCAGCCACTGCCATTAATACACATTCTCATAATTCAATCACTTTGTCCCTGCAGGCTCTCGCTGACGTTGAGAGGAGTAAGCCAGTAAGAGTACTAACACTGATCTTCATTAGAGACCTATTTGCTTTGTCCACTTTATATGGAAATTACTGTTCTGCTCTGTTAATTGGTCATAGAGGTTCCGCATTCAGGGCTTTACTGTCCACTTGTGAAAAAAGGATACAGTGTTGGACCATCAGTAATCCGTTTTGTGCGTGTGTGTGTAGGTTTTGGTAGATCAAACTTGTGATCAGGTCAAAGGTTGGGTAGGGGTTAAAGTTACGGTCAAGGTTAATGTTAAAAGCCATGTAGTCAGCATTAAATTCGAATTAGTTTAGTAATGATACACCCTCTTTTGGTGTTAGGGTGTGATATCTGTAGCTCTGCACACTGCTGGATGTGATGTCTATCCTGTGGCTCTGCAACCACATACTGTAACTCACACCGCACTCAGGGACAGAGACTGTACGCAGAGAAATGAAGAGCAGATATGGCATTCTTTGAAAAATGCAGCCCTGTCTCTGTTTGACCAACTTGTTATTTGACCAAAACAATTCACAGATGAGGATAAGCTAATCGGGGTTAATTGCCACTGAACAATGGGACATTCACATCAAGTGCAATCCTCCTTTTAATTATAGCACAGTTTATACACCATTTTTTACATGAAGCTTACATTAATTATTGTGTTTGTCTGTGGACTCTGTGTGAGTGTGTGTGTGTGTTTGTGTCTGTGTATTTGTATGTGTGTGTTCTCATTTAACTACATTCATGGGGTCCAAAAACAGGGAGAACAGTATACTTGAGGGGTCCGGACAGCTTTGTGGGTCCAAAATGCTGGACCCCACAACTTTAAAGGGCTGTTTGAGTGTTAAGACTTGGTGTTAGGATAAGGGTTAGAATTAGGTTATGGTTAGGGTGAGGCTAAGGGTTTTGGGCTAGGCATTTAATTGTGATGGCTAAGGTTAGAGTAAGGGGCTAGGGACTGCATTATGTCAATCATGGGTCCCCATAAAGATAGTGAGACGCACTGTGCGAGTGTGTGTGTGTGTGTTCATGTATGTGTGTGTGTGTGTGTGTGTGTGTGTGTGTGTGTCACAGACAGTTTAAAGGGCAGTTATCGTCTGCACCTTATGTTTTCTGACAAACATCACAAACACATGAGCCAGCCCAGGGGATACAGCTAGACAAAAGCAATCAAGTCCTATCATTGAATTAACACCATATTGCTATGTTGTATTGCAAAGCAATTATCCCCTCCCTCAAGAAACAACACTATGCACATACACATGCAAGCACTCTCATACTCAATTAAAGTGGTGATGGCAGCACTCTGCTGTGAAAAAGATTGCATTTCAATTGGCACGCCTCTTTGAGTCCACAGAGCAGTATTATGTATGCTAATGCAAGCTGTAAAGACGGATCTGGGGTTCAGGAAGGGGGGGCCCCGGAGCAATTACATTGCCTTAGAGTCCGGACAAGACAGTGTGTCCCTGGGCACTTGAGGCATTTTTACTGGCTTTTTCATATTAAAAATATATTTTTGGAACATCACAGGGATAAGCCCATAAAGCCCGTGAAGCCCAATAGATACTTTAGGGTTAAATCGATGCAGAGAGATAATCTGGGTCTTTCATGAAAAGTATTATGAATTAAGAGTAATTCTCGTGTTTTGTCTGCAAGACAGTTATCCATGTTCACATTTTCCCAATTGGCAATGGTCAGTGAAGAGCAGTGGCCCTGGAAGCTGGAAGCAGGACAGCAGTGTTTTGCTCAGAGGCAGTTTAGCCGAATTAGGAATGTGATGCTCAAGAAAACTGGAAAATCGTAAAATTCTGAAAAGTGTTTGGAAAACATTTGAGAAACAATGTCGTGGTTTGAGAAACAATGTAGTGGTTACTCAAGATAATCCAACAGTGTAGTTGAAAGCAGTTCCAAGACCAAAAAAAAGTCATGATTTGGGTGCACTGGCCCTTTAAAAAGATAGGATTGGAACTTGCAGTCACTCTCAAATTGGTCTTAATAAGAAAAATACTGCCAGACAACAACTGAATCAAAGTTTGTTGTGCATACACTGAGTTTTTTGTATAGATTGGATTTATATTGGAAGCTTTCATACTACAAGGGTTAGAACATTTAACATTTTGACTTAATTTTGTGGTGGCATCATTACCTTTTCAGAGGCTTTTCCAGTGATGCTCCTTGTAAACTAAAGTATCATCAAGTTCATTAAAAGAGCACTTAGAGATAATTATTGTAATCAAAACCTAAAATGCTTAACACAATTAGTGAATGTGAGAGTCTTAATATTTAATGGCACCACTGTTTACGTAGTACTTGACACACTCAAACTAAGGCAACATGCTCTGTGTTTATTGTTCAATAGTTATGTTGTTCATAATTTAGTTTATGATCTTCTTGTACTTCAATTCATCACAAAGCACTTCATTTAAGGAGTTACTGTTACTAATCATCCAGTCTGGCAGTATAGATTTGCATTAGTCAGAACTACTCATGCAATCAGCATTACCATCAAAGCCCTGCAGGATTTATCCTCATAATAACTTCTGGTGTTTAAGAGCCTGTAATGGCTTTGTCCGGTTATATTTATTATATTAATTTCTACAGATTTAATTGATGCATGAATATTTTAATGTTTACCCCTTGCATACGGTACAAGGCCTTTGGGGCCCCAGGAAAGCAGGAGGCGGAGGAGGAGTAAAGTAAATCCTGTTCCTGGGGAGCCCCTTCAAACCCACTTTTCTTATAATTGAAAGGTATGAAAATGTTTTAATTATTCAATGGATTCATAGTTTAATCCAACTTTTAGATTAGTCTGATTATTCTGGTGATAAAATATAAATAGGAATTACTGATTGTATAGATAAAGTTTGGCAGAGCCTGGAGTGAAAAGTGTTGTGTTGTAAAGTATGTAAAGTGTTTTGCTTTCTGTCGTTCTCCTGGTGATACGCTGCTGTTGCATGAAGGCGTATCGGATTTCTCCTTCGTTGGCTTTATGGAAAAGACAGGTGCTTTAGCTTCTCTGTCTTTCTCTCTCCCTCTCTCTCTCTCTCTCTCTCTCTCTCTCTCTCTCTCTCCCTCTGTCTTTTCTCTCTATCTCTCCCTCTCTCTCTCTATCTCTCCCTCTCTTTTTTCTCTCTCCCTCTCCCTCTCTCCCTCTCTCCCTCTTTCCCTCTCTTTCCACCCTCCCTCTCCTCTCCCTCCTCTCTCCTCTCTCTCTCTCTCTCTCTCTCTCTCTCTCTCTCCCTCTCTCTCTTTCTCCCTCTCTCCCTCTTTCCCTCTCTTTCCCCCTCCCTCTCCTCTCCCTCCTCTCTCCTCTCCCTCCTCTCTCCCTCTCTCTCTCTCTCAATCTAATCTTTTTGGTCTCCATCTGGCCTTCACCCTATCACTGGTCTCTTTTGGGGCAAAAAAATGGTGCAAAGAAACAAAAACAAAAAAACATGTTGCATGCTGGTTAACATGTGTGGACTGTCCAAGCTGTCAATAGGAAAGACAAGAGAGAATGCTAATCAGGGTCAGTGGACACTTGAAATCAATACTTACAGGGCTGCTTATGGCCTTTGTAGACAAACTGACAAACTGACCAAAAACTCTTAAAAGAACAGGTTGTGTAATGAACAAACACAATGTTACGTTCAAGGCAACTCGATGGTACTACATGTAAATTATTTCTTTGTTTATCATAGCTGTTAGATGGGAAGCATTTTTTCTTGCTCCTGCAATTAAAAATGAATTGATTATGTCCGCTCTCTTCTCCCACATGATAAAATATGCTCTAGGCCTGAAATACATCTCACATTTAATTGTATGTTCTTTTCTTTCTCATTTAGTCCACTGACGGGGTTAATCCCTAGAGAAGGAAGTGGGTTAGCTGGACAACTGAATACTAAAAAGACATATAAAACAATATTATGTACAATCATTTTATTGTTGAAACGTTTTGTTTCCCCAAAACAAATCATATTTTATAATATTGTTAACCCTTTTACATCCAAAAGAGTAGGCTCCATTCCCTAATATAACCCTTACCTAAGTACTACTCAGCCTGTGAAAACCATCTAAAATCTGAGTGTAACTCCAAGTATGGGGTTATTTTTTTATGGCATGAGGTTATCTTCGTTTGGGAACAAGAGATGTGAAGTTTTTGATTGAAAAGAACCCTGAAATTGTCTTTCTTTGAGCTAATATTGTAGCCTGTATTTTGTCATTTGATTAGTGACTCTGTATGTGCCAAGAATATACCACCTGTGATTTGACCACAATGGGCCAAAAAACAGTCTCCTGCTTTCGTTACTATATTATTTCTTATTACTGCACTTTTAATGACCCAGCCTTAAAGAAATGTAGTGAAGTATGCGCAACCTCTTGAGGAAACACCATACAAAACTGGAAGTTGATCAACTACTTTAACACATTGAAACGGTCCCTTCAGTTGCGTCAAAGCCCCAATTTCTTATTCCAGTGGCCCCCTTTACTAACAGGATGAATTGGCCCACTGTTAAAACAGATAGCTGACCAAGTCAGCCTCTATAGGAGTTGAATACATTAACACAGTCCCTGATAGGGATGTTTGACCTCACCTCCCACTCACAACACACACAGCATTCCTCACAGTGAGTGTTTGTGTGTGTGTTAGCACACTTGGGTTCATGAAGACTGAAATGGACATAGATGGTTTTTATCTGCGGACCTAAAACATCTTTAAATTGGACCATTTTCCTGACACAATTTATTCTATAGAATTGCATGCTCAGTCAGACTTGAAGACTGTATAAAAGCTACACTTAAACAGTGTTCCATATTTATGTGGAATATGACAAAGATTTCTAACAACAGTCTGATCTGTGTTGATAGGTAAAAGAGCAACATTTTCCCCTCACTCAATACCACTGTTGAGGTGCCCTTGAGCAAGGCCCTTAAAACCTAACTGCATAAGATAATAAAAACAAAGACAGGCGTATGAGTTAAGGATGATCTAATGTGTGAGACAGCATTATGACAGAGAGGCAGAAGGACAGAAATAGAAAGAGGAGAGGAGTGTAATAGAGAAACTATATCTATGAGAAGACCTTCATCAGCGACCCTGGCGGTGCTGTCATTCCTGCAGCGTTGAGTCATGTGGGATGTTTCTGGGTAGTCGCGAGTCCCAGCAGCCCTTTTTTGGGAATGTCATGTTTTAACAACTCCAATGCCTTTTAATTCCGGCTTCTGAAAGTCTGTCTGGAAGAATTGGAATGTGTGTGAGGCAGCAGGCCAGACGCTTGTGTTTGGAAATAAACTGTCTGTCCAATCTGATTGGCCTCATTCTCAGGGACGTGGGAGCAGCACGACTGCAAATACACAAAATACTCACACATGCCGCACAAACATGGACGGGCACACTTCTCAACACACCATACATAAATTGCTATTTATTTTCGTTACATTGACAACTGCTTTTTACACTCCAAAACGTGCATATGTATAATTTCACACACATTACAGTAACACAGCTAAAACATGTTTATGCAACAACAACAAAAACATACAGTACAAACCCACATATGGCAACAGGCACACACACAACACATGAACATACAGATGCAAACAACGTCACATACTGAGCATGTATCTTCTGTGTGTGTGTGTGTGCGTGTGTGTGTATGTGTGTGTGTGAGTTAAGAGACAGAGAGAGGCCATTGAAAAGGCTAATTTAAAAAAAAATTATAATTCCCACAACAGTGCTAATGAGTCTGATGGAATGGCTGCCATTCAACTGTAGGAGGCTCCTGGGAGACTAGTAGAGTTAATGGACCATGTGTGTTCATATTATCATCTGTTCTGTCTGTGTGTGTGTGTGTGTGTGTGTGTGTGTGTGTGTGAGCGTGTGCATGTTTGTATTTCAGTCTAAAAAGGAGGGTCAGTGGAGGAGTGTGATGAAATAAGTTACAACAACATAAAAGGAACCTAATTGTACCCTAAAGGCAGAGTGTTAGGAAATTGACAAGAATAACTCAACCCTCCCACATCCCAGCAGAATGGCCCTAGAATGTTATTTTTAATAAAACAATGGGAAAAGCAAAAAAAATGGCTTGAGGAAAAGGATGTTTGTGAGAGAGAGCTAAAAAACACAGTTGTGAATTATGATCTTTGAAATTAACATTGTACAGTAGACCAAAAGCCTTGACTTGCTCCTGGTGATTTCAGAATCAGATATAAAATGGGAGGAATTCCTGACATATTTTTATCTCAGAAATGTAAACACAACAGTGAATATGTTTGATGCCATTCGGCAGAGGTCTTGCAAATGCACCCATTTCCTTTATAGGACTGTATTTTAATTTTTACACTGTGAGATCTCAAGGTTTTCAAGTTACCTTGATCTGCCAGAAACCACTTTTTTTTATTCACTGTTTTGTCAGCTTTGATATGCTAAATCAGCTGAGATATACTCCAAATGTAAGACTGTTTGGATACTTTTTTACAAAAACTATTATGGAAATAATAAACAGACATCATATGCATCATTATTATTACTGGTATTAAAGTAGTTATTTCCGAAAGTTAAGGCAGAGATGTTTAATGACCATGCCTGTTATCTCAAAAACCATTGATCAAACCAACAATAGCACTGCATTAAAAAACATAGCGTCCACTCAGTAATCATAGTGTTGAGTAAAAGGTTTCAGGCAAAATAGTTGTTGCTCAAGGTTTTCCACAGTATGACCTCCTCTGGGAACGCGCTGGCCATAAAAATAACATGGAAGTGCTCATTCCTGGTATATTACTTTATAACACCAATGGCAAAGCTCTACTGTTTAAGTCACCATTGTTGAGTCAAAGAATAAAATGATTACAGTTATTGTGTCAACAGCTGTTTTCCTGCATTGTTTCTGGTCGTTTTCTATGCCTGCCAGTCTTTAATGTTTCCTGTTATCTGTGTCATTCCATCCTCCTCCAGCAGTAGGTCCTAAATTAAAATCTGTAATCCCCCTACTGCACTGGGTCTTGTTTTTGAGTCCAAATATCATCTATCAAAACTTTTTCAGCAGTGCCTTTTCAGAGTCGTACAATCCTGGGTTATAAACTGCTGTATAGTGTTTCAGTGTCTAATAAGCCTTCAAACTCATTAGTATTTGACTCATTCTGGACTTCCTAGATTGTATTGCATCTATACTGCCAAGCGTTGCACCCCAACCTACGCATAATGATTTAGCACTGTACTATTATATATTATATGTACAGTAAATATATACTATATATACATATTCTACTACATTCACCTGCTAAACAAATCCCAACAATCTTCAATCTTCGTCTTTGCCGCAGGTCCATGAAGCACCGCATTTGACTTCATGTCCTTCAAAGTGTTAGCTCCACCTTCTGACAAGACTGTATGGAAAATTCCCTACACTAGGCCAGTGTTTCCCTTCCAGAACAGCTTGGGTGACGGCCTACCATTCCCTTATGAACCACAAATTGGGCCTCCTAAACCTTTCCAACTTATTACCAAAATTTTTACAAATTCCTGTTTCATTTCTGTGTGTCTGAGACTACCACAGACCTCTCTGGCCATCGGGACTCTGTTGAAGTCTGGAGTTACAATTACTCAGAGGACTAATTTCAAATTCTTGACAACCTCCACCAGCCGTCACCTTCTGACTCGCCAACCTCTGTCCATACTGTATATGAAAAACGTTGTTCATAGTTAAGGGGTGAAATATTTCCCAGCAGTCCCCAGCAGCTTTCAATCTGATCTATCTCGCCACCAGATGGAGATAAGATGACACCCAAGCCCCTACTCTTCAGTCCATTAGAAATGCACCCAGATCTGTTCATACAACTACAAAGTTGTCCAGGGTGCACTTGTACTCTTCACACACATGTGCCTCCTTGTGTTTAAAAATGGTGATTCATGGACAGTCCCATAAAAATTGATTGATTGATATTGCTGGCACAAAGTGGTATAACACACCACTAAGGGTCAGAACAGATAGGTAATTTCACACCCTTCCAGGTGTTCCAGTTATTGTCAATGTCATCAATATGTCTCCTAATGGGAAACCACCGTTCAAGCTAAGATTCTGCATGTTTATTTTTCATCCTAATCTCAACAATTCAAATATACAACATGTGTGAACAATAAAAACAAACACAAAGTATACCTTTAAAGGACAATATTAAATGAACTGATATATGGCCTTATCCTACTAGTGCCAATGAGTTGTTGCTGCCAAGCCCCTGTAAGGCCCATCAAAGCTTATAAAAAGCTGTGCAGCTGTGTGTGTGTGTGTGTGTGTGTGTGTGTGTGTGTATGTTTGTTGGTGTGTCCATGAGTTAATGTGTACTGAATTTTTAATTATTGGTTTTGCCAAAAAACAACAGCAGACACATCTGCCCACCAGCCCAGGAGGTCGGTCTAGGTTGCCAAAGTTAAAATGTCTTTCAATGGTAGACATGCTGAAATACTTAAGTAACCACAGTTATTTGAGTAAAGAAAATCGCTTAAGACCCGTCTAAACCACATTTTAATCAAGTTTAACCATCCTAACAGCCCAGTATCCAAGGAGTTATGGTCAAGTTGGAAGATGTTGCACCTCAGATTAGCTCCCTCGCTAAACTTAAATGTCAGAAAGTAGTTTGTCCCTTATGTAACAATGCAGAAAGTAGAAATTTGGAGGTTGTGGATATGGATGGACATGTAGCATGTCAGACTTTATTGCAGAAGACCAGCGTCCCATCACAATCCTGCAATTAACCTTCACCTTTTTTCTGTGTCTACCTAAAACACATTCTGCCCTTGTCCACATCTTTCAGTAGCCTAACCCTAACCAAAGTTTAGCCATGGCTTTACCATGGCCATGGAGAGTGGAGGGTGGGGGTGTGGCCTTGACCAACTGCCACTTTGCTCGTTTGAAAGCCATTATGTCTCTTTCTCATGGGCGGGCCAAATTCTCTGGGTGAGCAAAGCAGAGAAATGGGAGATATCCTTGCCCCTTATGACCAAATAAGGAGCAAGATTCCTGATCAGCCCATCTGAGCTTTCATTTTCTCAAATTACAGTGCATTACTTTTTGCCTGTCTCTGGACCTACTGTATGGAACAAATAGAACGGAGAACTTGGCAGATAGGATGAGTGCTGCTTGCATTTTTTTTCTTTTCAAGGAAGAAAGGCATACATTTTTTTTCTAAATTCAAATGTGTATAAATGTAAAAGGATACTTTCAAGTAGTGTTCAAGTCTAATTTCATGTGTAAATCACTAAAAACGAGGGCCTATCTTAGGCAGTTATCTTCACATACTTTATGTGTATGCTTGTTGTTGTGTTGCATTTTGTGTAGTAAGTAGTAATGGTTAGGTTTTAAGATGATAAAGCTGATGAGTGGTTAACTGGATGATTTTTTTTGACAGTAGTAGAAGAAGGAGAAAGGAGCAACAACAATATAATCAACCTTTTCATTATTTTCATTATTTTCACAACCATAATGATTGCGTTAACATTATGTTTGTGTGTATATATACTGTATAT
>NC_048417.1:18681051-18700953 GCF_013103735.1 Etheostoma cragini
ACACACACACACATACACACACACACACACATACACACACACACACACAGTGAGGGGTGTGCGTGGGCAGATAGAAAAAAGAGGAATCCCTGATAAGCCAGTAGCCTGGCGGAGGGCATAGAGAGAGGAATGGCAGCAATGTCGGGCATTCACAACACTGTGTGGTGTCACCAAACAAAGCCTTCCCTTCTCCTGCCTGTCAAAGACACCATTGTGGCGTGAGGAGAGAGCCTTTATATCGCATACACATTCCACGCATGCTCCCCCCACCACACTCTCACACACACAAAGACACACAAACACACACACTCATAAACAAAAAACCACCATGTAGATCTACATATACAGATAAAGATGCAAACCTAAAGCCACTAATATGCTCTGTATTTTTACTTGCAAAACAACAATACATATACAGTACATGCATGCACAAATACAACATTCATATGAACATTAATAAACACAAAAACACGCACAAATGTGTACAAATGAAAAGGCATGTGTTGACAGGAGATAGGCTTCCAGCAGAGAGGCTGGCATTCCCAGCGTGGAGCCCCCCGCGAGAGTCACCTGTGAGGGGGTGGGAGAGAGGGGAAGCACCCCTGCTCACTGGAAGTCTGGAAAGTAAATGACAGCTGACACACTCACTGGGGGGCTGACAGCGAGAGTGTATGAGGGTTGTTCCTGTAAGAGAGAGGGAAGCTGACTGTGTGTGAGTGTGTTTGTGTGTGTGTGTGTGAGAGAGAGAGTGAGTGAGTGTGTTAGACTCTTCCTGTTGCTCTGACAAGCTCCTGACTGCTCCTGCCACCTCCACCTCAGCCACAAAGGACTCATGGGAAGACAAACATGACAGGAGGGCAGGACTCCCTTATGTCTCATGTCTGACTTTGCAGTGACTCTGCAAACACCTGTCAATCACTGTCGAGGAACTACAGTTCAACTGGAATGTGCATGCTTGTATGATTGAGAATTAACAGTAGCATGAATGAAATGGGATCTAGTTCGGAATGTTGAAGGCTTGGTGAAAGTGTGTAATGTGGCAGGGACAAAGAAAAGCATGCAGCATAGCAGAAAGAGAAAGAGCATTTGGGCTGACTTTGCAGAGCATTTAGTTTTTGGTTCATTTTACAATTGTTTTCTTGATTACTGAAAGTTTGTGCCAAACATTCAGTAATCTACACTGATATTATTTTAGTTTGATAGATTGCTCTTAAGGTGAGGGAGGCATGTAGAAAGGATCACATGTGAATAATGTTAACTTTATCGCATTAAAAGATAAATTCATGTAGTGTGGGAGAGATGTGTGTGGAAAGGGATGGGTGGGCGGCAGATGCTGACAGGTTGAGATTATTTGGGGCTGGCTCTCCTGTCAGCCTTGTAGAGAGCTTCCCAGCATGGGGGGTCACCACCACAGAGGAAGCTCCCAACTTCACTTCCCCATGTTACAGTGACAGGGCCTACCAGAGCTCTGGGCCTGAACAAGAAGTCCTGCTGGGGGGTGGGGGGGGGGGGGCGCTTTCTGGCAGCAGTGTGCCTGGTTAGATTGGTGGATAAAGACCTGGACAGTAGGGGCCGAGTAGAAGGACAATAGCGGGACAGTAGAGGGACAGTAGGGGAGAGTGGAATTACCTGCCAATTAGGCAAAGTTAATGTGAAGAATGATGGATGTCAACCTGTCAGAACCCGGGAGGTGGGGGGATCAGCTGGATAAGTACCATGTTATCCCTCAGATTACACTCTCAACTGACATGATCACACACACACACACACACACACACACACACACACACAGGCACACTGTAAGGTTTGATATTGCTCATCAATTACTTGCTATTTTAATTTATGTGATTAATTAAAATGATCCATTTAATCCTAGTGCTTGACCAAAAGCATGGTTTAGAAGATACTAGTTTGCAGGATAAGTTAATTGCTTTCTTTGTTTTTTGTTTTCTTTTGGCCTCTTCCCTGCAATTTTTGACACTATCAAACAGACAAAAGCACAACAGTCAACCACCAACAGTCGAATTTTAAAAGTAATGAAATGGTTGTCTTTTTTCTTTGCAGGTGTAACAGCAGTTGGAACATGAATTGCCCACAGTCCAAGTTGATGTTTCTAGAACAGTGGCAACAAATACACCAGAATCTAAATGTTGTAATGCCAGCTCTGGTTTACATGCAAACACCCTACATTCAATTATCTTTAACGGACTTAACTGTGACTCCACATATTCCTCAGGAAACCATCCTTACGTTGTTTTGATAATCAAACCTGGTCTCAGTGACAGCTTTAAAGTAAAAAAAGAAAAAGAACGATTGGGGTCAATGGTCCAGGAATGCCCCTCTTTAGCTCTGGTATGTGTGGTATGGTCATTATGGACAGCATGGGACAGTAGCAGTAGGGTCACGTAACACAAGCCGTGATGATTGACAAGCAGGTGGCAGAGCAAGGGTGTCCCCACTGCTGAGTAGCTGTGTTTTCAGCTCATTTTCAACTGATATGACACTGGGTTATCACAAAAGGAAATTCTTGACATTTTTTCTAATTCTAATTGAAATTGCATTGTATTACATTAATTAAACATTATTGTTACGGTCATTTATATTAAGAATGAAAACATTTCCCTTCAGATTACTTTCCAGCTTATTAAGACTAATAACAACCAAGAAGACAAGACAGGACAGTGATAGATTAAAGCTAATAATGCAGTTTGAATTGTTTTGAATTGGGAGAGAGAGAGAGAGAGAGAGAGAGAGAGAGAGAGAGAGAGAGAGAGAGAGGGTTTGGGGAGATTTAAGTTGTCAATGGTTGGGCGAAACAAATGGAGCAACAGATAGAGAAAAAACAATATAAAGAGACAGACAGGCATACAGAGACCCAGGCATTAGTGGGAGTCCACAAGTTTTGATATTAGAATGAGTTCCACTAGGATTTATCGGTAGAAAAGATGCCCTTCAACCACAGTGACTTAGATTCAAGCCCCTATTTTGGAAAATTGAGAAGCTGGTGTACTTCAACAGGACCTCTGAACTCCCTGTTGGTTGAAAAGAAAGAGGCTCATAAAAGCACCACAAAACTCATGTAAGTTTGCCATTTATTCTGAACATTAGAAGCGGCTTGACTTGACTTGGCTTTTGAGTGTCAGCAAAACACTTATTAAAAATCACCAGGTCAAAATGATGAAAGTAAGTGGAAAGTAAAAGCTTCTGTCAAAATCGGTCAAACATGGTTTCCAAATAATTTGTGTTCTAGACTGATACAAACCAACAAAAAAGTGGAGGTCAATCAGTAGTACGGTGCACATTCCTCCCAAAACAAGTCTACAAGTGTGAAGTGACTATTTTTTTATTAGTTTTATATTAGTTTATAGCAGCAGATAACATCATGACACAATTTTATTTAGTTTTCCATTCAGAAATTTAAAAATTGTTTGGGTTTTGGAAAATTGAACTTGTTTTTTTGCGGCCCTTACTTTCCTGTTTCCATCTTATTTACTTGTTCATAATGAAATGTAATATTTTATAGATATGTATATATGTAGACCACAGTTAGTTAGACCAGTCGATGTCAATGAGAAGTTTTACGGAGCATTTCCCTGCTAATGAATGAAGTTGCTAGTGATCCACAACCACTTAGCTGCTACTACTACAACTTAGCTTAACTAGCTTCACTATACCTCTAACTACATACAAAGAAATAAAAACTTTATTATGCCTTTAATGAGCCACTAATCCACTGTCATAAAGCTTCCAGCGGAGAGTTTAAACATCCCATACAGTTTGAAATGTAATGAATATTTTGTTGTCATGGCTTTGAGTGGGCTAACTACCACTGTAAGTGTTAACAATAAAAATAGTCCAACAGCTTCATTCCAGAAATACTTGTACTGGCGTATAAAAAAAGTAGTATGAGTTGAATCCCAGCTCCTCTAGATGCAGGCAGAACTGTGGCGGAGCAGCCTACGTTGGAGACAGAGCAGGGGAAACAGGTGCTGGTTGCTAAATGTGCTTTCAGTGAGCAGAGGAATGACAGCTATGTACTGGCCTCTGTGGTTGCTGGCACATTACCCAGAGTGGAGCTGACAGAAACAACCTACTGCTGCTACTCTGGCCTTTATGAATGGAGTGCATTTCCCTATGATGGAAGCAAACAAAAGCAAGGAAAAACTATGAATTTATATTGTATGCTGTGTGTATTTAGTTTAATTTCCCCAACCTAACTGAGCTCCAGGCTCTTTTCTAGCTGTCGAGGTTCAAAACTCAAATGCCCAGTACAATCTCACTCTGCAGTGATATTTGGAGTCAGACCTTGATTAAGGTCAAATTTAAAAATTCTGAAATCTGGCAATGGGAGGTATCATCATGTATTATGGCCACTTGGTGTGTGGGCAGGCTGAGGAATGTGGCTGCTTGCCTGTGTTATGGGTGGATGTTCTTGGTGTACATTGTAAACAGGCTTAAATGTTAATCTTTTTCTGTGTTGTAAGTGTGTATTAAATTATGATTTAACAGCCTGCTCTCACTAGTTGGAGGTCCAACAGTCCTCATGCTTGCCATACTCAGGATCATGGGTCTGTGAAAATATTCCCCACCTTGTGCCATGTGAGACTGCACATGTAAACACCAACGCTGTTGAAACAGTTACAAATGCCTTTTTTGCCTCTAGTCCTAGTTAAACATCCTGAAGTGATAAAAGTGAAGTTATTCGTGTCAGCCAATTGGTCGGTGCATTCTTTTTTCTATGAGAGAAATACACAGAGAGCAGGGCTGAATGTTGGTTAGCTGTCTCATCCAAACCGATACTGTCCACATTTATTACATTCTGTTACCTTTCCTAAAGGGTTCAACAATGGTGAATGTCCCATGTATGTGATTTTCAGGAGGAGAACCCAAGATAATGATTTTGTAAGAAATGGTTTAAAGAAATGTCACATTTTGCATTTTTAAATTATTTTGTATACTTCTTTGGATTATACTAACACACTCTATTGTAACTGTGAGCTGCAAAGAAGAACTGGTCCATTAGATAGAGAAGAGAAAAAAGTGGTGTAACTATTATTGTTCTAATGCTATTTCTAATAATACTGCTGTTCTCACATCTCTTCTCATGGGTGTTCCAGTCATTTTGTAACCAACAACCAGGTATAATTTAACAAAGACGACTTTGCAAATCAAGCATAATCAGCAGGACCCTGTTCTCTGACACTCCCAGCATGCTTCATTAGGCTGCCCTGTTGACATAAACAGAGTGGTGAAAGCTGAGCCTTTCACTAATACCCCTAATACCCCTAATACTCGCACGAGGAGGGCAAATTAGCTCTAATTGCCCCAGTGATTTGTAGGTGTGGCGCTGGCTCGTGCTAGTGAGAAAAAAATGTTTGGAGTGGAAAGGGAAAAGGGAAAAAAGGGACAGAGAGGAGGGATCATGATTGCCATGTGCCTCTTTTACTCGCCTTTGGTGTCTCCTCTCCTCTCCTCTCCTCTCCTTTCCTCTACTCTCAACTCCGCCCTGATCTCTATATTTATATAGTTTTGTGTTCAGACAGCTGGTGTTGTGTTGCTGATTGTAAGACTAATCATGCGCTCAATTACTCTGGAATGTGTAGCTGGGCCTTGTTATGACTGATCAGCTTTCCCTCTCTGCCTCCCACTTTTTCTTTTCATCTCCTTTCATGGACTCCAATTTGCTACTCTCCTTCAGCATCTGTTTTTTTGTCTCTTGTTCTCTTACTTTTTCTTCAGCACTTCATTCAATTCAATTCAATTCAATTCAATTCAATTCAATTCAATTCAACTCAATTTGGCCACAGATACACTGGATATTCCAGTGGGACCTTACCAAAGCAAAATGACCATGTGAGGGAAAAATTACTTTTGGAGATGGTCCGATACCATTTTTTTATTCCCAGTATCGACTCTGATACTTGAACTTGGTATCGGCCTGTACCGAGTACTGATCCGATACCATTGTGTCATATATTTTATTATGTTTAAACAACTGTATACTACTATCCCTGTGTGGATGTAATATAATTTCTATCGTTGTTGTTGCTCAGGATAAACTCTTGTGAAACATAAACAAACAATGAATGCCACAGAACTTAATTTTATCATCCATTTTGACTGTCAGTCATTACAGAAAAGAACATAAATAAACTACTTCAACTTACTTTTTCATTAGGGCTTTATTACTTAGATTGGTGCATAAACTCCAGTACTACCCGATACCGACCGGCAGTATAGGAGGGGATGCCGGTACTGGTATCGGTATCGGAACATCTTTAATTACTTTGCTTCTTTTTGTAGGTGACATTATGGCTGAGATTGTTTGACTGTTCCTGTGAAGAGTCATTTCAAAACCACGTACAGCATTTTTGCTCTGCACTTGTTTTGACACAATGCCTTTAAATGAAAAAGAGTTAAATTTCAACAATAAAAAAGATTGGTGATTTAATTAAGTTAATGAATTTGTTTTTGCATTATTCTGCATGCAAGCAGAGATACTGTACACAACACAGTGTCCTCATATAAGCAAATGATGGGTGAGGTGGAGGCAAAAAAAGACAGCCAATTAGAAACAAGTATTTGTCATGGCGGTGGTATAAATAAGGACAACACAACAGGAAATCACAACCCTAAAACATACAATACTCATTCATCATCTGATGCAAAAACACACATGGACACGCACACACACACACACACACACACACACACACACACAAAACACTCTTCTTTCTTCCCATTCAGCATTCTCTTAAATAATATAATAAAGAATTTACACATGTGTATAGGGGTTAGAAGGCAGCAATGAGGGGAGGTTTAGTCCAAGCCAGGACCATGTAAGGTTCAAACGGGGCTCACCAGATCAGAAGAAAATGTGAATTACAAGAAGATAAAATAGCAAATACAGCTATTTCCTCTCATTTCTGAAATTGAATGCAATTTTCTGTTTCGAAATAGAATAGATGGTTACAAAAGATGCAATCATGGCAATGAGGAGATGAAGATCCAAAACCACAGATTGGATCTGGGTTCATCCTGTTCTCATTTGCTGTCTTTTGTGTATGGAAACATGGTTGTGTGTGTGTGTGTGTGTGTGTGTGTGTGTGTGTGTGTGTGCATGTGTGTGTGCATGTGTGTGTGTGTGTGTGTGTGTGTGTGTGTGTGTGTGTGTGCGTGTGTGTGTGTGCATGGGCTTGTAACTGCTGGGTTTCTCTGACGTTTACAAGAATAAGTCTGAGATTATGCTGCTGTAGTATTAATTATTATGTAGAGTAGCTAATATTGCATGCATGCTGTATGACAACCCATGCTTTGAAGATCTTAAATATCCACACAAAGGCTATTTCAACTTTAATTGAAGCAAATGCTACACATGCAACATTTACTGCATCTCTGGGAGCCCCATTTGTATCAAATTTGTTATAATTGACATATTATTCACTTTTATATAGCTTGAAGATCTGTATTGCTGTATCTTAGTGTTCTTCCTGCAGTGGAAGTGCCTGTGGTGATTCTCCAAGGCTGCCAGTGGGAGGCCTGTTAGCATATAAGTACACTACATGCTGATGCAGAAGCTAAATGTTAATGCTTAGGCACTCTGGAGGAGAGGAGAGGACCTACCTAGCTGGAAAGTTACAGTGAGGAAAATAGTATTTGAACACCCTGCTATTTTGAAAGTTCGGCCACTTAAAAATTATGGAGGGTTCTGAAATTGTCATCGTAGGTGCATGTCCACTCTGAGAAACATTGTCTAAAAAAAAGAAAAAGAAATCACAATGTGTGATTTTTTATCTATTTATTTTATGATACAGCTGCAAATAGGTATTTGAATATCTGCCTATCAGCTAGAATTCTGACCCTCAAAGACCTGTTAGTCTGCCTTCAGATGTCCACCTCCACTCCATTTATTATCCTAAATTAGATGCACCTGTTTGAGGTCGTTAGCTGCATAAAGACACCTGTCCACCCCATGCAACCAGTAAGAATCCAAGTACTAACATGACCAAGACCAAAGCGCTGTCCAAAGACACTAGAGACAAGATTGTACACCTCCACAAGGCTGGAAAGGGTTATGGGAAAATTGCCAAATTGGTACAAAAAAGGTCTACTATTGGAGCAATCATTAGAAAATGGAAGAAGCTAAACATGACTGTCAATCTCCCTCGGACTGGGGTTCCACGCAAGATCTCACCTTGTGGGGTCTCAGTGATCCTAAGAAAGGTGAGTAATCAGCCCAGAACTACACGGGGGGAGCTGGTCAATAACCTGAAAAGAGCTGGGACCACCGTTTCCAAGGTTGCTGTTGGTAATACACTACGTTGTCATGGTTTAAAATCATGCATGGCACGGAAGGTTCCTCTGCTTAAACCAGCACATGTCAAGGCCCGTCTTAAGTTTAGCAATGACCATTTAGATGATCCAGAGGAGTCATGGGAGAAAGTCATGTGGTCAGATGGGACCAAAATATAACTTTTTGGTCATTATTCCACTAACCATGTTTGGAGGAAGAAGAATGATGAGTACCATCCCAAGAACACCATCCCTACTGTGAAGCATGGGGGTGGTAGCATCATGCTTTGTGGGTGTTTTTCTGAACATGGGACAGGGTGACTGCACTGTATTAAGGAGAGGATGACCGAGGCCATGTTTTGCTAGATTTTGGGGAACAACCTCCTTCCCTAAGTTAAAGCATTAAAGATGGGTCGAGGCTGGGTCTTCCAACATGACAATGACCCGAAGCACACAGCCAGGATAACCAAGGAGTAGCTCTGTAAGAAGCATATCAAGGTTCTGGCGTAGCCTAGCCAATTTCCAGACCTAAACCCAATAGAGAATCTTTAGATTGAGCTCAAACTCTGTGTTTCTCAGCAACAGCCCAGAAACCTGACTGATCCAGAGAAGATCTGTGTGGAGGAATGGGCGAAACTCCCTTCTGCAGTATGAGCAAATCTGGTGAAAAACTACAGATTATGTCTGTCACAGTGGACATGCACCTACGATGACAATTTCAGACCCCTCCATGATCTCTAGGTGGGAGAACATGGAAAATAGCAAGGTGTTCAAATATTTATTTTCCTCACATTACCTCCCAATTTTTCGATTGTCTCACCTCGCTTTGCCTAAATTTTCTTGCTCTTCCTTTCTGAGCTCTGAGAACCTCTAATGTACTAAATACTAGGAGGATTTAACTGAGAAGTCATACCGCAAACAATGAATAATGCACAAATAACAAAATGTGTTTGCTGACACATTTTCTGAAGGAATAAAATGTATTGACACGTTAATTGCAACCATGGACTGCACATTAATATTAACGGCTTATGATTGCAACCTATCTTTTTGTTGCTCAAACGAACCCAAAGAAAGCAAACAGCAGTATCTTTACACATTAAAAAAATGAGACATGCGCCCACAAGTAAATTATTTTTCTACCTTAAAATTTAAGTTACATTCTGTGTGGCAGACAGTAAGACATCCCCATGGAACAGTAAATGTCAAGAATAAGCAAAACTCTTGTCATTTAGTTTATGCCTACTTAGATTTTTCGAGAGGATCACATGATTTCAGTTAAAGTTTGCATCAAGTTATGATTATCAAAGGTGTGCAAACATGTTCCTCATAGAAGTCCCTGACTTCTTACATGATGACATGAAAAACATGAATTATCAACTCATTGATTGCTTAAGTCTTTTCCGCCCAGGTGTTGTTGTGTATCTGTGTCAGATGATGTTCATTCATCAGAATAAGAGAGTTTTATTGCCGAGTACAATTTTTAACACATACAAGGAATACATTTCGCGATGAGATCCTGAGCCCACCAAACTGCAACCGCTCCCCACCTCAACTAAGCCTTGATATCCTGTCCCCAAATATTAGAAACAGGATTGGTGACAAAGCGCAGCCCTGGCGGAGGCTACCCCTCACCTGGACCAAAACCGACTCACTGAACCCGGACACAGCTCTCACTTTGGTAATTCAGAGATCGGATAGCCCTGAGAAGGGACCACCTCACCCCATACTCCCGCAGCACCTCCAACAGTGTCTCCTGGGGACTCAACACCAGCTAACGCAAAAAAACATAACAGTTGTAGAAAGTTTAAAGTTGTATTAAACAAAGCCTTAAAAAAATTTGCTGCTTACTTGTCGAACGTTTTGCAAAATAAGACTGAATCAAGCCTATATTGTTAGCTGTATAAACATGAATAACAATTAATAGTCATTATTATCAATGATTGAAATGCACTTTATTGTCAAATTTCAGTAAATCTTGTATTGTACAATGCAACCTGATCCAATATGTGAAAGATTTTTCTTCTTGATAACAAACAGGTATCGTATCTGACAAATGCAATCAATTCTGATTGTAAAATTAGCCTTTTTCCACTCTGGTTTCCCCACTTGCATTATGATTTGTTGATACTTTGGATGGAAATGCAGCTGCTGAGGTCCAGATCTGAAGTCCTGCTGTTTAGCGGAGAATGGCCGATGTGGGAGAGAAGGAGGCTGGAATGTTAGTGGGCTCCTACTGCTGATGATACCACCTGGTCAGACCACTCCACATACACACACACACACACACACACAGCTGTGCAGGATGGGTACAAATTATGCTGGTCCTGGCATTGAACCAATGAAATGAAATATGTACGTAAAGAAGCATCTTATTTTCAGGACTCATACCAACATTGTGATCAGTTTTCGAATTCTTGAAATTACTGATTCAAATTCAATCACTGATCTCCAGGATGTGATTTTGTATAATGCACATCATATGTATGCCATGCAAACATCAAACTCCTGTATATCATGCATCATAAAAACTCTGTTTATGCATGATATATTTTACAACAGAATTAAACCAAACCAATATTAACCTTGGTACCTGAAATCTGTCTTTCTGCGTGTGTTTTGAATGTCTGAGTCCGCCACTTTCTGACAACCTTCCTGTCCAGACAGGAAATGCATTCTTTGGTGTGTGTTTCTCAGTCTGAGAGTATGCGTGTTTTCACATGTGTGTTTGTGTGGAGACAGACATGGCTTGGTATCTTACAATAACTGTCTTTGGAATGTAACCCACTTGCCCTGGTACCATAACTCCTGTCTCCTGTCTGTTTTAGCTGTGTTTGTACCTGAAACATTAAAGTTATTACAATAAGTACTGCAACAATCAATGATCTGCAATCTTATTTTTAGGAGAAGCACAGGTTAGTAAAGTTGAAGAAACGGTGATGAAAATAAATATTAATTCGTTTTTGAGGATATCTGTGCTGTAACGAATTGGGATAAATCTCCTCTATGCTAGAGACAACAATACCCTAAAAGGTTTTTTCAATTTTTAATATTCGGGTTGGATGCCACGTCACATGACTTGTGTTGCTGTTTCTGTCAGTCTGCTCTGCCAACGTCTAGACAAGCGACAGATAAGATGTAGTTATTGGAAGGTCCTCAGAACTATGGTTACTTACATTTTTACAGTAAATGGCAAAACGACTACCAGTCAGTGTTTGGTGTCTTACAAAAAACAAAACAAAACTGACTTTTTCTGGTTTCACAAGAGAAGAATCATCCATAATATTCAAAGAGATTGGAAAGTTTAGCATGATGAGTTGCACAACACAGGTATGATTCTTGAAGCAGGGGTTTAAATGACTTGAACACAGTCTTACTTACATTTGAACTGTTGTGCTCAACAATTTATTACTTAAACATACAGTATCAATATTTACACTACACAATCCCTTAAGGCAAAAATAATAAAGTAGCATTTAGGCAAGAATTTAGCAAAAGTCATCCAGCAAACAACATCGTAGCATGGTAAAACTGTACAAACAAACATTTGCAGTCAACATTTACTGTACAAAACGAAATGCGGATCCAAATCAAGCTCTTGAAACAGAACCACTTGGTCTCACATTGCATGAAAGAGAAATGGTTTTTTGTGCCAACAGAGGAGATTCCTCCCTTTTTTAAAGCTAGTAGTCTGTTTGTATTGTTCTTTGAGGGTCTTGACCTGCAGTCAAAGCAGTTCATTGTCATTTAAGTCCAGAGCCTGAGTTCATCTCCATTATAAATTGAGTGGACAGTGCAGGAGTCATAGTCTTTAAGCTACAGTAAGCATCTACATTGTACATTACAGTGCTGGTGTGGCAGCCAAACATTGATAGAGCAACATTGTTGGCCTTTTTTTGGTGTAAATTGACATTCCTTTTTATTGTCAGTATATCAGTTAGAACCAAACGGACGTCTTTGCTTTGGTCTGATCAAGAGCTGCAAGAGAGAAAGAGGTACAATTACTATGTGCTTAGCATCACTTACTGCACAAGCTAGAATACATTTTGATTTGATTTTTGTTTACACTGTGTAGAATGTGTTTTATATCTACCTGAGTCATACACCTCCAATGATGCATGGAGGGACGAGGGACTCCAGGTGACAGAGGCAGTCGTGACAGGGCTGTTGCGACTGGGGTCCATCTCTGTCTTCACCCCCTCGCTGTGTGGGGAACTCCCTGCGCTGGCGCTTGGCTGGTTCTGGCTTCTCACACCAGGCAGCAGCAGAGGATTAAACCTGGGATCCAATGCTGGGCTGTGGGTTGGGTATGAATGGAGCATGTGGTGGTGGTGCCGGGTGTGGATGTGAGGATGGGGGTGAGGATGGTAGACGTTGTGGACATTCGGATAGGAACTTGTGCTCTGGGGGTTCAGGCTGTAGGACCAGCTATCTGGGAGGGCAGCCGGGGGCGGGTGGCTGGCCTGGGAGAGCACGTGGTCAGCCCACAGAGCTCCATCCGGATGGTTGAAGGAAACAGGGCTGGAGGAGAAGTCAGGGTGGACCGAGACAGAGGGAAGGCAAGGACTGGCCTGGGATGGATAGGTGCTGTTCCACACTGAGCTGCCCTGACCCTCGGAGAGAGACCCACCATCTGAAACAAACACATCACAAAGACATTACACTTCAACATACTGCCACTAAAAACTATTCCATTGTTTAAAACAATAATTGTGGTCAAATGGTTGTGTTTTGCTCTTGAGAAAAATTTCAGAGTAATTGCTCCCCTCACCTTTCCATGAGGCATGAGGCTGAGTCACTCTGATCGGTTTGGTCTCGCTGTTGAAGGTGCTGGACTGACTGAGAGCCCGGGAGAAGTGCTCATCAACCACATCACCGATGTCACCTTGAAAGTAGGTGAACAAAACGCACCGGGAGCTCAAGTACTCTGCCTCTGCTGGTTGAGTACCATCCTTCAGCTCTGAATCGGGTGTGGATCTGAGACCTGATTCGGTTCCTGGTGCTCCAGGACCATGCCGGAGGCCCTGATCCCTGGAAAGTATCACTCTTCCTCCTGCTTGCTGCTGCTCCATACACTCCTGCATCTTACTGTAAACACTCAGCCTCCTCTGGGGGAAGAGAGAGAGAGAGAGAGAGGGGGAGAGAGAGAGAGAGAGAGAGAGGGGGAGAGAGAGAGAGAGACAGAGACAGAGAGAGGGGGAGAGAAATTTACAGATCCAACCAGGAGTAAACTTGAGTTTGAGAAGAAAAGCAAATACATGTCATTTTAGTAGAGGCTAAAGATGGGTTAAGAACAATCAGTTCCTATCTGTATAGTTGTGTAGACACTATCAAATCATAAACAAATAGCTTTAAAGTATCATACCAGTATTTTTTATTATCTGGGAGCAGCTTGGGAACTGTGTGAAAATGAATTTCGTTTTTCCCATACTGCATTCCAACTATTTGTAAAGCTCAGTGTGCCTCATCCACATTCCTGAGTGACTGACCCGCTGTCATTACATCACCATTTGACCGCAGGATTAATAGTTCCGTGTCATTACGCCTGACCTGAGGTGAATACCGATTCTCAGGCTGGAATGTAATCATTCAAAACTGAAATTGAAGTTAAGAGGTGTCCTGAATAGAAGTAAGCAATAATAGATAAACCCTATTAGGTTAAAAAAAAAACGTGAATGATTATTCTTTAAAACAAAAGTGTACAAAATATTCTTTTGATTTTAGGGCAGGTGACGTTATCAGATTTTATGATATCCCGAAAGTTACCTTACATTGTTTTGTAGCCTACTACTGATTTTCTTTAGTAGCCTATCATAAATAGCTGTTAGGCTTTTCACAGTTAGTTGTGTGAGTTTTGGACACAAATAATTCCCACTTCAACCCACCTCTAAAAACAAAATCAATCTCCGCGTAATGTTACTTCAAAAGTTGTCTCTAGATTATCTCACCTGTTGTTGCTGGTGATGTTGGTTATAGTAGGTCGCCTTGTACGCCGCTGCAGGGAGGTAGTGCGCTCCATAGCTTTGGTGGTACATCACATCCAGGCAACTCATAGCGAAGGACCCGAGCGGTTAGTGAGAAGACAAAGTCGGAGAAGAGAAACGCGCACAACGCAGTCGAGGACGACTCTCTGCTCCTATACTTCAGACGGGCTGATTCCTCTGAGCCATCGGTGCTTCCATATATGCCCAAACGCATACAATAGCCATGTCGTCCAGTTTGCATGCAGACAATGTGCCTCCCGCTGAGCGCTCCACCAGCACCACCCGGGGCCACAAAATGGATCAAAATGGTATGAGACACACACACACACACACACACACACATACACTGTATCCTAAAAAAGAAAAGAAAAAAAACAATTCTCTGACAAGTTTTTAGATCGCCTCTGATTGGGTAAGTGATTCTTTCCCTCCTTCTCTCTCTTTCTGTTTTGGAGGGGAGTTATATTTAGAGAGGGATGGGGCCATTTACTCACGCCCACCAGGGAAGGGCCAGCATGGAGCAGTGGTGTTTAGCAAGGCACTAACACAGCCATGAGTGTAATGGTTCTATTCCATCTGGTGGCAATTATTCATAAAGTCCCATGCATTCATATGACCTATATAGAATATACAATATATATACTGTACACAATATAAAGATATCATAGTGTCGGAGTTTAGGAGGTTGCAGGAGTCCCTCTGCACAAGAAATTTGGACCAGACACCTAATGCTTTTTTAATCATTGGATTCATTCAGTAAACTGCTCAATTACATTGGCTGTAGATTGTACATCCCATCATGAATGTCTAAATGCTGTTTCAAAACTGTCTCCACACTTCTAGGAACAAAATTAAGATTCATAAAATCACTATATGCATGTTTTTGATTGTAGAATGCAAACAACCATCTGTGTGGCTACATCCCCTTAAAGTAACACAATTGGCTTCTTTGAATAGATTCAGAAGCAGATTGTGTTACCTAAACCCTGTGGGAACAATGTCATCTGCAGGTCAACTTTGAGCAACAGGTGCTGTTCAAACCCAGTGGCATTTTAGTATGTCACCTTTCAAATAAGAATTTAAGTATTTTACCCTTGAGACAAAGATAAAAGAGGGTTAACGGAAAAAGCAACAGATAGAAAACTTTGGATTGAAAAGTATTGTGTTTGTGTGCGTGTGTGTGTGTGTGTGTGTGTGTGTGAACCATTGAGGACTGAATGAATGAATGAAAGTTGCTCAAATCAGTCATTCCTGCCATATTGGATGTTGAATTTGTGCGTTTTCCCCTTTGTTGGATAGCAGACAGTACAGTGACAAACTGGAGAGGAGGAGAGAGAAAGGGGTAAAACATAAAAAAAGATCCCCACTTTAAATGTAATCATAGGCATGGTGTGCCTTTTAACCATTTGGCTGCCATGACACCCTGATTACTGCCATGTAGGCTACATACTGTAAGTGCTCATCAGATTCCCCCCTTTGATTGAAGCTCCCTGACTGATTGAGTGAGTGACGGGATGAGCTGTTTGCTGCCACCTGTTGGGGAAGCTTGTGACATGACATGGCTGCTGGTGTGATCCTTAAGGAGACCAACTGTACAGTGAAAGCTTTATTTAGTGAATAGATTACTCTTTGAAATGAACAAAAAATAATTAAGGTCACAGATGTTTCAATTTCAGAGAATGAATATATAAATAAATGTATTATAAGTTGTTCAAATGATTTTAAAATCAAGATTAAACTCTTTTTTTAGCCATTTTACCCATTTTTACACAAACCATTACCCATTTTACACATACCATACGTGTTGCTATTATTTTGGCTTTGGCTATACATGTAGACATTGAGATTTTTTAATTCTCTCTTTTTTCACAGCATGTTTTCCCAGTTTCCCCTTAGCCCATTTACTGATTTTAAGTTTTTTCTAGTTAAGTTGAGTTGAAAATGTGAAATGAATCCAATTTGTAAATCTGTTATCATAAAGTAATTTAAATTAGGCAGATAAATCGTAGTCTATTTCAATTGTCTTTATGAGAAGTGATTCCCAGGCTACTTTGACAACTATTAACATAGCATTCTAAGTTCACATATACATGATGTATTGCACCTGTTCACTGTGTGGCTGTTTTGTTTACCAGCTTGTCAATAGAACTTGTTCCATGGTTGCCACCAAGACATATCTGGGTTGTGTACAGGCACATATAAAACCAGCAAGGTAGGGCTGGGCAATATATCTATATTATATCAACATGATATGCTGTATGAGGCTGGATATTGTCTTACATTTAGGATATCCTAATATTGTGACCTGACACAAGTGTTGTGTCTTTGGTACATTTCTGGAATCATCCTCAACATTTGCAAAACAGCAAGTGCATTTCTCAAAACAATTCATACAAGTAGCAATATTACCTGCAAAAGTCAGTCTCAAAATCTTTAGTTCATCTCTCAAAAGTAAGTATCTGTGTCACTGAACATGTCAGTGCTATCAGAGTGACAAGTCCTTGTGTCATTGTGTACGGATAATATATATGTCAATATAACGGTGTATTCTGGAGGGTTCTGGTGTAAACTATGGCTAAAGTTTTGATGATAATTATTGCAAATTGTAGGTTACATCTCAGTGTATTTGGGAGTTTGATTGCAAGAGACTGGACAAGATTCACATTTACTCTTTTACTGTTTGTACTGTACTTTGCACTGTGTTTACTGACCATGACATTGTGATACAGAAAGGAAAAGGGAAAACTGTGAAAACTGTACATGCAGGGCTGTAGGTATTACAGTGCAGTCTTCCAACACTTCCTGACGTGGATGTTTTCAACTATGGTACTCTTTATCTCCCTTAGTCTCATGGCATTGGTTTCTAAAACCATGGTGCAAACAGCCTCCTCCTGTTCAGGTGTGTTAGGGGCCCTCTGCCACCGCTGTGAAGTTGAAAATGCAAGTATTGTACGTAGCATTACTTAAAGTATACAGTTTTACCGTACAATGCCTATTGTTAGATTACACTCCTGTTCTGTCAACAAAAAGTCTGAATGCTTTGGGACGTAGTTGTTCTATCAACATGTGGCTGCACCCTTCGAGGCAGCCTCTTCCATTGTAAGCCCATGATTGAAAACGTGTTCTACAAGTGTGGCTCTTATCTCATCAGGAACATGCAAATGTCTAATTCCTTGTCCTTCCATTGTCAAACATTGTAACATTGTGTTCTGGTTTGACTGCCAGTTGATGGTTCAGGAGATGTACCTTTGTTAGAGAAAGTCAAAATTCACCTGGGAGCAATTTGCCAATTCAGGACAGATTTAGAAAAAAGTCTAATGGAATGGAATGTATAGAAATATGCATGACATATTATGACGACTTGTTAAACCATTTGGCATGTAAAGACTTATGCTATGAACTAATGCCTAAATGTTGCTGGGGGGACTATTCAACATTTTGATAAACATGACGTAAGCAACTCATAATGTAGGAAACAGCAGAGAATTGTACATAATCATTTGCATGGATGTACCAAAGCATTTGCAACTTGCTCAAATAAATGACTGCTTTTTTGATGTGCACAAGATTGAACAGGTAGTTTAAATACATTTTCAATTCTGATCTGAGAAATGGACCAAAGCGACTGAGAAAAACTGTAAGACTGAATGTCTTTAGCTCAACTATGATCCTTTGGCGCGTCGGTCTTCCAGTGGATAAGGGTTGCCTGGATGTTGGCACAGCCCCATGATCATCACCGCTGCCAGCAGTTTGTTAAACTCAACATAATTTTTGCCTGCCAACAAGATGCAATGAGGAGCAATGCACAGCTTCTTGTTATTGTGGCTAGCATTTCCTGCAAGCTCCATGACTTCAGTGCAGAGGTTTCTCATAAACAGGCTCAAGGTGCTCTTCAGCACCAGGGCCACATGTTCAACATTGCCCATCCTGAGCAGCCTATGCTTGCAGCCCTCTAAGAAAGTGATTTCACTGCCTATTTTGGCATATATATATATATATATATATATATATATATATATATATATATATAGGTACATCTTTTTTTTGCCTGGCCAGAGATCTTCAGTTGGATTGAGTCAAGAGGTAAATTACACACAGAATAACAGGCCATCAATAGCTGACATAAAAACATGCAGAACTTCAGTGCATACTTAACAAAAGGGCTTTAAATATTTAAACATGAGTGCAAACTTCATTTTATAACACAATTTCACAAATATCAACTTGTTCCCATAGCAACATTATTTTCAAATTGACGCAGCAGAGGGAAGCATACATTCCCAGGGTTTTCAATTTGGGAGACGTGTTCGTCCAATCAGCTGCCGGTCTATGTCCCTAGTCCCTCCTCTTTCCGCCTTGTAGTCGAGATGGCGCCCATATCGTGTGAGTAGGGTCCATCGTTCCACACTGAATTTTTTGACAGTTTTTTGTGTACTTTCAGTGCTCTGAAGTTTTTGTGTTATCTACACTATATACTTAAGACTAAGTGTTTGAAGTGTGCAAGTAGGCAGTTTGAGACACAGGCAGCTTATATACACAGGGCCCTGGAAACATGGGGACGGCCCCCAGCAGGATGCTGCCATGGCGGACAGTAAGTCGATTCATTATGACACATTGCATCCTGGCTGCTTGCTGCCATTACAATTTGGTTGTCTGATATGTAGAAACTGACCTTCTGTCTCACATTCAGTAAATTTAAATACATAACACTGCAAGAGGAGACTTTGTCTCTGCTGTCGGGTGAACTTTATGCAGAGCTGTAAAATTTGTTTTTATATAAGATAATTTCAATTAGGGGAGACATGTTTGCAGATATTCAAATACGATTTATTGTGCAGCTCAAATTAAAAATGTACAAAGTTTGGCAATTAGACTCCATTGCTATACGAATATTTTGTATATAGGGGTCGGACCCCCCGATGACATCTAGACACCGGTGGTGGCAACAAAGGAGCGAAGGTACGAAGACCATACCGAAGGAGGCTCTGGACCGGTCAGCTGGACTAGATGACTGGAGGTGGAAGGGGAGGTAGAGGGTTGCCTGTAATGACAGCTGACTGGGAAATTGGAAAAAAAAAATTTGAAAGCAAGGTTGTGACTCTGTGATTGGCCCTTGCCATTGTGTAACGATTCTGATTGGTTTAGCAGGAAGGTGAACGCCTCCAACAGCTGATTTGAGTTAGGTAGAGCATTGATTTAGAGTGAGGCCTTCCTGAAAGGATTTACGCTGAGATACATTTCAATCAGGAGAGACTAGCTGCAGATATACACAGCAGGATAAACTATCCATTTATTAGTATAACAGCTGATTTGATTTAGGAGTGCATCAGTTAATAGTTAGGTCTTCCTGAAAGAATTTACGCTGAGCTACATTAGATTATACTGTATACGAACACAGTGTGGTTGAGTTGCCAGTAGTACTCTTTTGAAGCCTCACCACATACACACTGTATAGTGAAAACATTCACACAGCCCTCTCATTTCCATTCCCACACGCCAACATCAACATCAGTCCATCACGTATAGTCACACTTAAAGGCCTTTCGGCTTCTCTTATGGCGGTTTTCCACTGCGTGGTATCTACTCGACTCGCCTCGGGTCTACTCGCTTTTTTTGGTTTTCCATT
>NC_048417.1:18701053-18733553 GCF_013103735.1 Etheostoma cragini
ATGGGCCGAGGCGAGCCGAGGCGGGCCGAGGCGAGCCGAGGCAAGCTGTTACCAGCAGTGGAAAAACGCCATTAGTAGGAAAAGCACAGGTGTTACTAATAACAGTAACGATGCTCTGCAGTCATCACTAATTGTATCATTTACACCTGTGCTTTCCCCTACTGTGACATATTAAAATGTCTTATGTAAAAAAGGCATTTTAGTCAGTAAAACTCAGTTTGTCTCTTTTTCCAGCATCAAGCTGTGGGACCCCACTTCAAAGCTATTTACACAAATTACATGCATTTAAAAAAGAATTTAAGGTCAAACGTTTAGGCCTTTTTGTTTTTAGTTCATAAAACCAGCTGAAAAGAAAATTAATGTCTGCATTTACATATGAAAAGCAAAAAGGCTAAAAAACTTTTGTTATTTAGGATATAGAATTGCTTCAATGTCTAAATCAAAGATATGTTTTTTCTCTCATTTTTCTCACTTCATTTTTCTCTTCTCGTTCTCTCTCTTACCTTTCATCAGTGTGTATTTGCCCACTCTCACATCTGCCATCCATACATCCATCCATCTTCATCTGCCTATCCGGTATCGGGTCGCGGGGGCAGCAGCTCCAGCTGATCACCTAATCTAATTTTCATTCATAAAATGCACAATAATAGCTAGAGCAATTAAAACTGAATATTTGGAATCACTGGATCCACCACCACTGGATCCACCAGATCTGGTGAAATGGTTAGTCGGGTGCCACATGAGACCTTAGAGACAATGGCAAGTGAGTAGTCTCACCATTTTCCTTCATGTTTCATTCACTTTGATTTCACAAAGGGAGTGTGCATTATTTAGTCGCAAGCTGATGGTGAGATCAGACATGTTGGAAGTGGGGCAACATTCTGAAAGAAAAGTACTTATACAGGACTTCCAAATGCATTTAGAGTTTTGCTCATTTCAGAAGAGCTCAACTGTGCACATCAAGGTCCATGGTAAGAAAATGCTTCAATTAATGTATTTCCTTTTCACATTTTTTTGGGATCAATAAATATCCATCTATCTATTTATCTATCTATACACTCTTCATGCTGAATTGCCTAACTTTCAAAAATGCAATAGCTCACTATGTCATCCAGAATTAAAATTGTATTCAAAGATTATTAATAGTAACAAGCAATGCATGGTCAATTCACCAATGCCTTCCACAATGAATAAGCAGTTAAAAATCTATCATGTTGAAAAACAGTGACCTGGCTAAATATTGAATTTAACCGTCACTATCAACCCCTTACATCATTCAAATCCTACTACCGCCTGCATGTCTTGACTGACGCTTGCTCATTCTGACAGCTCCAGCGGACAAAGAGACTGATTATCAAATTGTGCAGAGATGGCAGAGTTAGTCCTCATCTCCATCTAGTGTTTTCATCGAGGAAACTGTGTCCCTCACCGTCTTTGCCTGCTGTGGAAGTGGGGCAGTGGAACACTTAGAGTGATGCCTGCAGACAGTGCAGGAAGTATCAACAGACAGATTTAAAGCGGTGTTGCATACACACACATGCACACACTCATGCAATCATGCACACTTGATAGTGCATATTTCAACACGCAGATATACATGAGCACTCTGACACAGACGCTGGACCTCAGGGGTTTTCCACTTAACATCTGGAGCAGCCTGTGCCGCTACTCCTCTGCTTCTTAATGAGGCACAGAGATGATTATTAGTGGATGTTTTCGAGGGGAAAACGGAGGGAGGAGAAGGGAAGGGACAGAAATTAAAGTGGAGAATTGTTTGCTTTCCCTGCTGTTATAAACCCTTCAAAGAACGAGATGCACCTCCAGTGCTAAAAGAAAGATCTAAAGAAATTTGTCATGCCTGGTAAACTTCTACTACTTTAGATCACAGACACATTTCAGAGCCACATTCATCTTTGGGAGGAAGGAAGATTTGGGGATGCATCCCAAGAAACCCCTAAAAAAAACAGGTCACAAGTGTTGTGGCCCAGATCTGAGTCTCAGAGGTAAAAGAAAGTTTCGACCCCTCCAAGTTTGGAGACATTGATGCTGATGCTTCAAACTATTTAATCAAACATAGAGTACAACGCTTTTTGTCTCTTCCCCGCAAAAAATGCAGCATCTTGCCAAATTAAAAGATGTACCTTTTTTTTAAACCTTACACTGCACTCCTGATGAGGCAGGTGTGAGATAACGCTGAGTGCTGTTGATGATGATATCTCACATTAAGCAGACTGCAGCATCATGAGTTTTGCAGTGCGGTTGCTTTCGCTCTTTCACCCCGGGGAGACTTTATAAAAACGCACACCTGCCTGAGCTGACTCTCTGGACCACCTAAAGATGATGATGATGACGAGGATGATAATGAGGATGATAAAGTTGATGATGATGATGATGATGATGATGATGAGGATGACAAGGTCTCTGTGCAGGCAAACAAATACACACTGTATATGCTGGCTTCCTCACGTACATTTGGATACTTGAAGACCATTACCAATGTAGATTTTGTAGAATTTTAGGCAGTTTCATTCCTGGAAAATCCAACAAAACAACATTTACAGTATTTTAGGATTTTGATGATTAAGATGAGATGTGTGGATGAAAATATTTAACAGTTGGTATCACCTTACATTTCATATTTCATTGTCATAAATCACATCACTGAAAACACATCTAAAAAAGACATTATCTGCCCAATTACATAGCAGACAACTGGTTGAACTCTTCTATTGTTTCACATATACACACTTGCTCTTTGTGTGCCTATAAATCTAGTGGTTAATTCCATGCAGTTGATAACTTTAATGTAGTGTGTGTGAGATATGGGGGAGGAGTGCAACACATTAGAGTCTAATTAAGGAACCATTAGTGAATCTTCAAGTGCATGGAGTGATGCAATATTGGAGAACTTTTATTCACTGTCATATTCAGAACAAAATCTCTGCTTGTTACAGTATAAATACAACAAGATTAGCTTCTAATTCAAAACTAGAAGATGGTGTTGATGTATAATTCAGTTAAAATGAGACACAAAACAACTTGGTGGGATCATTAGCACTGTAGCACCAGTGTGTTTTCTAATGAGCAAAAGCCATTTGTAAGTTAATGGAAATGGAATTTCCATGTTAAGCCAAAGGAAAAAACGGTTAACAAGGGCTTTTTTTGTCAAACAAAAGCGCCACGCTTTTGCATTTTCATTATCTCAGTGATTCAAAATATTCAGTTTTAATTGCTCTAGCTATTATTGTGCATTGTATAAATGAAAATTAGAGGTATAATTGCAAAGACTAGACAAAGGGAAGTACTTATTTCACTGCCTGCATGCTTGTGTGACTGACGGCCTCCGCCCACACTAGCTGTCTGATAACAGTGACCAGTGCAAATTGGGTTCCCTTAGAGTCACCATGCTGACCTTGCTTAAAAAAGCAGATAATTACTTAGTCCATCCTCCAGTTTGAACTCATATTCTGCATGTAAAAAGATAACGTAAACTGCCCAGGCTGCCCAGGCAGACGTTAATGAGATGATGGAGACTCAAAGACTGCGTCATGGTGATGGAGGGGGAATGCACTTGACAGATGCGTGCCCTTCTTAGAGGGTCAAACTGGGAGAATTTCTTCTTTTAAACAAAAGCTGGATGTGGATTTAAATGTCAAATCTGAAAATCCACAGCTAATAGGAAATATTATGCTGGATATGCAGGGGATTTGCCTTCATATTTTGGATATGTGTGAAATTAAGCATACAGGTTCCTTTTTATACCATTTTGCTTCATTACTTTTTTTTCTACATTCTGACGTCTAGTTCACACAATGACATGAAGAATGCAGATTTGATTCATATTATCTGTGACGGTACTAAAATGCTCTCCAAGTAAGACACAGTATGAACAAATTTCACAAAGGAAGGAGTGGAGACACAGGAACCTTCTTTTGCTGTTCTGGCACCCGGAGACAAAATATGGGACATGGCCAGTATTAGCCTTTTTGGGCTCCTGGGTAAGATTTTGCTTTCAGGGCTGCCCCTCCATGTTTTGGTGGTCCAAGCGTTTTTCCAATTTTACAAAACTACTAATATCCCTCCATTGCACTGGTCATTGCTGACAAAAACTTACTTTTTTATAAAATATAAGAACTAAATTGAGAACTTATATTGTTTACTTTGACTATATGGGGAGGTATCTTTAAATGCCATTTTTGGCTTATAACTTCTTGTTCAATTTGTTTTTCTTGAGTTTTTGTGTATTTACATGTGCATGTGCAAATGACCAAAAAAAAGAGCTCAGATTTACTACAGGCCTGCATCCACTTCTGTCCTTTGTGCTCTTTCTTGCAATAAACTGTTGTTGTGTTTGCTCTGTTTTTGCTCATATTTGCACATGTTAAGCCATGTATTAAGGACAATATATAAAAATAAAATGATTTTTCAATTGTACATGCCACCCAAGATTTTGTATGAATTAATATCACAGTAATACAGTGTGTTTTTGGTGAACGTAGTTGTATTACAGAATAAGAAGACCCTTCTTGATTTGATCAATAAAACCTACTTTGTCTGTTTCCTCCCTCACACGACTCCCCAAATATCGTCTGAGCTCGTCCTCTGTTGCCCTTCTAGTTCTAATAAATCTAATTCCTTCATGCTAATGGTGTGTCTGTGCCTCGGCCCCTGCTGGGACAACCAGCCTACTTCTTGTGGTCACAGCTTGGCCCTGGGGCAAGGAGGACTATGGACTGGAGAGACACAAGAGAGAGTGCTAGAGAGAGATAGAGAGACAAGGGGGGGAAAGGGAGAAACAGGGTTCTGCTTTGATGCATGTAGGGTCTACCCTCAGACAGATTGGCCTCCTCAGGCAAAAGGGACCTGTGGGTAAAAGAGGGTATCATTCAACCGTGTGTGTGTGTGTGTGTGTGTGTGTGTGTGTGTGTGTGTGTCTCACTGAGTGTGACATACAAAATTGGCGCCAGCAGCAGATTTAAACAATAATACCTCGCTGTTTGACCTTACTCACAAAACCAACAACATGTCTACATGATGTGTGTGCCACAGTGTGTGTTTGCGTGTGTGTGTGTGTGCGTGCACTTTTACACATGTATAGGTCAGACACCTGCATCTACATGCTAAATCGGACTTGTGCGGGGGATGTGTGTGTGCTTCATGGGAGGCTGGGGAGGTTGTGAGTGGCAACAATGATGAGCAAACACTATGGGAAAGAATAATCCCTCATTACCCATAATTCCCTAATGTTGCACAGTGCCGGTGAGCGCGAACAGATTCGTCCCACGGGCAAAAACGAATGGAGTCACTCACTCGATTTATTAGACCATTCCTAACTCCTTGCCTCCTGCCTCCCCCGCTGCTATCACCCTGTGTTCCTGCCTCCTAGCATTCATGAGTCTGTACTCCACTCTCTCAGCCACCTGCTGACTTCCATATGTCCTAAATCCTCTTCACTACAGTACCAACACACTTTGTTTAAAAACTGATTAAAATCTGATGTTGGACCTAATTCCTTTTAAAAGTTCCCCAGTGATGTACTAATCAATTCTAACAAACTGCATCATTTTAAAAGTGGATGAACATGATTTGCATATATCTTATTTTAAAGGGAATTGTAGTAATCTTTTGGGAATAAGCTCAGGCCCTCTGTCAAGAATTATGGACATTTTCCAAATTGGACCCATCATCCAACCCACTCCAGCACCGTAGACCTTTCCATGGGGCCCCCTGCACCTTGGACGGGTTCATAGAGGACGGCGGACCTGAACAAGCTTATTAAATTTCTTCCAGAGAGTTTGATGAGAAGGTCACTGCCACTCTTAACACGTCTGTCTGTCAAATATGAGGCTATGGTCAGAAGCCTGTTAGCTTAGCTTGTTATCAAGACTGGAAACGGGGCAACAGCAAACCTGGCTCCATCCGAAGGTATGAAAAAACTTTGAATCTCACTAGTTATCCTGCTCTCGTGAATTACTTATTTATTATGAAGTTGCGCACTGACATCTGGATGTTTTGTCATCACCTTGATGTTGCTAGGCATCCAAACTTACTGTCTTACTGTTTACTGTGTCTGAGAAATAGTCTGGCACATGACCAACCCTGTGTTACTAAAACTTGTTTGTACGGTGTGATTTTTGTGCAGATTAAACAAATAAAAAATATGATCTTACATTAAGCAAAGAAAACCGTCTCCTGGCTGTAGCTTCATATCTAGCTGACAGATTTGAGTTGTATTAATCTTGTCATCTAATTTACAAAAACAAAAGCAAAGAACATTCCATGAAATGTCAAACTATTCCTAAATGATTCCTAAGTGACAATCGACAGCAAATACCTGTAAGCCTACGGAAGCAGAGTCCAAGATCCTTGTTTCGATCAAGGTTTCCTGGCTGAAGTCTTTATGTGGATCCTGGGAGCTGTAACTTCTCCACCTGTCCCTGCACTTTTCTTTGATTGTTGATTCCCTCTTTTCTTCTATGTGAGTCTGCCCTCTATTCTCTTCTTCCTTTAACCACCCTTGTACTCTTTGTGTCCTCCCTGCCTCCTATCTATCCATCTCTCTCCATCTGGGTAGCAGTGAAGTGTCCATCCATCAGAGAGAAGTACTGTTGAAATCCCGTGCCTCCCATCACAGCCCCTTGTTTCTCTGTGTTTGCATACACACATATTTCAGCCTGCTTACATGTCAGGGGCACAGAGAAGAATGCAGCATATGGTCATATCTTATATCCTATTATGATTCAGGATTTACGCGTGATAAATATGGGGAATGAGATATAAATTTGGAGGAGGCCTGAGGGAGCTTACTTGAAATTCTATTGCAAATGACAAAATAGAAAAACATGGAACAAATATATGGTTTTGGTGACATACAGTATGGGGCTGATCTTGGCCGTTTGTTGCTGTAAAAATAAGACATAGAGTCAGTGTTGTGTTGGATATGATTGTGTCTGAATTTGATTTCTAATAGACATTGAAGCTAAAACAGAGTAAAAAAAGAGTGACATAAAGGTGCAAGAATATAATATGGTTGAAAACAGAAAACCCTTGCCATTTTTGTGTGGTTGTTAAGAATGAAAATGGCCAAATTGTTATTAGTTGTAAAATATCAATCAGCTCTGTTTCTACCAAAAAGGGTCTTCGCTAGCGTTCCATTGGGAGCACTTCTGATTAAAAGTTTGTCAACAGTTTTCACTCATAGATCGCTGAACCCAATACTTGGCTTTATCATTGGATGTCCATGAATGGGTTTATCTGTGAAGAGGAGAAAAAACACAAGAGTGTTACAAGAGTACAAGTCTGCAACCATCAGATGAAAGGATCTGAGCTATTTTTTGATGATACCTCAAAGCTGAAAAGCTGGATGTGCTTTATGGCTTTGACTCCCACTGATTGTGCATAGATCTCATTTCACACATGAACGTCTCTCTAGTGTGTGTGTGTGTGTGTGTGTGTGTGTGCTTGTCCATACACTCTGTAGTTAGTGTCTTAACATTACATTTCGGCTTGCCCCGGGCTACATCCCAGAGAGGAGGAGATTATGAGATAGTCGGAGGAAGTGGATGAAAAGGGGAGAAAGTGATGCTGAAAGACGTTGTCAGTGAAAAGGATATGAGAGGAATTTATTTGCATTTTATTTCTTTGTTGTTTTATTCACAACTTTCATTGGTCGCACCTAACACACAATATGTTGCACGAGTCACTATCTGTAAAGTGGACAAGTTTTGCCGAATATTAAATATTAAAGGCCCAATACATCCATCACAGGTAGAACAAGTCCCGGATTTGAACTGCGTGTATTGAGTTACATGGTCCAACTTTGTAGCAGCAAAGCAGACAGATACAAGCTTAGTACCTGCAGGCCCTTTGGTTGCTTGGGGCTGGATTTATCACCACAGGGGCCCTCTGATGATGAGACCGTTTAGTGGGGGTCCCTGTAGTCCTTCACTGATTAGCCCCAACCATCTTCCCTAATAACCTTAACAAGAACAACGCCTCAGGACGACATGCTGGTGCACACAGGCAAGTGCGCATACACACACATACCTCCTTTGAGAGAGAGAAAAGAGCTAAGGGCACCCCATCCTCCTCTCCTCCTCAAAGTCACCCCTCTCTCCTCTGCTCCAGCCATAACTTGGCATCTCTTACTATTTCTGGGCTGAGCCAACCCCCCCCCCCCCTCCAACCCACATTACATATTTTGTTCTACCTCCCACCGCTACCTCCAATACAGACACACACACATGCACATAAAATGAGTTGGATATGGTTCAAGAGTCCCACCATCGCACATAAAGTTGCTCTCAGCATCAATATAAAATAAGATGATACGAATAAATGAATACACACTGGAGTGCAGGGAAACCCTCGCCTCTCAAGATAAAGAGATGAGGAAGGAAATTGAGAAGAACAAAATACATGGTGCTGTGGAAGCCGTGGGGGTTATTTTGTAGACAGGAACTCCCTCTGTGAATTGTTTCTATACAGAAGAAGGATATATGTATGTGTGTGCTATGACCAGTGTACTGATATCATGTTCTATGCTATGCATAGACTGCTTGAATACACAACATGCAAAAAACACTTGAAAGATTGAGAGGAATGGAAAGCCAATTAAGACACCAGCTAGATTAAATGTCCAGTAAATGTGAAATCTGAAATCCATGTCAACTCAATATAACTTCAGTTGCTTGCTTAGCCTTATAATTAAGCAATTTTGAGAAATGTACGGGAGTATATTGTATTTAAAAAATTTAAAAAAATAAATTAGTTGTTATTATTAGACCTAATCTTGTAATCATGAGTTACCATCTCAGAGTCATTCATAATTATAAGATAATAACTCGTAATTATGATGTCCTAATCATGAAATCAGGATTACTTCTGGGTTCAGGTTTTTATTTTGAAATTGTTGGTTTACTTTTGCTTCCTTCTCACTGCGCTCCACTCATCCCTGTTCCTGCATCAGAATGCTGTAACATCTTAACACAATGTTTAGTTGGTGTTAAGTGTAATTATCTGTACCGTGGTAGCGCTGGTAAAGACTTGTTTCATAAATTAGCCTGCTGGCTGGCTGATAAACAACCTGGCTAGCCTTGCTACCTTGCTCTGCATTTTATTGTTGCTGGAAACGTTTCATCCACAAAGAAAAGTAAAAGGCTTAAACCAATCTAATGACTCTGTGCTCTTTTCACAGGCAGACAACGATACAGCCCAGAGCTCCCGCTGTAAAACACCAGACTCAAGCGAGTGGCAATACACAATCAATCAATCAATCAATCAATCAATCAATCAATCAATCAATCAATCAATCAATCAATCAATCAATAAACACATTTATTAAAATACCACATGTGTTTTTATAACCCTTGTACTAATTGTGCAAATGTGTGCTTAAATTAGCATTTTTGGTCTAGTAATGATTAGCATTAAATCCGTCTACAGTAATTGCAGATTGTGTTTTCTAATTATAGAGCCATGATGGCAGTGTTAAATGTGGTATCTAATTACATCATAATGTTGTAGTGAGGGTAGAATAACGTCTACCATAGTTTTGATCCGGTATGGCATTTTATTTGATTTCTCATTAGACTGTGATCTTGTTAAATGGTGTCTAATTGTGTTTAGGCCATATTCATTTATTTCTAACAATACTATATATGGTATTTCGTTTTAATATAGGAATAGATGAGGTTTCTATTAGGGCTTTTTATTGTAACATAAAAGTGGGACTTGGATTTCCATCAGAAAAATTGTTCAGATGCCTGCACAGTGTATATTTCTCAGTGTATCTTACCAAAAAGGAAATAAAAGCCGATTCCAAGCGCTCTGCTTTGCACTTTTAGTTTAGGTTTGAGAAGATTTATAACTTTTCTCATAGTTCGGATCTCATAATTACGAAATCTTTTCTCGTAATTGTGAGATAAAGTGCATATTTTTTTATTATTGTGCCATACAACATGCTTTCGTTGAAAAGTCTTTCTAATAAACATTTTATTGTCAGTTCCTTGCTTTTATGCTGCCTTCAGTTACCGCATGGAATATTGCGGGTTCTTTGTTGAATGGACATGGATGAACAGGACTCATAGACTAACTCATGAACATTTGTACTTTTATTTTATTTAACTTTTTTGTATTTTGGTAATTTGGACAGTGTCCCCTCTTCTGTGACAGTAGGACTTACATCGTCTGGCTTTTCCTGTTCCACCCGAGTGCGTGGAAACATAAAAATCTAGGTCCAATCAAATACGTTGGCGTTCGGGCAACATTCTTCTGTAGTCCAGACTTTCATAGGATTTACAATCTAAATGAACATAGACGGGTGACACCGCCGGGTTGACATTTTTGTTTTAATAATTGAAATCGTTTTGACGAATGACACACTTTTCTGCTCATCATCGGGCATTTTACGAGGTATAACTGAAGGCAGCATAAGAGTCCTGCCGTGACGTCATGTGTGGAGCAGTTGAGTCAGTCAGCTGAGGAAGGAGGAACTCCGACAACAGAAAGTCAACCAGGAAACCGAAGCTGCTGAACTGACCCACCGCCCTGGTGTGACGGCCAAACGGCGGTTTTAACGATAGGAATCACTGTGTAACAGTACAGGATTTACCTTTGATATTTAGGGTGATACAAAACAGCGACATGGCTTCCCTTTTCAAGAAGAAGACTGTGGATGGTAAGTTTGCTCAGAGTGAACAGCTAGCTAACTTGTTTGGATCCCGGCTGTACATACTGCTGTGTTGTTACTATCTTATATTAGCTATCCCCAGGTAGCACTAACTTGTGTAACCTGTTCTGGGTCTAGCTATCTATCTAGCTAGCTAGCGTTAGTTGAGTCACAAGTCACACTGCTGACTGAAGTCTGAAACCAGCGTTGAAGCTCCGCAAAACTTGATGTAACCCTAGTTTAAGTTTGGGTTAACATCCTATCAGTAACATAAATGACTACGTTCATGTTACAGTGAAACTAGGAAAAACAATATGTGGTGTTACTAGCTAGTTCGTATAAGTTAGTTTCAACTTATTGAAAGAACTGTTAGCTATCTGTTAACGTATGGTCCATATAATAGAAGGAAGGTGTCAGTATTGCTAACGTTACACAAAGCTAACTTAAGGTTATTGTTAAGTAATTGTTTTCCTGGTCGAAACCGGCTGAAACATAAACCCATAAATCATAAAATGTGTTGAAACGATGAATATGTAGTGTCAAATAGATATTAGCATATATAACATTTGTTTTAACCTTTTATATTCTATCATTGGTAAAAAGAAAGTCAAACTAATCCTAGGGCTAACTCCTCAATTACCTCAGTTCCATCTCGAGAAGCTAACGTAGCCTACATTACTGTCCTTTTGTGTTTGACACAGACTCTAAGCACCTGCCTTGCTGTGCTGTGATAAAAATAACTACAGTTGTATGACAAACAGCGAGATACGCTTCTCTAATGTAAAAAGGAAAGGGTTTTTAAATATGATATTATAACTATAACCTTCACTATAATTATTGTTATTATATCTTTTATAGTTGGATGTGGTCACTTTAAACTAATATTAATATACAGTTATGTCAAAAGCCTTTCTATCTAAATATTTCAGGATTTGTCTCCAGGCTAGGTAATTAGCCTTACAAGGGCAAAATGGAAAACCAGCCTCTCTCTTATCAAATTTAATGAATCAATTATTCTTATTCAAATACTGATTTATCTTGACTCCGAGGTCTGGATTTCCAAATGGAAAGCAGATTAAAGTTCAACTCCTCTGCACCCCAAACATACTGGGCTAGAGAATTCCATAAAAATTTCAAAGATTACTTTATTATTACTTTACAATATTACCTGCATGTTTAAATATAGCCTCTGTTGGTTGAGGCGAGTCTTTTCACAGCACCTCCTACCTACTCCTCCCATCATTGTCATTCCAGTTTCACCCATACCGATCGTCTTTATACTGTACTTACTGTGCCGTGTAACCTCTACTCCACGCCAATCGGTTGTCATGGCTTCCCAGCTGTGACATTTTGCAGTTTTCAACTCCTATTCTTGAATTTCTCTCTTCTCTTGCTCTCTGTCCAGAGTTTTTTGTTGTTGCCCTGGGTAGAATGGCTGTAGTGGTTTCTGGATATTTGGCGAATGGAGGAGCGGGATGGTTAGATCACACATATTTGTAGGACGATATCCCTCCCACTTCGAGACGTTGGCGCCACGTCACCTTATACGTATACACGTGCCATTTCCACAAGTGGTCCAGCGCACTGACGTGTCTGGACCAAGTTCATGATTTCTGAACTTTTTGAGAAAGAATAAGCTTTTTTTACCACTGGTTTACATGTTTCTTTTAATATCATAAAGCAACTTATGAAAATGGAGCTAAATCGAGTGTTTAGAAATGTATTGTTCAGTTCTTTGTTATTATTTTTTAAACTAATATGTCTAAACTTCCTATGTCTTCTCAGAGAACATTTTTATTGATTTTGTAATTCTGTGCTCATTAATTGACATGTATTTGTTCTGGAAGAGAGAGGACGAATCTTCCCTTTTTATTCTTTTTTTAAGGATTTTTATTTTATTTTGGGAGTTCACTATAATGAATCTTTACTTTATTTAAACTTGAAGATGCATCTTGAGTTTAAAATGTCTTAAAAGAGATTCCATGTGCATTGATCTTTATATTGCAGCATTCAGCAACACCACAGAATTTAGACTGAATCTGGTTTAGGTCATAAAGCTGTAATTTGCTGTGGATGTTTTCTGTAGTGAGTGCCAAGTCTACTAAAACGTGTTAACTGAAAGCATCACAACTTCAGCTCAGTTTGTTTTCTTCCTGAAGGTGTGTACGTGACCCTGTTTCCTGTGTTTGTCCCTCACTCAGCATGGATGAATGCATGACTTTAGGGTTGTCTCACATGATGCCACATTGTGTGGGCAGTTTAGAGATGACTCAATATTAATGTGAGCTGTCCAAGCAATTCCAAACATGGCAGTATCAGTATGCATTCTCAACAAGCTGCTTGTTACCACGAGGTAATTTGCCTCAAACCTGCTTACCATTAAGTCACTAGATGCTTTAAATTTCCTTCGGTGCAGCTGACCCAAACCCTGCCCTTTCCTAACTGCATTGCACCAAAACACAGCAAAGTCTAACTTAAAAAGATAATCATCTGGACAGATTTTTCAGTCTAGAGCCCAACTGCTATATCTGCGGGCTGATATTAGGCATTTCCCGGACTATTGATGTTGGTATTTAAAATGACAGATAAATGATTCTGATAAATCAATATTTAAAAAATAAAATAAAAACGGATGTTCAACTTTGCTATGAGTGTTGGTGTTGCATAGTTTGTCCACCAGAGGGCGCGCTACAGCTCTTTGGCAATTTATTTTTGTCAATGTGTTTTTTGTTCAAAGTACTTTAAGTTTCATATCTTAATTTAGTATTTTTATAAATTTTATTTATCAGAACTTTAATATATTTAGATGGTCCTCTGTTCTGTTGTGACAATAAAACAAAATATCATTATTTTAGTGAGAACTCATAAGTAACTAATGTCTGGGAAATCTGTCTATGTTTTATGTTTTTCTGGGTTTACTTTTTTTTTTTTTATCGGATTTTTAAATAACCAAATATTTTAATCGGTTGGGCTCTATTTGAGTCCTTGTTTTTTTCACCTATACAGCAATGAGAATAAAAATGATGAAACGGTAGAGGACGGCCCATAGTTAAACTATAAAGAAGAACAAAAACAATTTTCTTTTCAGCTTCTGATGATGTCGGACATGAGTCGTGGCAGATTTCGAGACTGGCGTTATCTCGCCACCTCTACACCGCTATTCTTCTTTTTTGAGATTGTCACCACAGTGCAGAATTTTGAGTAGCCAAGTGTTTTAGCTCGACTTTCCTGTTGAAATACAGTTGATGGAAATCATACATATTTGATAACAGTAAAAGTAATACGTGTAATCCCATTAATTCAGGGATAATGTATTTTCATTTCGGTATCCGAAAAAGGGTGTTATAAATGTTCAGATATTGTAGCTTTTACAAAGTAAGAATCTTTCTTTCTTTTTCTCTCTCTCCAAAGACATAATCAAGGAACAGTCAAAGGACCTGCGTGGCACTCAGAGGCAGATCACCAGGGACAGAGCAGCGCTGGAGAAGCAAGAGAAGCAAATGGTGGGAACACACACACACACACACACACACACACAAAAGTCTGGGGACCAAAAGTATGCGCAAGGCATTTTCATAGATTTCTACATATTGCATCAAAGCTTTATTGAGACCCCACTGCTCTCCTAACACATAGCTATCTGGGATTGAGCCTGATTGGCTAATGGGTCTAAATGAATAGACTAGAATGAGCTGGTGTGTGGTGGCTTAGCTTTAGGCAAGTCTCTCTCTCTCTCTCTCTCTCTCTCTCTCTCTCTCTCTCTCTCTCTCTCTCTCTCTCTCTCTCTCTCTCTCTCTCTCTCTCTCTCTCTCTCTCTCTCTCTCTCTCTCTCTCTCTCTCTCTCTCTGTTATCAGACACATGTAACATTTCCCCTCTCTGAGAGATGAAAGAAGCCGGCCGTGTCTTCTCCCCTCTGTTGTATTAAGTAAATATCATACAGGACATAATTACCTCCTTGGGGGGGACCAGGTTTTTATTTCTCATTAATGCTTTCCGCTAATTAGTCTATTTTTTTTTGTGTCTTTGTTGTACATTTTGAATAAAATATTATTTTGCAGAAAAAATGGAAATGACCTATATTAACAGTTTTGCACAATCATCACTGTTCTCTGCCCCCCCCCCCCCCACAACCCCCGGTGCATGCTACTAATGTGAGTGTAAGCACTTAAAAGTCAAATTTAAGTGAAGTTGTTCATTTTCCATGTAGTTTTATAGGACTAACACATTTGAGGTAAATTCTAGACCATGCTTGCAAAAAAGAATATCACAATGGATTAAAGTTAGCTTCCTGAAACAAAAACACATAAAAACACAAGTTTTGTAGCAACACATGTACAAAATTCCATGTTAGTTGGATGGAAGCTGCTGTTGGCAATACATTCTGTTTTTCAGAACAACAGTGATGAAGGAAGTATTCAGACACGTTTCATTTGTTTAAGTACTGTAAACCACACTATAAAAATACTGTTACACCAAGTCAAAGTATTACAAGTAAGAGTACTCAATGCAGAAAAATCCTCCCGTTTTAGAAACTGGAAAAAAACAAAGTAGGTGTAGAAAGTGGCATACAAATTAAAGACTTGAGTAAAGTGAAATGTGTACGTAACTACAGTACTTGAGTAAACGTACATAGTTACGTTCCATCACTACTCAACAATCTTTGTCTCTTGTTTGAACTTAAAGATTCCCAGTTTCTATCAGGCAAAGTCTAACGGCCTCACATTAGTGTGCTGCATTCTTCAATGAGAGCGTTATCCATCCATCACACCATCACCCCTTCACCCCCTCCCTCTCTTTCTAACGGGACAGTAAATAAGACATTATACCCTACTCGTCAGCAGAAGTCCCACTGCTCTCATCTGTGACATTATTATTGTCACTGTGTGCCTTTTTTCCCTCACACAGCTCTACATTTTAATTGGATTCTTTTCTGCTCACGGTATTGTGTGTGTGTGTCTAAGCTGAGTGGAGAATGTCTATTGCATTGTGAAACATTAATAATTGATTGTTGTTTCCTGAAGATGCTTTTAGCTCACACAAGAAATAAACAACGTATGCTGGTGCTGTTGTACGTTCTGTAGCAGTGCTGAGAGGCCTGGCTAGGTTACGGTAACCTGCGGCTCCACTCAGGTCTCTTGGGAGGCTCACAAACATTCATGCCCTCACACAGGATCCCTGTGGGCATCACTGTATTTTTGGATGTTTACCAAGGCTGAAAGCATGTATTTGCTGCCAGTATGAAGAGCTGGTCCAGATGAGTTTATTTACTGTGTCTATATTTGCAAACACACTTTGGTCTCTCGGGAGCATTGCAGATATATTTGTTTGTTATACAGTATAAGTTATGTATTTTAGCACTTTGCAGGTCATAAGATCGGTAGCAGAATAGAGATGTTATTTACATAATAACGATGGCACAACATACTCTGCGAAAGCCCTCCTGATCTTTCAGTCATGGAATGTCACTTAAGATAGCGAAAACAAATAGTGGTCCTAAAATGTGCCTTCAAAAATGGCATCGGTGTGGATTCTGTCCTGACTCTCTTAAAATCGTAATGTGGCTTTGGACATGGTTCAGCATGTCGTATTGCTGAAGCAGAAGGAATATTGGTGCTGCTCACTGACACTATAAAGTTCACAAAACATTACTTTGAAGAGAAACACATCTGTTGTGTAGCATACCGACTTTGCTACGGCTAATCTGCAATATGGGCAACCTTAAACTCTCTATTTTTCCTAATTTATATGCTTATACACAGGAACATTAGCTCAAAATATAGTGTGTATTGTCACTGTCTATTGTCACACGCAGTTTAATTACTTACCCATTAAACCAGAAGACACTTGGGTTTTCAGTAACATCAAGGGATCTGTTCCAGATATTGACTTTATGCTTAAATTAGAATAATTTTTTTCTGTCACACAGTACCATTCTGTAATATGGAACATGAACTCCATTCCTACAACTGTCCTTAATATTTTGTGTACAGTATACTTGCACAAATTTGCAAATATTAGCATGTTGACGTCGCACATCCTGAAATTGGCATACTCTTCTCCTCTGCCCCCTTCAGGAGGCTGAAATCAAGAAAATGGCCAAGAGTGGCAACAAGGAGGCATGTAAGATTCTGGCCAAGCAGTTGGTCCAGCTGAGGAAGCAGAAGAACCGCACATACGCCGTCAGCTCTAAGGTCACCTCCATGTCTACGCAGACAAAAGTCATGAACTCCCAAATGAAAATGGCTGGCGCCATGTCTGCAACAGCCAAGGTAAGATCCTGGACCCTGTCCCTAAGGTCAGCTGGTCTGAGGGCAGCTTTCAAAATATAGAATTGGCCATTCAGACACTTGATACTGTTTTTGAGAAGTTTTGTGTGTTTCTGTTTTGCATGTGAACTAGTTTCGGTGTTTTGTCATGTCAATATTTTAGTGTTGTAATTAAAGCATTAATGTGGGACGTGTTCATGTTCAAAGCCAAGTCTGCTGGCGTCGTTGCTAATGAAGTGTGAAAGGTGGTTATTGGCCAGGAGCACCGCACTGTACACAGTCTGACTTTGCAAACACACACAGGTCAAATCTAATTAGGCCACTGATTAATGGAGTGTGATGAGGTGTGTGTGTGTGTGTGTGTGTGTGTGTGTGGTTGTTTCAAAAAGAAAGAATGTGTGAAACGTTTTATGTCCGGCGTACACAGTTTGTTAATGCACACAATTTCCATGTAATTTATTTATTCATTTAAGTTGCAGTGTCCATTCAAATTCTTCAATGAAGAGTGCAGCCCTTTCCCTCTCACACAGCTACGGCTGTGTGTGTGTGCGTGCGAGTGCGCGTGTGTGTGCGCGTGCGTGCGTGCGTGTGTGTGTGTGTGTGTGTGTGTGTGTGTGTGTGTGAGCCCTAAAAGTAAGCCACGTTTGTGCTGATTGTGCTAACCCTTTCACAAGAAGGAAAGAGATGCATAATTTAGAATCAGTGATTTGTAGTACTTCTACTATGCTGACTTGATAACAAATTCAGAGGGAGTCGTGTAAAGCCCTATTTCAACCAAACTAATATTTCCTTGAGGCACGTGCTGATTTATAATAGGTGCATACATCATCTTGAATTTGCTCCCTGGGAAACTCCCTTGTCCGTTATAGGAAAGGTGATTTACTTTTAGCTCCTCTAAATAACGACCACGCAAATTAATTTAAATTTCAGCCTGAGTTTTGTTCCACATTTCTTACCACTTGCTTATAAAAAAAGAAATAAGGCTGTATATGTCCAGCATAAAGGTTTTGCTTATTTTCTACATCCTTCCACTGCCATTTAGTTTCTTTTCTTAAGAGCAGCTCTTACACAATTCTGCTTAAAACCTCAAGATGGATTTTCAAATCTTTTATTTGAATTGTGTGTGCAGACAATGCAAGCAGTGAATAAAAAAATGGATCCACAGAAGACACTGAAGACAATGCAGGACTTCCAGAAGGAGAACATGAAGATGGGCATGACAGAGGACATGAGTAAGGACTTAGAAAACACACATACACACACACAAAGAGCTCTGGTATTTGCAGGCTGGCCAAAACCAGATTGTCAGGATATACTGTACTGTATGTGAACTGCGTACGGAGTGATGGGTGTTGCAATCTGTGCATTGACAGGGAAAGAGAAATGTATGATTGTGATGATGATATAGAGTGGCTTTCCATATTCAACACACCATCGTCCACACATGCACACATTCACTACTTTGATTTTTAGCTATCTCGCTCTAAAGTCCAAACACTGACTGACTGACTAAAAATCAATGTGTAGGATTTATTGACCTGTCTCTTTATCTCCTCCCTCCCTGTCTCACTATCTGTCCAGTCAATGACACCTTGGATGAGATCTTCGATGGATCAGATGATGAAGAGGAATCGCAGGACATTGTCAACCAGGTTCTGGATGAAATTGGCATTGAAATCTCAGGAAAGGTGAGAAATTGAAAAGATAACTGACCTTATATACCCTACATACCTTAATTTTATACTACCTTATATTTGAAAACACGTTGCACTCTGATCACTGGCTTTTTAACTATTTGTTGTTAATGTAAGTATTATCACTATTCAGGTAGAAATGAGAACATGTGAATGCACCTGTGAATCATCCCCCAGCAGCATGAACTGAACAATAAGTGTTCCACATGGCTTTTTACACGCCTGTTAAAATGTATTCCAGTTGCCACATGGTGGGGCTAGCCTTCAGCTCTTTCTCTTACTATGTACTGTGGAACTGCCAGGCTGGCCATCTGCTGCATGTCTGGCTCCCCCTGGGGGCGCCATGAGTTATTACCTCTCATAATACAATGTAAAAAGACCCCACAAATTATTCCATAAACAAGCCCACAGCTGGAGACAACAAATAGGCAAGATTCATAAAAACCTGCAAAACTGTTTTTGAAATTAGGAGGGGTAATTATTTCCTGCTCAATCTCAATAAAAGACCGAGGAAGGCAGAGCATTCCCTAAATGATCTCATATTGTGCACTTCCTTGGAAAAGAATAACCGCTTTTTCAGTCAGCCCTAAAGCGGAATAGAAGTTACAAGAGTTATAAACTATTTTTAGTGTTTTGAGAGAAGCTAATGTAAGCAAATAAGCAGCCACATGTTTTATTGTCATATTAAGTGGAAATTTGATCCAATGTATAATGTTTTTTTTTTGACATATGGCAAATAACAAATGCCCAAAAATGTTCAGCAAGGACAAAAGTAATTTGAATTGAGATCATCATTTAATTATGCCTTTTGGTGATAAGTGCCAGATTGTCGTAACACTTTTATTAGCCTTAAGAATGCTACAACAAAGAACATATTCGACTGTTAACCAATAAACCTGAGAAGCCATACTTTTAAAGAGAGATTACGTGATTTCTTAACGTGTTATTTTGTTTTCATGCGAATGGATGATTGATGCTGTAATCAAATAATCATTGTGTAACTGACTTCCACTTGCATATAGTAATTTAAAGAGACATCAAAAAGTATTTAGCAGTATGATTGCCATGTGGAGAGTAGTTTTCCAATAAAATAGAGAATAAGTGTGATCAAATTTGAACAGGTCTTTTACATTAGGCTTTGGAGCGGCAGTTGGCTGCTGTCCACAGCAGCCGATCTTACAAGTACCAGGCTTTGTGATTGTGTGTGTCTTAAATTTGAATTGAGTTTGCCTGCTAATGGTTTTTTTCTGCCCATGTGTTTTTCCAGATGGTGAGCGCTCCAGCTGCAGGAAAGAACCTCCCCAGCGCCGCCTCATCCAAACAGGCCACCATCTCCGACGACGAGATTGAGAGACAGCTCCGAGCTCTGGGAGTGGACTAATTGTCTTCTCTGTATTAATGTTCACATTATAAACCGTGTGCAACATTAATACAAATTGATACGGACTCTTTTAGACACATTGGTTTTTGTTATTGTTGAAATGCTACAGGTGTAACAAATGGTGTACACACACACACACACACACACACACACACACACACACACACATGCATTAACAGATTCAAAGGCATGCAGACATGCATATTAGCACGCACATACTTACACTTTCTTTGGCAGGTTGCCTTACAGATCATTAGGAGCCGAACGTCTGATCTATTTATGCGAAAATAATATTTATTATGAAACTGGAGTGGTGCAGCCTGAAGGTGGACCAATAATAGATGTTTGACCTTAAGAGCTTTTGACCACCTACGCTGTTCGCCACCCATCTCTGTCTTTATAAGGGCTACAGTATATGAAACCATGGGAATGGCTTTTACCCGTCTGATGTTTCCGTAGATCAGCTTTCACGTGGCTGAAGATGGTTTGCCTTTCTCTAGCAAGTTTTAATGAGAAAAAACATGGTAATCAGAAAGAGTTTAGGGACTTCTATATTTCCTTCTTATACCAATTCACTTCCTCTGACTATCCTCTACTCCATCTGGATGCCCTTCATTGATATGTGGGTCAAATATCCTGTGGTGTCACAATTGGGACACGTTACCATGCAAATGAAAGGGAGAAAAGGCCTCGACAACTCAATCACTGTCTCCACACTAATGGTGACAGTGGTCAACTAGCTAATTAATTATCAGGTTTTTAAAATCCTTGGGTATGCTTCCATAGTTACTGGAGGTGATGAAACTCAGACAAACATATGCATGTGAAATGTATAACTGACTAGGGTGAAGCCTTTACTTTACTTTATCATAATGCATGAGATGGTGAGACGGAATGATCATTTAATTTGCACCTCGGAAAATGTGGTGCTAGGAGAAAATGTAATCAAACACAAACTAGGACTAATGTAGGACCGGCATATTGAAGAGATTTGAATCGATTGATTGATGCTACTGAGTAATCAGTTCTTTTTATGATTCTTGGTTCATCTGATTGTGTATCTTAAGTTGGACATGGGGTGTACAGTGATTGTATCATGGCACTGGTCCTGCAGTCCCTCCTCTCTTTCAGCTGCTATGCAGTTACTGTTATATGTAGTTTTAAGCTGCCTCGCTCCCAAAAATACACACACACACACACACACACTACAGCAACAAAATGATGGAAGTGTTTGCTGAAATTACACTGTGATCCAAGAGATTTTTCTCTTCTTCAGCGGGTACTTCTATCTCTTCCAGTCCTGTAGTAATGAGTGACAGGTGTATATAAAGTCTTTGTTTTTCTCCCTCTGACCTTTTGTCCCCACATTGTTTCCCATTGCCAAAATAAATTAAAAATGTTTTCATTTTTGCATGCATCTGACATGTACAATACACAATTCATTGACTTTTTGAAAATCCTTCTACCTTTTTAACAGCCTATAGTTATTTGAAACAATGTTTTAACAAATGTTGACATTTTTTGAGTGCAGTTCCATGGTTAGGAAATGTCCATACTTTTTAAAGGTGTATGTACTGTATACTTCTCTTTGTTTGGTCTTTGTATAGTGACTGTAAAGGGTTTATGGCTTTTGTAATGAATAAAACTTCTTCAGGTACGGGTGTTGAGCCTCTTTTATGTTTTTTTCACTTTAGATGATTAACTAAATGGAGTGTTATATGGCACTTTTCTAGTCTAAACGACTACTCAAAGCACTTTTACTTAGTTCAGGAACCATTCACACACATTCATACACTGTGGCAGAGGCTGGGTTACAAGGTGCCACCTGCTCATCAGATAAACACTCACGCACATTTACAATCCAATGGGCAGCATCGAAGGCAACTCGGGGTTCAGTGTCTTGCCCAAGGCCACTTGGACTTGGGACTTCAGGGCCAGGGAATCGAACCACTGACTGGCAGTCGGCCGCTCTACCTCTGAGCCACAGATGCCCTGCAACTACAAATGATTTAGGCTACATCACTACAGACCTTTCTCAAATTTCCTTTTAAATTTTTTTTTTTTTTCCGTTTCAATATATGTTTTTTTTTACCATTTATTTTATCACCATTCTAGCTGTGTTGTTGGCTCTAATTTATTTTAATAGTTCTGCCAAGTTCTTATAACTTGATCCAGTTCCATTACAATGAGCATCAATCTGCAACGCATCCTAATACGTTTCATATCATACAGAAATAGAAGTAGATCAATGCATTCAATTAAATAGGAAACACCAGCATGGTCACGGCAAAAGCATTAGGTGTGATGTAAAGTGTGTGTGATTTGTACTAAGTAAGTAATTAACTGATGAAAAATAAAACCACAAAGTTAAATTGTCACAAGGTTATCTTAATACATAACAATTAAAGTACTAAGAGTCAATTGTATATTTAAGAGCAGTAGCCTTAAAGCATCCGTGAGACCAGCACTAAGAAGCTTCTTAGTAGTTTCATCCCATTTGTCATATCGTCCCTATAACTTTCCACCGTAGTAACTCAGAAATGTGTCGGCAGACGATGACCCTGCTGCGTTTATTTCCCCTGACAGCACTCCAGTGAGACAGCTGTACATGAATCACGGTGGAAACAGCTTCTTCCTGAATTAAGATGTCTCCCAGCTTTATTTATGAATCCCAAGTGACACACCCAGGAATTGTACAGTTCATGCTGTACATGTAACCCAACTCTCTCTCCTAATGTACTGTATGTATTCATTGGGTCATATGATGACATTTGTAAGAATGAGAGATGGTACATGTGACACGGTGGGAAAACACAGTTCTCCTTTGTTGTCAGAAATGAATAAAAACTGATTCACCATTCATTGCCTGGGAACTGAAAGACAATAGCTCAGTACAAGTATAATTTTTTTGCCAACCAGCTATGTGTTTGGCATATTTACTGGGTATTTCCAATCAAATGCAAAGAAGGCGTTTCATATCTACAACACATTCTTATAGCATATCATTTTCTGCTCTATAAAAACGTGGCAGTCGACTTTCCATCGCTTCCACGCACCAGTTAATGATATCTGATGACTGAACATAAAGGCCTGACAGGGATGTTGTGTTTGCTTCTTTCTTCACTTTAATAAGACGTTTCACATCAATCATCCCAACCAGGTCGGAGTCGTGACTGGCTGATGTTCTTCTTTTTATGACACTTTGTCAAGGCAGTAACAGCGAAAGGATACCATCAACAAATATGAAAGATTAAATCATTATTACAACAGGGAAACAGCAGACCTGAGATCCATTTGCTGACAAAAACGTCAGGACGTTTCACACATCCCTGAATTCAAACCATGAATCAAAGGCTGCACTGAGCAAAGTAGATCAACGTTATAATAATAATTATATATATATTTGAATAAATAGGTTGTTTAAAACTTTAAATATATTACTTTTCATGAGCATGGCTATGTTAATTTAAATAAAACAAACATTTTTCACAAAACAGTCTAATCACAAATACAACTACAACTCAACAAGTCCTGCAGTTAAATGCAGACAAATGTAAAACATTTCATCAACATTAAAGTTTCCCTTCTCTCTTAAAAACAAACAAAAGTTGAGCCAACATCTGTTGTTAGAAAGGCACAGGGTTAACCGAAATGAGTGCTAACCCGCACTTTGGTGCAGATAGATTACATTATATTTGGTTTGTGTAACTAATACACTTTCAGTATAAGTATATCAGACAAGGCACAGTGAAGCTCTAAATGTCAGGTCATGGTCGCTGCAGCGTCAAACCAGCAGAGCAAATGTGGTTAATGAAAGCCGTTAATCTTCGCAGCATCAACTTAAAAAAAGGAAACACTGATTTACTTAGCTGCTATTTGGCATTCATATACTTTTTTCATGGTGGACGTATTTCTATTCATGTAAAGAAGAAAAAACAACAACATGAAAGTGGTATTAAAAAAAACAAAAAAACAGCACATTGCAATAAGGGATGTCTCTTTAGATCAAAACATTAGTCCCTTTGGAGTTAAGTTGCAAACAATGATGCCTGTTTTCTTAGAGTTGGAGCGTTCTCACTTGTTTTTTTTATCAAGCAGACCTTCACAGGACATACATTATCATCTCAGTGTCAATGAAATAGTTTCAATTGAGTCAGTAGCTGCTTAATGCAGTGTGAGGGCAGTTGTTATTATTGAGTGTTCTCTGTTGATTTAATTCTCCCGCTTCATGGTGGAGTCATTTCTGTCAGACATTTGACTTAGAAATCCCCCATATTCACTGGCTGTGGTCAGGCAGGAGGCTCTATCAGACTTGAGGGGAGCGACACTAGCTGGATCTTAAACTATGTCATTGGTCTTTGTGTTTTACTCATCTGTACAATGCAGTGTGGGCTGAGTTTGGTCAAACAGGAGCTGAGGTTGAGGCTAGTTTTGACCCGTTTCTCTCTTTGCCGTCTGTTGCAGAACCAGACCCTGACCACCTCCTTCTCCAGATGGAGGCCTTTAGCTATCCGGGCTATTTCCTGGGAGGATGGCTTACTCTTTTCCACAAAGCTGCGCTCCAGAGCTTCCTTAGCTCCCAAGCTGCAGTGGAGAACAAGGAAAAGGGAGGAGAAGATTAACTCCATGACACTTAAACGTCATTGTATGGTATGCATTGCATCTTTTCTCCTCATGGTTGATACCTGATAGTAGTTCTCCTTTTTCTCTTCCGCTCATTCATTCCTATTTTATCATTGTACAAGGCTGTAGGAAGGAAAAATAACATGCTGTTATTAAAAAGAATAGAAAATCACTCAGCTCACAGCTCACAGGTGTATGCATTATGTGATGAGGGTGCATAACTATCGCTTCCTGCAGGTGATTCTGGCTCTGGACCAGTGGAGTCTGAGTCCATGGTTGGAGTCACCTGCTGCCTCCATGTTTCTGCTCGACACCCTCTGCTACAATTCTCCATGTATCTCTCTCTCTACGTCTCTTCTTTGTCTATTTTTTTTCTCTTTCCCTCTCTCTCTCTCTCTTTCTCTGTCTCTTTCTCTCTCGCCCAACCGGTTGAAGCAGATGATTGCCCACCCTGAGCCGTGGTTCTGCTCGAGGTTTATGCCTCTTAAAAGGAGTTTTTTCCTTGCCTCTGTTGCCTAGTGCTTGCTCTTGGTGGGAACTGTTGGGTTTCTGTAAATAACATCACAGAGTACGGTCCAGACCTGCTCTTTTGTGAAGAGCGCAGTCAGTGAGATAACTGTTGTGATTTGGCGCTACTTAAATAAAACTGAATTGAATTGAATTTAACTAAATATATATATTTTTTTTAAGAGCCATGAGGCAAGGAGGTTAGGAACCACTGTCACAGACAATGTACGAGCCAGGTGTTGTGTCTATAATGCAACGCATATCATTTTCTTACCAGCAGATCCTATCACACTGACTCAAAAGATCACTTTGATAAACATTTTAGCTCATAGAGTAGAGATCACGGTAAAGAATATGGAAACAAATGCTCTAACTTGGGGTTGATGGAGTGGAGTGGATGTGTGTGTGGGACTCACCCCCAGCCAGCTCAGCTTCATCAAGCCATTTAGCCAGAATGGCCTTGAGTTTGCAGGCGTTCTTAAAGCTCAGCTGTAGATTTTCAAAACGGCAGATTGTGGTCTGGCTGAACTCTGAGCCATGCACTGCAGCAAGAGCCTCACCTACATTAGTCTGTGTGTAGCCTAGAGGTCACAATAAAACAGAAATACTTCATAGAATAACCACGAGCAAGGAAGCAGCACAAACACACAAGAGAAACATTTGTGGTAATGTCTATGATTGGTGCAGTTAGTGGATAATGGGGTCATTTTAATCAACATTGTTTTAGTGATTACACTCACCGAGTTTGATCCTCCGTATTTTGAAGTCATTGGCAAACATCTCCAGCTCTCGGATCTGCGGGGAGTCCATGGCAGGGGCATCTTCTGGCTCCCGCATGCTCCTCCTCTGGCCGTCAGTTTTCATCTCTCCAATACTCAGGCCCCCAGGGGCCTCATCAGTGGAGAGGAGGGCCGGTGCCAGTGAGGAGAAACCATGGCTTAGTGCACACGAACCACTACTTAGACCATGGTCTGGAAACTTGTACAAGCAAGGAGTAAGAGACCCTAGAGAGAGAGAAGGAGAAAGAGAGAGAGAGATCAAGCTAGACCATCAGTCTGTCAGACGGATGCCAAAAGCTGCATGGCTCCTATTCCCACCTGTATCCTGACAGCATTTATTAAGCTAATAGTTTTTTATTGTCAGAAATGAACAATAATAGCCAAAATGTAATATATGTTTTCAATAATTGTGACAATTTCCATACTGTCTTGAATCTAGGGAGTGTTGAGATCTTCCGCCCGTAATTTTGTAAATGAGAAAACCACTTACAAAAACCCAATGTGGACCGTATAGCACACACCTGAGGCAGCTCCATTCACTGAAATATTGAAAACTTAATTCAATAATCAAATTATTTGTTCCTGTTCCTCAACATGATATTTTCCAGATATTGTACTCTTCTTTGTACCTGTACTTTAATATTACCTTTTACCCATTCACATTTTTTTCAGGTATTATCTCTGGCTTTAGTGTTCAGTGCCACACAACTCTGAGTTTGCCTCTTTGTTTTAAAACGTCTCTATTCAGTAGAAAACAGAAAGAAAAAAACCTTTCAAACAGGTTTGTCAAACTTATTACATGGCATTATAACCCTATTATTAACATTCAAGACAAGGCTCCGTTATTTCTACACGTGGTTGTTAATATTTAGTGGTTAGCTGCAGTAGAGCTTGTGGCTGCCAATTTCTGGTTTCTTCCTTTTGTTAGTATTATTGGCAGATTACTGCCAGAGTAACAGATGGGTGAATGACTAATTGTAATTTTGGATATGATGCTTCTCAGTGCATCAACTGCATTGGTTAATTTAACTGCTGTAGGAACATACAAACATTGCATAAGAGGCAATACAATTATTGTGATACAGTGATCAAAGTGTGACTTTAGCCAAATGTTGGCTTCAATCCACTTTGCCAAGTTTGCTGAACCTGTGCCTAAAATGAGCAATGCAACACTTCCCTCTTGTGTCAGGGGATTGTAGTGCAGTGCTAACCCTGTCACACAACCACATATACAACTGAATTTACAGATCCAGTGATACAGGACACACAAGACAGGACGTTGCAGTGTGGTGACCATATGCTGCCAGTTTATCATGTACACCTGGCTAAAATTAATAGCCTAACATAACACCCCATGCAACAAATCCTACCTGAACTATAATGTTCAGTTTTAACGTGAATAATTATGAGGGCTGTAGTTTGTGTTGTTGTATTGTAGCTAACCTAGTGTTGAGTTTGTATAGTGCTAAACAATTTCTACTATTTTGTATTCTGTTGAGATAATAAAATTGCCATCCCACCCCTTTTTACAAAATGGTTGCATTTCCAAAAGCGGAGTGTCACTGACCTGCTAAATTGTTCGGATCCATACACCAGCTGGAGAGCAACATGACAGATTTTGCACTAAAACTGCATGCATCAGTGATTTTCTCTTATACCCAAGGTGTCAGGGAAAGGTTGGACTCAGTCTTTTATAATCTCTCGGAGGTAATAACCAGCGACAGTTGCCAATATACTGTAGGTCTCAAAGCCTGTTCCATAATGCTTAATTTTCAGATGTCAGACTGGACAGCAAGCCCCATAAAAACACATGTGGGCTCAGTGGGCTTGTAAAAGCACCTCATAAGTCTTTGCCCTGAACCCTGCAGCTGCTATACATGTCTACCATCCGAAAGATCATGGCAGCATCAGCAGCTTCATGCTGAGCAAAGAGAGAAAGCAAACAAACTGACAAGTGCACTGACTCCATCCACCAAACAAGCTAGAAACACAGCAATGACCTTTTTCTATCAGCCTAGAAGGAAGTCTCAGCAAACAGTTACCCATTTTCACGTCCAACAGATTTGTTTGGGGTTGAGTTTTGGTGATGAATGTAAGTCCATATTATACTTTAATTTTGGCTCTGTTTTGGTCTTCACAAATCCCTGGTGAAACTATCTGACTGGCTCTTTAGTTTTGAATGTGTGTGCAATTTTGTGCTGGACAGGTAGCGTACAGCGGGATTAACAGTTGCCTGCTGAAAACAATGTGGATGAGATGAAGGCTATAAAGCTCCACATAGCTGAGGGGAACTCCAGAGTTGATAACTCTCCGTGGATTCACAAAGTGACACCTATCACATTACACTTAGTCATTTTAGCCATTGTTAATATGAAGAAATAGATTAAGTGCAGTTTTAAAAATGACAAATTATAGTGCTAATTTCTTCTATGACCTTGTCTCATCCAGTTCACATAATTACAGAGTTTTGTGTAGTGCTATTAACTCGGTTTCTGCCCTTTCCACTGAAATATTCCTCTGCTGAGTCCTGTTGTTGAGCACTGTGGACCGTACAATTTTATTAGATCGTTTACCGGAGTGGATCGATGTCACCAGTGCTCCTATCAATCAAAAGACAAGCAGTCTAATTTCCACGGGAAATGTTAATTGTTCTGTGCCAGCGGGGTTACATTTTACCTCACATTCTTTTTTGGTCTATAATATCACCCACTTGGTCAAACACAATTGTACTATAGACTGTCTATGTGACATGTCCAGAAGAGCCAAGACAAAAAACAGAAACACAGAAATCTCTCTTCCAAATATCCAAACTGTTTTAGCCTTGCCAGAAAAAAGTTAAAAGTGAAATTTAGGACCACATTGCTTGTAGTAAGAAGCGGATTGAGAACAAATGTGTTAAGAGACTTAACCATTAAATACAACCTAGTTAGGTGGACAGTATCAATAATTGCTCTGTCACGTTACCTTTAATATGAAATATTGCAACCTTATAAAGGCTGTAATATCAATATAAGTAGGGTGAACTCCTTTTTGTTTGAATTAAGCAATTTTTATTAATTACAAAAACCACGTTCCTTGTTCAATCCATTTGGCGTAATGTTGACTGTCAAAAATATTTTTTTTGGCTGGTTTAAAAAGGCTGATGACTGACTTGAATTTGCTACAAGAATCTTGTGGCATGAAAACCATTTCCCCTTTCAGTTTTCACATATGCACTTCTACATTTATGTTTCTGCTCTCTCTGCAGAATCATAATTAGGTGAAGTTATCACGTTTGAAAGTGATTTCAACGTGTGGCTAATTTATGGGGATTGACAAAGTTTACTCAATTTACTATATTTTACTGCAGGGCAGGAGTGTGAATGATTGTGTGTGTGTGTGTGTGTGTGTGTGTGTGTGTGTGTGTGTGTGTGTGTTTGTGTGTGTGTGTGTGTGTGTGTGTGTGTGTGCTTGCATGCATGCGGGGTGTAAGTGATCATTACCTTGCAATGAGTTTGCACTGCCTACCATGTTGGGGTGAGGGACACCACATGTCTGCAGGATACGAGTCTGAGAAATACTGGCAGAGAGCATCTCTTGAGCTACAGTGAGAGAGAGAGAGAGAGAGAGAGAGAGAGAGAGAGAGAGAGCGAGAGACAGAGAGAGAATCCTTTATTTTTTCTGCACAGTAATGATGATTCTTATCCAAATCATAATCATAGTCAGTAGAGGTCTTTTCAATAAAGACATCATCCACCCTCATCATTACCGCTGTAATCATTGGCACCATTTGCTTGATAAATAATTAACAAAGGCTTACTTGACTATCATAATTTTTTTTACGATTAATTGCCTTTTGATTGACTATTCATTACTGCCTTGCTGTAAAATAGTAATAGTTAAAATAAGTAACAAATACCATCACCACCACTCACCTGCCATCATGCCGTAGGTGGCCTGCTGGTTGCTGTAGTGACAGGAGGCAACTGGGTAATGTAGGCCGGGAGGGGCGTTGCCGAGGGAGGATGTGGACAAATGCATGTGGGAGCGCTTGGTGGGCTGACCCAGGGACAGTCCAGATGATACTGATGGAGACAAACGTGGTTACAACCCGACAGTAGAATAAAAAATTTGTGCGTTCACTCAGATCTGATCTTAGTACAAGTCCCCTTTAAATACCGTTCAGACTAGCCAAGACCAGTTTTACTAATGTGGGGTTTTGAAAGTGGTTATATTACATTTTGAAATTGAAACAGCTGCCATGTGTTGGCTAAAGATGCAAAGATATATTTACATTGGATTTGAAGTGGGTTCTTAAAGTTGGAAGTGTCTCTGAACATTAACACCATGGACATGTAGGTGATAATACACACAAACACCTTCCAATGAATGCCCATTGAAGACAATCTCTTTCTTCTCTGTTCAAAAATACAGTCTAAATCTCTTTGACTGGCTTTTTAGTTTTTACTCATGATAAAATTCCATCACATGACACAGAAAGATAATGAGAAAGACTGCTAATCTTTGAGTTTTTACCAAAGGCCAATATCACCACGCTGTTTGTAGCTGTTTGCTACTGCAGGTGGAACAGAGAGAGAGAGAGATATGTGAGTACAGTCTGAACACACTGTACACTGGAGAGAAACAACAGCTACCGTAAATTTGGCTGTAGCAGCAGCCACATGCAGAGAATCAAAAACAACACATCTCCGACTGAAGTGTGTGTGTGTGTGTGTTGTGTAAGGTCACGTCAGTTTCCTGCCATGATGATCAACCACGGCTCGCCTCCATAGACTGTATATTGTGCTCGCCTCATGCATGGGGAGGTACTAATCTGCAATGGAATACAGAAGGACAGGGCACTGCGGCCAAATCGAGTTGAGCCGAGTCGAGTCGAGCAGGTACCATTAATGGAAAAACGCCAAAGGTGTGCTCCCCCCGTTAAATAGAGTTTTCCTCCCTACAGACATTGTTGATAAAAAAGGGTTACACTACATCAGTTGTGAGGAAATGGTTCAGATTTCATAAAAAGCGACAATGAGATTAAGCCGGTCTGCAAAAATATGTTGGTGGTTGGGAACCTAAACAGGTACCATTCAATGACCACACCGAGAGTATTCAAAAAGGGCAAAAATATAACCAGCGCTATTTCTTATTGCACATCAAGAGACACTTGTTTACACATGCACCTGTTTACTTTGTTTGGTTTTGTGCTACCTCTACAATCATTTGAGATGCTTTTTTGGCAGGAGTTGTATTTAGATTTAAAATGTTGCTTGGAAGTAGGTTTAGGTTGTTTATGAAATGAAAAGAAATTTAGCCCAAACTGTTAATTTGGCTGACAGAAAAAAAGGAAAAATAAATGTGATATGATTGTAAAGAGGGCAACTCTTAGTTTTATTTTGCCAGTAGTAGGAGCGACTTCTCTGTTGACCAGTGGGGCATCTCATGATGTGACTGCATAACGTGTCGTCAACAAAAACATTGTGCTTAACTATTCTAAAGTGTAATGGAACCTCTGGTTTCTTCAGGCTAAACGGTAAATGATGATCAAAATAGGAAAATATACTGTGAACACATTTTTTGCCATATCACCCAGCCCTACCACTGTTGACACTACTACTAATTGTCAAATCTACTTTTTTAATTATTACAAATTGCACCTGTTATTCCATTTATTTAAGGTGACCACTTCACATTTTGGCCATAGAATCATTGGGAAGACAGAAAACAAACATAGGCCAACAAAATTCTCATGTTCTGCTTTATCTAATCCAATCTATTCTATGCTGTAACAATCAGCAGGCACTTAAACCCCCGGGAAGTTTTCTCAACAATGTTCCATTGTAAAAACCACCTTGGGGAGTTCGCTATACTGATAACATATCCTCAAAGCAATTATCCACTGGGGAGAGACAGCTGGGCCAAACCAGCTGATTAGATACATTTACATAATTTGAATTGGCTTTGAATAAATGTTTTTTTCAATCCAGTTCATCCTCCCCATTCCCTGAAAACACAACTGTGTGTGTGTGTGTCTATAGGAGAAACACGAGACATCACTCACCTGCAGCACCCATGGGACTTCCTATACAATCAATAGTGTAGTCACTATCAACACGAGCATTAATACTTTGAAACAGCACAATGCCAACACTCTCACTTCCTCACAAGGTTGAAGTGCAAGTGTTGAAGTGAATTGTTAGAGGCCTGTCTTCCTGCAGCTGGGATTTAAAATCACGAGATAACTACGTGGGTCACGGTCCGTTTCATTTAGGCCTCAGTACCTCCCACTTTTTTCTTACAGTACTTTGAAGTTAAAGCCTTATTTTTTCAAATCAAGCAATGGTAAAAAGCATGAAAGGTGAATTATACAAAGACAAAATATGTACATTTAACATTACAGGACAAAAGACTCAGTTTACCTGCAGAAACCATGCTGTGAGTATGGGAGCTGGCTGGCAGGCAGTCGCCGGGAGAGGCATGGTGCATGAGGATTGGCAAGGGTGAATCGCCTGAAAGTTGGGTGAAGGAGTCGGAGCTGAATGCCTCGCATGCCATTCTTCTCTGGCTTCCCTCGGATGTTCTCGATGGTACACTG
>NC_048417.1:18738553-18749629 GCF_013103735.1 Etheostoma cragini
TCTGAAAGACAAATCAACTGCATAACAAGATGCTGAAATGTGCGGACAAGGAAAAGGGACAATTGACCAGATATAATAAAAAAGGAAAAGGGTTAAAGAAATGACACTGAAATTGGTGGCTGCATGGGGTTACTGTAACACTGCTTTAGTCAGGAGATATTGGAAGGTAGCACTTGTTGGTGTCTCAACTCTGAAGTGGCAGTTGAGTCCTTACAAAGTCTTCCCAGACTTGTGTTGTATAATTGCATTGCTTTCACTGTGAGAAATAGCTGTCTGAATACGTTAAGTTCATCATCATAAGAAAAACTAGCTTGTCCATGCACAGTGCCATCACGTTAAAAAGGTTGTTATGTAAAACGTTTAAATAAAAGTATAGAGTGGAACAAAGAACTTGCTTGGGAAAACCTGTAAAAGGAGGGACAGAGAAAAAAAATGAGACATGTACAGTACATGATGTGCATGATTATGTATGTGATGTAATCAGCTTCATTGAAGCGTTCTCTCCGGACTGGCAAAGAAAAAGAGAAAAAAAATAGAATAAAGTCACACAGGATGGATGTAGATGGTAGCTAGGCAACAGGCTTCAAGGCAGGGCAGTTTATTCATGTGCCCTGTAAGTGTACAAGCTATATTTCCATCTATCCCCTCACTTGCTGAAATGGGGCTGTGCCTAATGCCCCCCCATCTTCTTTTCTGCAAAAAAAGATCTGTTTTTGGTGACTGTGATAACTACTCTAAAACTGCAAAAATGCCCTATCAAATCTTACTGAAAATATTGTAGCTATAACCTTTATTTATCCTCCAACCGCATGAAGTGATTTTCACTAGATATCGTCAATTAAGTTAGTCCACCTTTAAACTAGATTACATTATTTGAAAATAAGATTAGTGCTGTTCTTTTTTTCCAGATGAAAAAAACGTTCTACAGGCTTGTAGGCCTGGATCTACCTGTATAGAGCCTTGCCCCAATCAGGTTTTTTCATGCCGACTAACTATTGGTGCTATGGCTTAATGGCCATGTGTCGGTTCACCTCATTGGTCCAGAACAAAACATGCTTGTAGCCTGTTGGATACATTGACATGCCATTTTGTACAATGGTTTAATCACTAATCCCCAGAAGATAAAATCTCAATAACTATGGTGACCCTCTGACTCTTTTTCTAGCGGCACCAGCAGGTCAAAGTTTTCACTTCATCACAGTATGCATTTAAACAAAATCTTGTGTATACCTTGTGTAAAAACTTAAGGCAACGAGTTTCCACACAAATTTCCAGTAAAGTCAACCGATTTGCGGTAAAAGCACATGATATAGGCTTTCAGTTTTGTTTATCACCTTGATGACACATTTGATCAATACAATTGGATGTTCCTCATCATAGGAGGGATTTAGGTCTAATGATTATTTTGAGATTACATTTTTGTAAATGGTGAATAAACCATTGGAAGTACTATTCCAATCAGTGGAATGTGACAGGTTGTAAAAGAAAGTCATGCAAACACAGTCAACACTTTGAAATGAGATATTTTTCCCATACCGCCATGCAAGCCAAAAGAATAACACTTGAAGTATGTTTTTCTCTTGAACTCTAGAGCATGAAATAAATGTCAAAGCATAATGAAGGCCCCTTGTATCCCGCTAAACATAACCCTAAGAAGATGCACTTGATAACCAAGACAAGGCAAGTGACATTTCATTTTATTAAGTCACACATCTTTGCATAGGCATCACAATATAATCCAATCCATATGCAAAACAAGTCAGACTATATTAAAAATATAAATATAAGATTATTTCACTAAGTAGGCACTGCATTCTGTAAAATGTGATTTTATAAACAACCTTAAATTCACAAAATCCTGAGTAATGCAATGTATATCTCTGATGACATTTGTTTTGCCACTTTAACGTCTTAACATGCTTGAATTAAGACAACATTAAAATTATCCTTGCACTTCCAGGGTACTGCACATGTTTGTTTCTTTGTTTAATATGTATTGACTGCTGCCTGTGGGCCATTTCTTTCTACAGACTACGCTGCTCATTAGAGTAGGTTAGCTTTCTCTGGAAAATGATTTTTTTCAGACATAGCTCTGGTAATTTACTCTGTTAACGTCACAATGCTTAAGACTGAAAGGTTCAATCTGGTCTCATGTTGGTGAAATCGATTCGGTAAATTTCATGCCTCATCTGACCACAAGGAGGCTACAGAACAACAAGCAAAGAGAGAATCATCAACAAGAATAAAAAGACAGAAAAAAGAATGGTGAGATGGAGGGCAGTCTTTTATAAAGTATTTTACCAAAAAAAGACTTGGTAGAAGTTAAAATCACATTTTAGAACAGGTATTCCTTGAGTAAAAGTATCTGATATTAACTGTACTTAAGTATCAACAGTACCTTTCTGATATTAAATGGTACTTCTTTATTAAAAAGTAAAGAAAGACCTTGATTATGAACTTTGTTGTGGCTTTTTTCATAGTAAAGCATGACATTCAGGGTTTATACACCTTTTTTAAATTCAAAGCCTGACATCAGCAAAGACAAAGACAGAAACATTGCAACATTGAAAAACTGCGAGGATGAATCTTTCAATCCAATGTACAAAAAACATTTCTGAAAAGTAACAAGTAATAAAGATGCTTAGGGCGAAAAGTAGTGAAGTAAAAGCATACATTTTATATAGATAATGTAGGGAAGTAAAAGCAAAATATCCACAAATATAAGTAATAAAGTTTCTACTACAACAAAGTATTTGTACTACATTACATGTCATCTAGCTGACGCTTTCATACAAAGCAACTTACAATTGCATTATCTCTGCAGTCGTATGCCTCTGGAGCAACTAGGGGTGAAGTGTCTTGCTCAGGGACACATTGGTTGATGTGTCCCAGTGGGAGTCAAACCAAGGTCACCCACACCGAAGGTACGCGTCATGTCCACTGTGCCATCACCACCCATCTACCAATAACACTGAACAGCTGACCCTTCCCAAACCCAGATCTCACCCCTGAGTCCTTTTACCTTAGCTTCATGTTTTGTGTTAGCCACAGCTGCAAATTCAGCACTATTCTCCCTGCTATCGCTCCTGTCGACAGGCTCGTCTGCTTACAGTAAATCACCCCAAGAAGTTATGGTTGTTATTAGAGGGGAAAATCATTACACGGGGTCAGGGTATTTGTTGTAGGCAGCCTCAAGCTAATTACATCTGACATGATGACAGGCTCCTGAGAGTCTGACTGATAAGCTGGTTAACTTCATGTTGGGTTATTTATTTATCTGGATCCACTCGGGCTTGTAACCTACTGACAGCTGTTCACATACAATAAAAAACAATGTAAACAAGAATCTAACTTAAATGGACGGAGTCTCTCTTCTGTCTGTCTGTATGTCTGTCTTCAGATTTTTTTCCTTCTGCACTCAGCAGATGTGCAGTGTCGAGTGCGAGTTCTTGAGATCAATGGGAGATCTTTCTTATTAGTGTGTTTGGTACATGCTGTGTAGTGAATTGAGAGGGGATGCTGGGTACAGCTCTTTATCTCTGGCCTACTGCAGTACGTTCAAAAACAGATGAAAAAAGACAGACCTGAGATGTCACATTGAAAACTCTAACTATTTTCAAGCATCAGCAATTTACCTTTTGGAACAAAATCGTTTTTTTCCTAGAAACAGCCTGGTCCCAAATTGCTGGCTGTTAGCAAATGACGCGAGATCTCTGGCATTGGGGACGGCACCGCACTAGTTACAGATCAAGTGTAGACAAAGGCTCAACAAGCTCTCAGGCATGTTTATCCCTCCCTGGCAGACAGCATTTTATACTATGGTGTGTGATGTATTGCAAACAAATGGTTATCTCTTCCATTTCATCTGTTGGTGAAAAGAAAGAGCCAGACATTTCTCTCAGGAGTAGGTGTACTGTGGAGCAAAAAAATAGAGCTTCCATATCAAATCTATATCCATGACAGATCCATGTCAATTTTACAGGGTGATAATGTTTCAATGTGGTGTTTAATCCTTATTCTGCTGCAACAAAGTGACCATGTGTTAGTTATTATTACAGCAATTCAGCTTTTGTGCCTTTTACGTTTAACTGTTTTTATGGTTTAATTTGCATTAACAGTTTGAGAAAGTTTTTTGGGGGAACTTTAGACCTACAGAACCCTTTAAATCCTAGTGATTTTCTAATTCAACAGTTAATCCTAACCAAGCAATAAACCAAGCAAATTTCTTTGTTTTTCAAAAGTGTCAATTAAAGAACTAGCTCATGATTTAGAAGAAACATTCTCTCAGCCAGGCTCACTCTGGCCACATGGCATCCTTTTAGAACCAGCGGGCCAACAGGCCATGTGTGCCCCTGGCTGTCTTTGATGGTGCAATGGGTGCCGATTAAACATGAAAGGATGACACTGACAGGCACTGAGTCTGCCACTGGTATATTGATAAGCACCAGACAAGGCAGTGTGGTTGGACATCTCTGGGTTTAATATGCAGACTAGGGCTTGTCTGCAGTGACAGGAAGACAGAAAGCATTACATTTCAGTGGGCCTGTGGTCTTTCTCTGTTACACTGAAAGAGCTGGTGTGATAAAAACAACATGGCATGTAGATTAAAAGCAGCGATCATTACACAAATATCAGTAGAAAATGGGCAGCACGATACAAATTGAAAACAACGAATCTTCTCTCCCTTTTGTTAGTCTCTTTCTGTGTAATAAGGACCAGAGCTCAAGCGCTCAGAGATCAAACAGCTGTGGTGATGAAAAGAGCAGGTCTCAGAGGGCTGATAGAGAAAGGAAGGGACCAGACACACGGATCAGAGAGAAGGACCAAATGAAGCCTAATTTGTCCTGATGATCCACATTTAATGTAACTAAAAGCTTCGAAAGCTAGCAGCAAAAAATAAGATGATTGGTCAGATTATGTAATCGTACATGGATCATCTTAACCCACCACAAAAGAGCCTGTACAATTAAGTGCATCTTATTCCTGATCATTTAATCTTTGAAGACATTTTCATGTCAGTCACAACCTCCCAGTTCTGCTACTTTTCATGGCTGCTGCCATTTTGAAGGCCACCTTTGCAAAACTATTTATAAGGAACTGAACTAACTCGTCAACATGCACTCAACCAACAGTTTAAAGTTTATGAAAGCCCTTCAGAACTTCAATATAATGAACATGTGGCTGTGTGGATGGAAATTTCATTAAACCCATGATTTATATGCTTATGTTACCTTTTTATCCTTATGCCAGCCTTTACCTTCAAGTAACAAACCTACCTACTTCTCACCAGGTCTTATGAGGCTGTACTCCAAAACTATTGAAGTAGATGGGACCAAGTTATTTAGAATATGTTTAGGTTTAAAATGGTTGTTAGCTTTATCTGTAACTGACAATCTCAGGTTTTACACTAAGAATATACAATCTTAATTTATCGGGTAACATAGAGGTAACAACTGCAATGTTAATGCAGCAGCCGTTATAGATTTGTTCAGGCATGCCCTGTGGTTGTGATGTTTCCAGCACTATTTGATTCTGTATCGAATGTTTGTGCTGAAGAACCAACACATACAGAGAATCTAAAGGAGATCTAATAAAACAATTTGTCAATAGTGCAATGACATACTCCAAAGATTAATACCACACTGGCTGTCATGAACGCAGTTTGTTCTTACTGCATCTCAACAGGACATGTACCAACCTACTTAGAGTTAACCTAAAAAAACTACAATATGGGGACAAACAATACAGTGTTTGGCTCAGTGGAAAAATACAAATGGTTGTTAAAATTGTAGAAGAGTTTGTTAACTTGTATGTCACACCAACCAACAGCAAACACACGGGAGCTCTTTCTACATACACATTTGGGAAACCACATAAAATACACAATTGCCAAGGTAATACGTGGACAGACACAGAAAAATAAGCAATTTAAAAGGTTGCATATGTTGTTGTTGTATAAATTCACATTCATACCGTAGGCATTTTCCATTTATAGTCATTATTTTGAAATAAAAATTGATAAAACAAAAGCAAGTTTGTATTTTAGCCTATTTTCAAGACTGTGATTTTGCTGCTGTAGCTGTCATGTCATCTAATTCAGGAGTCACAGCACTTTTCAACCAACAACAATTTCCCTTCCTAGAATCAATGTTTTTGATTGAATTTTTTTTACACTAAAAATGGATTAAAGACTGTGTAATATGAAATATGTTTCTCACAGTGATGGACCCAAAGTAAACTGTTGCCCACTCTGCAGTTCTACTCAACTCTCCTGAGCTTTTTGGTATTTATTTGTTTTTTATGGCTTGCAAGTTGTGTTGGGGTTTTGATTCACTCCCACTGCTCTCATTTGCGTTTCCAGATGCGAAGACACTATCAACAGCACATAGCAGACGAAGTCTGCCACTCTAGCTGATGAACATAGTGGAGCTTTTAGCAGGATAAGAGCCAGGTATTTCCTTGGAGTAGAGCAAACACATTGCTACATGTAAGGTAAATAATGGACCAAGTGGCCAGAAATATGAACCCAAGTGAATGCTAATGTTAATGTCTGCTGGATGGAACAGACACGTGCTTACTAACACATAGGCCATATCAACTTTACTAGATCATAATATGTCCTATTGCATTTATAGTTGGTTGTGTTGCCCAAAGTAGCCAAAAATCAACAACTAATTCAAGGTTAATTGACAAAGGTTTGGTTGTGGTTATTTATACTAAAATATGTGACCTTCTTTATGTTCTGTGTTGTGGTAACACTCCCAACACTCAGCCATCAACCTCAAAAGGTCACTTTTTAGTAAAACATTATTATAGGTCATTTGCTTTTAAGTCTTTGAACAAAGACCTGCAGTAGGTTTTCTTGAAATTCTTCAGGCTTGTCTTTAAGTAGCAGTCACCTCCATGTATTTCAGGGCGGGGGCTTACTGCATGATCATGTGTGTAGTGTGTAGTAACAACAGAGTGTAAATTGTAAATTCCCCATAGGGGATCAACAAGGAGTATGAATTAAATTAAATTAAATTAAATTAAAGTATAGTATGTAGGTTAAGAAAATTCAGATCAGCTGATTGGCTTTGATTTGCAGCTTCTGTTTTGCTGTCACACCTCTGTGCAGGCACTTCCCTGATGTCTTATTGGATTGGGCAAATTAACTAATAAAATGCTTTACTGGGGTGTAAAAGCATTTGCCACATGCCAAAATGTAACTCAGTTACCATGGCAACAACAGATAGCACAACAGCAGATCACTTGTCAATTAAAATTTCTCATAGAGAGAGGCTTGTGGATCTAAAGGAAAGTTCCACAAGCCTCTATATGCTAAACACCCGCTGGACACCTGGATGCACAACAAGGGAAACCTAGCAGAGTGCAGCACAATGCAGCCAAGACCCAAACCAGAACCCTGAGGCTGGTTTCACATGTTTCACAATGGTCTGAGATGCACTTTCTGCTGGCTTAGTAAGATCATAAGTTATTTTAAAAATACCTTTTTTATATTCATAGTGAAGAATCAACATATTGATATTAAAATTGCCTGCATCAGATCATGTGTAGGTAGCCTTAAGCTGCCTGAACACGATCCGTGAGGTGGGGACAGCACAAAGAGGCAAAGCGCTGTGCAGGAATGTTGTGGAATTGATTGTGCCCATTGTTGTACTTTGAAAGGTCAGCGTCAGCTAGGTCAAAGTTGAAAAAGCTCTTCATTTTTCAGTACGACTTCATGTTCATGTTGGGGCCAATATGAACACACAACAAACAAGCTGTATTTGCGATTAAAGGAGAGATTAGAAGGAGATGTCCATATGCACATTCAAGAGTAGTTTCTGTGAGTCAGCTCACAACAATCATTTTAATGGCAATTTGTTTATCATTTTTCTGGCTCCAGCCGGAAACACCTGTCAGTGAGTACAACACAAAATACATTTGACTTGAAGATAAAACTGTAGATATGGGCAGTTGTTCAGAGGTGTTCACCATTGGATTGTGGTACAGTTTCTAGCTTTTCTGTGGCCCCGACAAAGAACTGAAACACTTGAAAGCACTTGATTTACCAAATGAGAATAAGCTCATGGCCAGGAGCGCTGGAGACTTTGAAGTGCAAACGAGGAGTCGGAGAGGAAGAGGGAGAGGAAGAGGGATTTTAAATTCAGACAAAATTTGAAGAGAAAAAGGAACAAGGAGAGCTGATGTCACACTGAGAGGAAGTTAGTCATCAAAAGGAAGGAATAGGAGCAAATAATGAGAGTGATGAACTGCTGGAAGTAGAAGAAGGAATGCAATAAGCAGGTTGTAGAAAATGCATTCTATTATCTTCTACCATTTTCGTGGCAAAAAAACAAAATCACCAGAACTTTCCTCGTGTTTTCACAGAAGAACAATTAAAAGAAAGCAACATCACATTTAATTGTCCTCTCCAATGAGGTACAGATTAATGTTGCCCTTGTTGGCTGAGTTACCCCTCTAGAGAAAAAAACTAAATAACCATAATAAAATTGTCTTTTCTTTGTTTTTGCTTTTATGGCAGTCTATCATTAGTCAAGTTGAGTTGGCACGAATTTCTAGTAGCCTGTATTTCATGCGTCACGAAAAAAACTTTTATTTTTTAACTAATTATAGTGATAGTCGGAGTTGAGCATTCTAAGATGAAAAAAAAATGGAGAAGAGGAGGGAGAAAAATGGCAAATACATGAGCATTCTGTCAGCAGAAGTGCCAACCATTACTGCTTATCATGTTGACTATCCTCAAGGAGCAGGCCTGCTGTTGAAGTGAAGGTTGATGAGGGGTGTGTAGCGGGTTGAAACTCTGAACCTCTCACTCTGAACACCAGTGTCAGCCTTGCTGAACTACAGCTGCTATAAGAAACTTGTCTCTAATCCCAACAGCATGAAGCCAGAGTACACAGAGGCATGTTAACCCAGGACACAAACTAATGAGCTGATCCTTCTAGACAGGTGGGATGCTCAGAAACATCAAAAATGTACAGTGAAGTTGTCCAAAGCACAAAGGAAGGCTAGGTGTGATATCAGCTTGTGACTGTTTGGGCATGAACTCCCAACCTTCTGGTTGTAAGGTGAGTGCCCAGCTCAGTGCACTAGCACTAGCTCGGCTGGGTTCACACTTCTAGATTCTGTGAACAAGTCAGTAAAAAATGTATTCAACGTGGGAAATTCTGAGAATGAGTGTATTTTGTCTAGTAAGGTCTGATATTTATTTTAAGTCAATTAAGGTCAGTAGAATTTCAATGCAAATGCAGGTTTACTGTCAAAATTGACTGAATCACTAGTAAATTCTCAGAATTAATTCTTTGTCTAGACAACATACTGATGCCTGTAATTGATTTGTGGTTCAGGACTGATTGTTAATATAAATAGATATATGTATGATCATCTTGTAACACAGTATGTATTTGTGGAGCCGCATAAACACAGCCAGAGGTGTACGTGTATCTCATTAGACCAGGTTCAAACTTCTCTTGGACATTTTAGCTGAGTTATTATGAGTTATTTCCTGTTTGGTGAGTTGATAAAATCTTTATACTCTTTGTCTTAAAGAAGACAGAAACATGTTGGGACTAATTGACTCCTCTGAGGCATGTTAATGAGTTCAGGTGCAGGGTTTTCACAATAAGAGAATTCTTTATGAAACAGAATAACAAATGGTGGGATTTGAAATCACAACCTCAAAATTTCAATCATGATAACAGAGTCGGTTGACAACTGGGAAACAGGTTTAAGATTATTTAACGGAATGATAAAAGTATCATACTATATTGAAAGGTTTTGCTTGACTATCACTTATGTCTGGGAAAATAATTGGGTATTATGAAGGATTTTCGTCACACTTAAGATGTTTTTAAAGGATTATCTGCATGTTTAACAGGTTTAAGGGGCAACAGAATGAAAAGACATGCTGTGTTTCTGTGCAAGTTGATGAAGGTAATGTTTCTCCTTTCTCAGACCTGGAGATGGTGTAGTGGGTAATGGCGCTGACTGACATCCTGGAGATACAGGTTCAAACCCTGCCTGAGGTTAGCCACACAGGAGTGTTTGTGATGGATGTGGTTTCGTTTGTGATGTCCTACCTCAACTTCAACTTCTGAATTGTCAACATTGATATCGACTTGCAAAATTTCAACTTCAGCATTTCCAACATCGATTTCGACCTGAGCATTTCCAACATCGATTTCAACTTGCAAGCATTAAAAGGGTTAAACACCTTAACATATACAGAATAACATCACATGTAATGAGACTTTGTCATGTGACCTTGAACGCAGAAAGAGAGATGATTAATATTAAAGAGACTCTCCCTTCCCTGAAAAACTTTTCCAGAGGTTGTTTGTGCAATTGTAACAGATGTTTACTTCATAGAAAAACTGGCAACAGTAATACAGTATACTGTATGTTACGTCCTTCTGATTCTAATCCTTCTATTTAAGATGAGGCCGTACCACAAGGCTCCCAACCAGAGGTTGAAGGAGATCATGCTGAGCATCCCGCAAGAAATCCGACAGCTACATGATGAAAGCTACACCTCTAGAACATTAGAGAGTTACTATAAAAGAGCCATGTTAGTACAAGTGTGATGAGGAGAAAGATAGATGCTGTGCACAGTAGTATTCTTAATTCAAATGTGCATTATGGAACTTATTCAGAATTCATTTGAAGACTGCTCTGTCTTCTACACTATGACTGCATGTGCTGAGTGCGATAAGGAGAAAGATGGATCTTGAACACAGCAATTACAAGGCTTTTATTATTTAAACACTCAACAAAATGAGAAAGAAATTGTTTTAAGACCTTATTCTCACAATTGTATTTGCTAGAAGGTGAGCCAAATGACTCTGCCCCGAGCAGTGCAGTGCAGAGTAAGAGTATGCTAAAGGACACAGACAGAATGAGGAGGAAATTGAGGAGAAAGAGACCACATCATTTTCACTGATATGGGGGGTTAGAGCAATAGCTCCTCCAAATGTCTGTGCCTGACTCTTTATCAGTGTAGTGATTTTGGAACCAGGTAAGTTTCCAGAACAAACTGGAGCAGGAGGCCACGTAAAAAATAGAAAATGTAAT
>NC_048417.1:18749729-18831304 GCF_013103735.1 Etheostoma cragini
AAAAGAATATAACAAAATACCACTGCACACTTTAAAACTCAAACATTAATCACATGCAGGGAATAATAAAAGGCAACATCAGGATGTTTTTCCTTCATCAAAGTTAATTTGAACATTTTGGTCATCTAAAATGTCTTGGTAAATGGTTTATGGAGCCTGGCCAACTGAGCTATCTGGCTAGTGCTACTAAATGCTGGGAAGTGCCTACTTGTTTATTATTTGAGGGGCTGCCAGACCTCTGCTTTCTCATCTTACACATCACTCTCTACTATTATGGTGGCCATTTCAGTAGATTTACTGACTAACATTGTTGTGAAAACACACTAAGCATGGAAACTAAATGCATCCTTCCTACGTTACTGCATTACTTCTAATACTAAGTTACATTTCTTGTAAACTAGTATTCACAAGAAATAAAACATTATAACATTACAACCAATCACCAAAGCACACTGGGTAATAACAAATTCAATACATGAACTGGTTGCCATGGACTCGTCACTAGGCTTCCTCGGTAATTGCATATTTTAGCATATAGATAAAGCTGCCGAAGCTGAACATTATCCAAAACTCCATTTCACAGACGAGCGTCAATGTGGGAGCTTGCATGCAACAACTTTTTCCTTCTCAAATGTCTTGAAAAGGCTGTTTTTTGCACAATTTCAAATGACCTCTGATTCATCTTTTCCTCCAAGGGTGCTTAAGGGCGCATGCCCTTTAAAAAAAAAAGTAGGCCAGTCAAATAATGTTTGCGAAAACAGACAGCGATGAATACAAACACATGCCTATTAACTCGACAGTAAAGCCGTAAAGTCGGCTATCTTTCAATTTAGGAATGTGTTACTTCTAACAAACACAGATAGGATTGGAGATGAGAAATGACTAACACGTTACTGCGATCAGAGCTCACACGCTCAGTATTTTCCATGGGTGTTCAAGCTTGAGGCAACATAAAACCTTTGAGCTAGTCATTTTCATTACATTCCATGTTCATGTCAGTGACGCTACTTTTGCAACAGGTGGAAAAGTTAGCTATATGTTTGCATTCTCAAAGATAGCAACTCAAAACTTGTTGCTGTCATGTTGCAATTTTTGTTGGGTCAGTAACCCAGTGATGGGAGCCGAGACCTAGAGCTACATGGAAAAGTATGCACCAAATTTTGAAATTTAGCCACTTTCACGAACAGCAACACAAACTACACAAAAAAAAACGTTGGGTGACCCTTCCCTCACAAAGAATTAAAAACACGTGACCCTCCCCTGTTTTCCTCCGGTGGTCCACTCCACAAATGCCGAATGGTCCCTAACTTAAGGGAACAGTTGCTGATTTTCTGTGTACATGCAGATGAATGGCACCAGCACCCGGAGGTCCACGTTAACCCACCAGTAAAACTCTGCCAGGTGACTCGCTTCAGCCAGTTAAAAATTGTTCCCAGCGCCGTCCTGTCGTCCAAAAATCGTTACGTCTGGTCGTCAACTGCCAAACTAAAGGCTTCAAAATTGATCCTACTTCTATTATTTTTTCTTTCCACCACCAGATGTAACCCATGTGGTATAATTCTACCAGGACTATCATGTGCCCTGTAGCAATCGCTAGTATGGGGATGAAAACTACTGTATAGGTGTTGCAAGGTACAATCCTGAAATGTGTTCAGAAGAAAGGAAATGACAAAACCAGCTGTCAAGTTCAGCAACGCTTGCACATTCTCCTTCAGATCTGATAGATGTGGTTTGTCTGCTGTCATGCTGTGACTGAGTGTCAATCATTCACCTTGTCATCATCTTTAAAGTAAAAAGAGGTTGCAAACAGGGATCAAGATGAATTAGGTCTTTCTTCATTTGGTGCTTCTATAAAATGCCTTGAGCTATCTTGTGAAAAAAAGAAAATTCTAATACTGCCTTCTAACAGTTTTTTTTCAGTTTGATTCACACTGACACTGAAAATACACTGTCCTGCAACGTGTTCCTGCTGAGATCTGCTAAGCACTTGAGAGAAAATCCCAAATTGTAATCTATTTGGTGTATTACCTCTTTCTCTGAATTTAGTCACAGTCAACGAAAAAAAAAACTCAAATCTCATTTTTATTTATTTCAAGTCTCTGTTTTTTTATTTGGTCTAACAATATTGGTACCCCTCAGACAACGATTTGGCATGTCAATGAAAGTATTTAACTGAGTTTTTTTTTAAACACTTTCATATTATATATTAATACGTTCAACTACCATGTACTTACCATGAACATGTATTGTAATTACAATTAGCATCTAGTAGATAGCGAATGGTAGAAATGTGAAATGGAAGTCAGTCATAAGAAGTAGAGTCATTCAGTGTCTCCTGAGAATTAATCACACACAACACGTCCTCACTCCTAAGGCTTAAAATATAGACGTTTGGTCAGTGTGCCTTTTTCGTTGTTATATGACGGTAAAGAAGACCTTTACGCGCACTTGGTAGGGTCATATAAAGCGCGAGATGGGAGTGAGAATTTGTTGTCACAGAAGTAAATTTGTTTTTATTTATTTCGTTCATGTTTTCAGTGTTTCAATGGGTTGTTTGTTGCGGTAACTTTTGAATTTTTTTTCACTGCCTTTTCAGCCATGCTTGCAGCATGACTCTAGGTATGGCATGTCAGTCAGTCCACCGTTTTGGTCCAGAGTCTGTCCCAAATATCTCGACAGCTATTGGATGGATTGACCCGACTAACGTTGTTGACATTCACTGTCATAAAAGGATGAATCCTTTTAACTTTGGGGATCCTCTGACTTTTCATCCAGTGCTATCAGCAGGTCAAAAAATCACTTTGTCAAATACTTTACTTTATAGTGGTTTAAAACGAATACCTGCCGAACTCACGGCATTACCATCAGACAAAACAGTTGTGTTTAATGCCAATTAGCAAACACTAATGTGCTAAATTAAGGTTGTGATCATATTAAACAAAAAGCCCACTTACAATGAGCATGTTGGTAGCCTGTTGTAATTATGAGCATGTTAGCTAATATTTGCATTGATCTCAAAGCAATGCTGTGCCAAGTGCAGCCTGGAGCTACTGGCATGACTAAAGGCGGTCTTGTTGGTACATACATCTGAATTTTTCACAATGCCACAGCCATTTTAATTAAATCAAATTATTTTTAATACATTTGAACTCAGCAGTTTTAAATGTTAAATTTAATATTGCTTTTTGTGTATTTTTCGTTTAAATTAAATTCTCATATTTTCTACGGTGGTCAAGAAATTTTCATAGTCTCTTACTGCTGTATGTGCTCAACACATTTATTTTTACATTCCGGCCTGACAGATGTGTGAAATGCATTTATTTCCTCATAAAACATTCACAGATTAGTTTTTTATGAACAGCCTGTTTTGATGTTTTGGTGTATTTACATTACTATTACCACCGGCAACTGTCAATCAGCAGAACAGTGTGAAATGGCAGCAGGAATGTGCATGTGTGTCTTTGTGCATGCACATGATGCACACTTTGTACCTCAAATCCCACAGTTACTCAAGCATAAGTGGTACAACAAAAGAACAACAAACTCTTGGCCTGGTGTTTTGACCTCTTGCTGGTGTCACAAAACTGAAAATGATCACAGTTGGCGTTAGTATAATAGTCAGCTGGTGTTGAGCTCCAGCAGTGCAGAAACAATGTACAGGAACTTGCCTCCATTCCCAGCCCAGCTTGACGATGAACACAAACGTTCACACAACAACATCACACATTGAAAGCAACGTTCTGTTGCTAACAGAACGTGAGACTGAAGAAAGTAAACACTCTTTTCCACTGTGGTGGACACATTTCAAGTGCATCAGCGCTTCCTCCTTTCGGCATCTGTCAACGCACGATTGAAAGCTTCCACTATCTGTGTGAGTCCATCTGTAGGATTTCTGGATCATTAGAACATCTCATTCACCTTTGGGACAGAAAATCCACAGACAATCCTGACTATCACACAGAGAAATCCACATCTCTTCCACAATGTCTGACCTTGTCATACCACTTCATTTAGGCTGTTTCTTAGACTTAGCCCCGTTGTGATTGTTGACTTCATCTTTAAATGTTCATATGTGTATCCAAAATATTTGGTAGTGTGTCTTTGGAAACGTTATCTTTGAACAGAAGGGAAATGCCTCACTTGCTTAAACAGAAAGCTCAACACACGGGGAAAATAGGAGCTGCAGCAATATGCAGTACAACAAAAATATGGTGTTTTTTGAGAAATAAACCATGTACCCCTATTCAGGTACAACCTGTGTACAATTATGAACTAAAAAATGACCTTAATATGAGCAATGTACGCTAATCTTGTGTTACCATCTGTCTGATGATTATTTTATCAAGTGGGTGCCTTCCTTCACTGCTGTCACAGGAAAACAGGCCAAGAGTAAGTTCTGTTGTCCCACAAAGCCCAACCCTTAACACATGCTTCATTATATTACATAAGTACACCTGCGCAATTAATTGTGACTTTTTGTATTATTGACAGCTTTTATACAAATTTTGATGTTAAGATATTGCCAGTAGTGTGTGTTGGTTGTAGAAGGCCAATCGTGATATAAAGATATGTGAGTCATGTGGCCAGGTTGGCTCAGTTGGTTTAGCAGGCCCACACATATAGAGGTTTACTCCTCAACTTAGTGGCTGCAGGTTCAACTCCAGCCTGTTGCTCTTTGCGGCATGTATTTCCTCCACTCTCTCTCCCTTTTCATGTCTTCATCAAATAATCCTCTTAAAAAAACAGATCTGCAAGTCATATTGGTGTCATTATGTAGATAAAAAACAATCAGTATTTATTTTATGTCTGGTATTTGATCTACTTAAAAAAATAAATTTTCTGGCATATTTATCAGAACATAATGTTGTAACATATGGTCTGAAGACTACATCTTGCAGCAGGTCTAAGGTTTTCTCTCTCTCACATGCCAACGTATATTCACGTTTCTCAAGACAAGTCAACTTATACTCGGTCACAACCAATTCTAAGGCTTATATTATGGTGACTGACGTATATGCTCATTATAAAATGAATCAACCAGGTTTGAAATGTACCTATACAATCCACCATACTTTCAAATCACATGACATCTCTCTGTGGAAATGAGAATTTTGAGGCCTGAAAATTAGTTTATGAGCCAGATAAGACTGAGAAACTATTCAAGTGTTAATACATTGTCTTGAAGCCGGTGTCTTCTGGGGGATTCTGTTGTGTATGTGACATTGAAATGGGACTATCACATTTTTCTACACATGATTAATACGAAATAGTGTGTAATATAACTTCTGTTTCATAATGCATGACTTAAATTTGATAGCATGAAGTATATTAGCATATTCTGGATTTCCCCTGTTGTTGTTTTTTAAAGACAGAGCTAGCAATTGTTTTCGCTTGCTGCTTCAGAAGTGTTCAATCTCGGCCTTGAATCCAAACTCCCTGAGTAAGATGGTGGTGCATAAGGCTACAACTCCATGACAACAAGCTTTCAAAGGGTTTATACAAGCAGAACAGCCTCAGTCCCAACTGCTCATTCTTTGCATCTTTAGTCCTGTTAGTCCATATGTCTCATCTGCCCCGTTTTATAGTATCACAGTTAATTAGAAATAGTAATCATTCATAGATAAGTGGATCAAAATACCACATCAGGTTAGAGTGGCGCTGACTGTCTCTGACAGTAAGATGCTACTCTGTGCCTGATTACATTTCTGTAAAGTAGATTCACCAACTCATCCAAAAGAAGAAGAAAGAAAACCACATAAAGGGTTTTCTCAAAGGACTGTGATGTTGAATAGCAGTGCAACATAGACTGTACAAGATCCTCCAAGACCTTCACCCAATACACTTTGTTATTGCACTAAAACAGATGTCTTATGGCACAGGCCATTTACTGTAGTTCATAAAATGGGTAATATGGAATGTTTTCACATTTTGCGTCAAGTGCTTTTCTGCCATAGAGCTTTAGAAGCTTGTTTCTTGACAGATTGCTTTGGAGATAAGTGTTAGCAGCTACAATTTCATACTTCTTTTTTTGCTTATGTGAATTGTTTTTTTGACTTCAGCTGTTCAAGTGCAAAATGGGTGGATATACTGTAGCCATTTAAAGCTTCTCAGGTCTCTAGAACATTTATTTGAAAGGCTAAAAGCAAATGTCTCAGAAACTTGAATATGTTGCATTTAAATGCAACGCCATGTGGTGATTTTTCAGAACTTTATAAATGGGGTTTCCAAGGTTGCTTTTGGAAAGTTACTTTGGCAGAGAGACATACACAAAAGAACAGACTAAGTTAATTACCCTAACTCCCTCAGGATTTATTATTTAATGAATGTGTTCGCTTGTTTATCTCATCCCTTGCAATGTCTGCTGTAAGTATATCATGTTGCAAGGTGACAATATGACATGACCACTCTATTTTACTATTGCAAGCCTGTGACCACATTCATGAACACTCTAGCTATCTGAAACTAGTTGTCTGACCACCACCATACCGTCGGTGTGGGCGAGGGTCCACCAGGGTCCGTGCGACGTAAATGTCGCCATCAGAGACATACTGTAGTTTTGATTGCTGACTGTGTCTGTCTGCCTTTTGGTGCTCAGCAGGTAGTGGAGAAGGGGGTTTTGGAGCTTTTTCACTGCAGCTGGAAAAGACAACATCACATTTTGAGAACAGTAACGTTGCAGTCTGGAGGGCCAAACAACAAGCAGAAACTCATGAAGCTCCACAAAGCAAAGGGGGTCTTCAGATTGGGATGATGAATCTCCATATTCATCACTGTAACTGCTCCAAATTACACAAAACTTAAGGAAACCATCCTTTGAGCCCATATTGCTAAATCTATTAAAACACCCATAAACATTTTGAGATTTGGGTGACGGAGCCTGACACTTGAAAATGTTCATCTGTGAGACAACTGCTGGGATTTGATTTAGTTTGCCGGGAATGTTCTGCACTGTGGCTTTCTAATGAGCTCAGCATAGTGTTGGAGCTAACAACCACAGCTATTATCAATGCTCACTGCTGCAACACACATGTTTGGCCAATCACAGAAAGTGTTTTCTGTGTAGAAATGAACACCATTCTGTTTTTGTTTTTTTGTCTCCAACTGACTCTCTTGAAAAACAGACAAGAAACACACACACGTACACCTTTAACTGCCCTATTATGGTGCAGTGATGATATGTAAATGAATGTGTTCCAATTTGAATATGCTATGTTTGGTGTTCTCATGTGCAAGAGTGGGATGCCATTTGTAAAAAGCTCAATTACTCTTCCAGTGATGGACATTTGCATGAAAACCTTTTTTTGCCCTCAGCATCACCCTGACACCATGAAATACCACCCTGCATCTCAACCTCTGACTTGACATTTAGAGCAACCACAGACTCAAGAGTGTATATGTGTATTTGTTAATAATAAGATCTGATAAAATAAAAGAGCTTGGATCTAACAACTCCCCCTCAGCACGCACATACAAACTACTTACAACTACCACTACTGCAACTGGGAAACATTTCACCTGGGGAGGTGCTCAACATGACCATGGATGCATTTTTTGATGAAAAGGAGCAATGATGCTCAGTTGAAATTACCTGGATAAATTAAAGAAAAGAAAGTTACTCCTTTGGGATTTGAAGCTTTCTTTCCTGTAATTGCTAGTTGTTTCATTCCCTTTCTGGGTAATAGGCACTGTGGAAATGAATACAGGTACTATTTGGATGAGACTGGAGCACGAAGTCATTCAGGCAGAGATAATCCTGCATTGGCGTAAATGAAGAAATAGACACTTACTCTCAGTTTTGGCCACACAACGATAATGAGAGCTCAATACATCCTCAGACATCTTACAGTGTTGCAATGATCACCGTTTTCATCTCCTGTCCCTTCTGGGTTCTTAACCCTTTAACAATGAACTTGTATTAAAGGCAGGTAGCAAGTACATATAAAACAGCATTCACATGTGTGTGCATGCTGGGTTTTTTTTACGTTGTGTTCACTTCCTCAGAAGCATTTGTTTGCTCTCTCATGAAAAGGCTGTCATGTCTGTTTCTTGTGAGGCGTTAACTGGTAACGTGTGGTTCTCCCTCACAGGGCACACAGTCTGGGATTGAAGAGTCTTCTCCCAGTAAAGCAGGATAGATAATATTCTACACAAGCATACGTTCTGAATAGTCTGGATCAATGGAAGCATATTTCTAGTAAAATTGCCTGAAATGTTCTCTTTTTAACATCTTGTATGTGCACAAAATTAAATGACTAATTTATCATTAATGGATGGTTGGACGAAGTAGGACATTTTATTCACATCTTCAGATATTCTTTTACATCCGCTGCTGTTCTAACATGATGTTCTGACTCACTTGGCAAGACAGGTACTTCATTTCCAGGTGCTTCCTCAAAACTCCAGTGGGCAACAGTGCTTAACAGCAGCTATCTGCTACAGTATATAATGATGACACTAAGCTAGACCTTAGACCCTCACTGAAGACAAGGTAAAACTCCCCCAAAGCCTCCATTAGAAGGCAAAAGGAGAGAAACCTTGGTAGGACATACACAAAGTGAGATCCTCCTCAAGGGCAATCTGTTAATGGGTTCCGAGAGTGGGCTGGTGGCTGATTGTCTCTGTTGTTAGATAGTGGAGGTCAACTCTGGATAAGAGATTCAGTTGGCTGCCTACAGAGTAGAAAGTAACTTGGTATACAGGGAAGGTGTGATTTGTCAGAGTGGCGGTCAGCACCTATGAGATGTGTTGACTTTATTTAAACATCACTGTATCACTCATCATCAGTGTAATCCCTGTCACCATCACCTGAAAGGAGATCATTCCATTTCCAACTGAACCTTTTACCGTCTTCCTCATGTTTGTTGTCTTTGCGTGCCCTCTTCATGGATCCTCCAGGCAGAGGGTTAACCATGACATCTGCATCGGACTGGTTGACCCCATGTCAACCTCAGTAACAACTTCCGACTGGTTCTATGGGACATATATTAACACACAAAGTCCCGTCTCAAGCATCTGGAGCTTCTTTCTTCCTCCTCATCATTCTCAAAGGAACAATTGACAGCAGCAATATGATTGGCACACAGAGGTCATGTCATGTAGATAAATAAGTAGAAGATTCAGTAGTCTTTCTGATTGAACTTGCGCTACGCTTTATTTCATTAGATCTGTGTAAATTCCTTAGCTTAGTGTAAAGGGAATGCCTGCATGCTTCCACAATCTAGTCACATTGATTTTTTTTTTTTTTTTTTGTAGAGCACTGCTTAGAAACATTGAGTGGCTGATCATGACAAAATGCAATTCATTATTAAAGCATTGGCTACTTGCCAGCTGGTTGCAACAAGGTTTTCAAATTTGTGCGTTCAGAACTTGATTCAATTTCTTCCTTGGCCTTACGCAAGTAACACATTTGTTCTTCAAAAACTCAATTACTTCACAAACCTTGCTGAAATCCCTCAATAATTATGCATGTGATAAAAGCCTAGTGCAGCTGCTACTCCTGATTGGCCGATCAGGGGAACTGAAGCAGTGCTTCTGGATGTCCACTTAACAGCTGAATGGCTGGCTCACCATAAAGAAGGGTTGCTCCAGGGTCTTGGTTAGAGTAAGGCATCCAAATTGAACTTAAAATAATATTGAGATATAACTAAAGAACTGTTAATGAAGATGACACTGACATTGTACTTGAGCAAGCAAAGAGTCCTGCAAAGAAATCCTATATGTGGTCAATTATGTGTCATTACCATGCTTAATGGAATTGTGAAGGGTTCTGCCAGAAGTGCAAAGAACCATTTTAGTAAAGAGTGTACATAAGAGAGAAAGGCAACTTCAAACAAAGCAAACACATTATGTGCCAGCCTCAGTCGGTTCCTCAACAGGCCTTATCTGTGCCTCCATTATTTGATATTATATGATCTAATTGAAAGTGGACAGCGGAAATGATTTTGGTGCAATTTTGCCATGATCCAGCCTCTGTTTACAGATCAGTGCAGACAGGTGAATGTATAAGATGCGCCGAGGCCTCTTTAGAGTATCAAAACCAGGCTGGGTAAAAGCCATTTGATCCCATCTGTAAACAGAGCACTGAGGGTCACAAGACTGCAGTGATGAAGAGCAAACCATTTAGACTTCCTTCAAGCATTCATTTGTTTAATCAAACCTGAAGTGAAATTGTTTGGAAACACACAATTTACCTTACCGCATCAATCCAGAGTTCTCGCGAGAGCACAATTTGATTGCGAGTCACTCTGGCAATGACTAAAGATACTCATTTACTAAACCCTTGTAACCCTTGTGTGTTGTTGTGATTGGTCGTAGTGTTATCCAATTGCGTGCAGTGAGATTTTTCAATTGCACGCTTGGTGCCGCCCATTTAGTTAGGCTATTTTCATTGCTCAGTGCCAGACCCTTAATCTTTCAGATTTGGGTCTGGATTTCCAGGCTATGGCAACCTTCAGACAATGACAAAATTTCCACCGTTACCAGGGCAAACCTAGCCGTCTAATGGCTATTACATCATACATAGACGGAGTTGAGAGTGGTATAAATTTTCTCATCTAACTCTCAGCATGAGCGCAAATAAGTATATATTTCCCAAGATGTCTATCCATCCTCCTACTAGCAACTCCTGACATTCAGTTCAACAGACGCTTTCTCATCATTTCTGTTATGCAGTAACAGAGTATCCCCTCCATCCATCAGCATGCAGTCACTTTACTGCCCTTTCCAATCACACACTTTTGTGAGCAGGTTACTGCTTTATGTTATCCACAAAGAAACATGATTTTGGAAAAAATGTATGATGAAAAAATTGTTCCATAGTTTCCTCACATTGACAGATCAGTAACAATGTAAGGCTGAATTTGGTAGTAAAAAGTAAGTTTGTTACTTCTCTTTTTAATACTGTATGACATACTTAGGAGTGGCAGTAGCTCAGTCGGTGGGTTGGGTCCTCATAAGTTCCAAAGTACAGAGTGTGGATTGGTAGCTGGAGAGATGCCACTTCACTTGGACATTGCCAGGTGCTCTTGAGCAAGATACAGTACCCCCCCCCAAACGCTCAGGGCGCTGGTCCAGCACTGGCAGCCCACTCACTCTGACATCGGGAGCATGTGTGTGTGTGCACTTCAGGCCTGTGTGTAGTGATTACCACCAAAACAGAGTGTAAATTGTAATTTCACCACTGGGGATAAATAAACAGCATTAATTAAATTAATAAATTAAATTAGGTCAGATGCAACTGACATTATGGCTCACTAAAGCATGTCTCTCTCTCTCTCTTTCTCTCTCGCTCTCTCTCTCTTTCTCTTGCTCCCCCTTTCTCTTCCATGACTTTTACAAAAATCAACCCCAAATGAAATTGACCTACCTTTGAGGTTTGTTTAAATACTTTCTATCATTTGTTGTACCTAGTTGTTTTCTGAATTGCACGAATGAACAGACATTGGGGCAGAAAGATAAAATTCTGGAGGGAAATAAAAGAAACTGGTGTTGCTGGTCATGTTTGAAAATCTGTCAGTTTGAGTTGTCACACAGAGCTGCTGCCAGTTAGGGAAAATCTATTGACTGTTTTTGGTCAGAAGACACAGACTGAAATTGCTGCAGCAATCTGCAAATTCACTTCATACATTTGTGTGACATATCTGCTACAGAGAGAGACTTTGCCCAAAAGCCAATTGAAGTTTGGCTAAGACCTCAAGGACATGGAGCGCTGGTGATAAAAACCACTCGAGCCAGATTTAGAAACACAGAATGCCAGGTGGTATTATATGGTTTTAAGTCATAAAAAATGATTATTTTTCCTGCAGATAAATACAGCCACCTCTCTCAGGGACTGTTGTCTCGAATCCATGCTGTGTGTTCCTATGCCCATAATGAAATTGTCATTGATGGAAGATGCTCTTGTTCCTTCATTCAGGGAGTATGTGAGTGTGTGTTGGCATTGACGGCAGTTCATTAGATTAGACTAGTATGATCTGTATCTGTCTCTGTTTTTTAGCACCCTGGTTAGAGTGACAGCTATTCAAAGAGTGAATCATCTCCTCACAACTGAACTGGACACGTATTTGTGGTTGTGTACAACTGGGCTTTTGGATGTATGTATTTGCATGTGAGCGGTCTTTTTAATGTGTGGCAGCAACCTCTATTATCCTATTTTTGAACCCAAACATGGCACTTTCACTGCCTTCCTGTCGTTTGACTGGACTGAGGGAGCACTGAGCGAAAGCCAGAGCCACTGCAATCTGCGGTAATGTGTCGACTGGCAGGGACGTTTATAGAGCCTGACTGAAGTGCTTTTAGACACCTGACACCCATGTCAATTTTTAAACTGATCCTGCCAGGATTTTAGTGCTGACACAATATATTTTGACCATTTGTATGTTAAAAACTCTGAAACACAAGGAGGCATGAGCAGTGTTACAAAAAGGCCTTGTAAACAGCTTTTGGACCATCAAAGGTCACGAAAATATGCCAGGGAAAGGCAGAGTTTTTTGTGATTGTTTACGGGCAAAAATCCTTAACAATGCGGTGCGTTTTCTTAAAAAATGCGATTGAATAGGCGGGATAATTATGCAATTTTACGCAATGAAATTTAGGGAACTCGCAAAAATTGCGGGAACTCGCAAAAATTGCGGGAACTCGCAAAAACTGCAGTTTGATGAAAAAGAGACTGTGTTTGTCTTGTCGTATAAAAACTTCATAACGTTCCCACAGCAACAGGGGAAAATGGCTGCTCTTGTGTGAAGTAAACGCAAAAATTTTTTAACTTTCTGCTATAGATAAGATACTTTAGCAATCCCTTAACCTATTATCTAGCCTCATCATCAGGTCCAAAGTTTCATTTACCCAATACGGTTGACGAAATACCTGCTATAACTAATTGCGTTATCGTCAGCCTCAACTTGTGCTTGTGCATGCCAACAGCATAAGATGGTAAACATGGAAAACATTATATCTGCTTAAAAGTAGCGTGTTAGCATGCTCAAAGAACCACTGTGCCCAAGTACAGTCTCACAGTGGCTGTAGACTATTAGTCTTGATACAACGTTTGAACAAAGGCAGAAGAACATCCATGCCCCCCCACGGCTATGACAATACTTACACTCAGCAATCTGTAAGTACGAGTCTGAGCAAAAGAGAGAAACGTTTGGGGATGTTTTTACCCAAACTCTCTTTATCGAGCTACAAGACTGTGAAAATGTGGCATGTGTCAATGGCTGCACAATATAATGCGCTCAAAATGCAATTGCCCTGCACTATAAAGCTAATAATATTCGATTTTTGTTGAGGCTGAGCCGGAGTGGTGTGATTCAGCTTGTTGGTAATTGTTGAAGCTGTGGTTTGTGGTGTTGTGTAAGGAGATCTTGAGAATCAAAGCTGTTCATGCAAATAGTTCATTTCAGAGCACTAAAGCAAACAGCAAGAGAGCAATACAACATCCCCTCTGAATTAGATTTAAAGATGTTCACCAGTGATCAGTGATTAAAACAAGTGCTTTTTATGTTTGCTAAATCATGATTTATTTGTGTGTGAATCTGCCTCTACATCATCCCCCCCGCCGGAGCCAGAAATGTGGGGCTCATTTATTTATTTTTGTGTCTCTGTGTAAACCCTTGGGTCGTTGTGTGTGTGTGTGTGTGTGTGTGTGTGTGTGTGTGTGTGTGTGTGTGTGCATATTCCAACATCCCAAAAAAGAATCTTAATCCTATCCATCCATCTTCATCCGCTTAGCCTGTATCGGGTCGCGGGGCAGCAGCTCCAGCAGGGGACCCCAAACTTCCCTTTCCCGAGCCACATCAACCAGCTCAGCCTGGGGGATCCTGATGCATTCCCAGGCCAGGTTGGAGATATAATCTCTCCGCCTAGTTCCGGGTCTTCCCCGAGGCCTCCTCCCAAATCCTATCCGAAGTTATTTAATGACCATGTTGTCCAGGGCTTTTTCTCTTTTCTGTATGTCCGGGACATGCTGCTCTCTGCCACACCAACATTTAAGTCATTTCAGCTGCTTACAGAACTTATCAATACGTTGGTTGTTGTTTGGATTTTAGCTAAAAAAAAATGCAGCTTTATTGTTTGAAGGCCAATTTGTACAACTACAGCAGCAATAACTTTACTCGCCTGTAGATGCTACACATCTGCTTTTCTTCGATAAAATGTCTGTTGACCTGCAGTTAAAAAGTCCACAATGAATGGACTATTTCCAAAGGACTCTCAACCAGGAGACGTTTGTGTAGGAAAACACAACTTTGTCACCTTCTCTATCATGTGTGTTATGACATCATGTACATACTTTCACAAGGAAAGTATGTAACAAATGTACTCTTTTTAATCCAAACCACAATCGTTTATTGAACATAATAATTTATTTTGTTACCTCAACCTCAACAAGCAGTGTGTTTAGCTATGAAGTTGGAACTTGCTGCCCCCACGAAGGCATGCTAATTTATTAAACGCATCTATGGGTTGTATTAAAGGGTAGGAACAAATTACCCAAGTGGTTGTATGGTTTGGAATATTGTGGCTAAATCCTGTTAACTTTAATATATGTACTACATCAATGATTGCCAGGGAACAACACAATGGTGGTTCAAGGTGTTCTGTTTTGAAAGCCCCAACAAAGAACAGATCACTGTGTCTTTTGTTGCAGCCTTCAGAAAGCATCATGTGATGTCGTTGCCTTGGCCAGCTCTACCAATACCTACTTTACCGGTAATGATTATGTAATGATGGCATTGAAGAAGCCGTGCCACCCTTCTGTCTCTTACTGACTAATAGCAGATGATGGAGAGCACAGTTCTCTCATGTTGTGCAAGTGTGGCCCAAGGTTGCCTTACACATGCAGTCTACCTTCACTACTGTTCCCACACTCTGGATAGAACATTTGGTTAAAAGTATCTGTCTTGCACTTGATTTGCTATTCTGTAGGTGGTGAAATAGCTGATTTTCTTTGGAAATAATGGATTGAAGTTCAGAAAAAATGATATTTGAATGCTGTTTTACCAAGTGATCCTTCATCTCTAAAAACTCAAATGTATTGCCTCACAGTAGTAATTTAAGAGTGTGTCTACAAAAGAAAGACTTGAAACAATGCTACATTTAGATCTTCATTTTCTTTTAAATTTACATGTGGATCAGATCTGTGACACGAGGCGCACGCTTTCAGAAACACTCCAAAAATTCAAATGAGCCCTAGAGCTGTGTTGGGACACAGAGGCTTGCATCACCGCAGGTGATTGTTGGTGTCATCACAACTTAAGCTTCTTTTCCTGACCTGATACTATGCATCCACCCGTCTCCAACTTTGCATTAAAAACCTACAAAGCTAGAGGAACGAAAAAGATATCAACACCAATATGAATCGTGAAAGTGATGCCAAACACCTATAGAGCGTCCTCCCTTAATTCTCTCAAGCTTTTGTTACAGGTTGCTTAAAATCTACACATGTGAGAAGTCTGACATTGTGACTAAGTGATTACAATTCACAGTTGAAGAAGTTTAAATGTTCACCCTGATGCCTTGTGTGTGCAGTTGTATGTTCTCTGTGCAAGTTTGTTCTCCTGTTATGCAAGTCGTATTCATAAGTCATGCTTGCATTCATTTCAGAAATATTTCTCAGAATGTAGAAAAGAGAATTTGTGTACTATATAAAATCATTAGATGCTTGTGTTTTAAGATTGTGGGTTTCCAACCTCCACAGTGTGATGAATGCAAAGTGCTGGTCTCTCCATTGGAAAGGTGAGTAGATACTCTCTTACTTACATACTGTACAGAAAGGCTTTTTGCTATCCCTTTTAAAAGTGGGTAATTTCTGATTCCACCTTAGTTACCTAAAATGTTCTCAATGATTTCTATTGTGCTCCATGGCTTTGCAGTTTGAGACAATTCCTCTGTTTTTTTTGTCTCCCCGTTTCAAATCTTCGCAACAAGACAAACACATTGTATGGCAACAAAAACCGCACTGAATAAAACATGAGATTCTCAGTAAGAAGGCCAAACTGATGTAACCCCTTATTATTTTGAGCTGTCTATTCTATCCAAGCTAAATGAACAGCAGGCAACGCACCAGTTCCATAGTCTTGCAGAATACAGAGTTTGTGTGGTAAAACTGCTGACCTTGTTGCATAACTTGCATGACAGCATAGAGGAGTGAGTAAAATATGTACTGTATTAGGAGACATGCTAATCCTGTTGTTTTTTTGTTTTTTTTGCTGTTGCAAGCTTGAAATAATTGGAAGCCTTGGCTTTTATATGCTGCTTTGTACCTTATTACAATGTATATTTTGATCAAGGAAATACATGGAATGGTCTTTTGTTTTAGATGTAATGTTGATAAGCAAGACAGAACTGTCTGTTTTCGTGGAGCTCAAGACAATGACAAGCACGCATGCATGACTAAACTGTGACCATAGTTCAGTAATTCGGCTGTTTCATCTTCAGAAGTGAGAAGATAAGAAAAAAATGGTGCATTACGGATTAGCAACAAACAAGGGTGACTGTCAATCCTCTATTAACGGATCCTAATTATGTCTCTTTGTATTACAAAATGAACATTGGTGTGAGTGGGAAGGGTTAGTATTTCAAAACAATGAAGCAATAAAGATGGGTGGATAATTAGAAGCAGTTTGAAGGTATTAGGCAATAATTTTGGTTCTCTGTCGTGAAGGATGGAACTACAGTTTTTGATGTGACAGGAAAATTTGTAAAAAGTTGGGAGTCTGGGTAGCTCACCTGGTAGAACACTCGCCCGTTTACAGAGGCTTAGTCCTCGACGCAGCAACCACGGGGTCAGTTCCAACCTGCGCCACTTCCACCTCTCTCCCCTTCCTTGTCTAAGCTGTCCTGTCAAACATAAAGGCCTAAAATTAATATAAATAACCTCAAGCAGCTAAAATCATTATCCAGCACTGCCTGTACAAAACCAAAATCTCTTTACAATTTATTAGCTCCTGAAACATCTTATTAGTGTTTGCTTTTGACACCTGTTTGACACCTCCAAGACCTCAGAGGCAAGGGTGCAGACACACACTGTGTACATTTTACATCACATTTTATTACATTTGTTCATTTTATCAGTTATTAAGTTATTAATAAAACAGCTTGACAACCCCCAGCAATCTAATTTCTTGGACTTCATCAGCCAGCAGGAACAGACTTCCAGGTATATATCCTTGGTGGAAAGTTATAGCAAGAAAAAACAGCACACAAATATGTTATACTGTGGGCTACAGTCTTTCTCTGCTCCTTTTTGAATATCTGCATTTGTCCGATCGTTTCACTGGAAAGAGAAAAAAAAGTTGAATGTGAATTCAAGGCTTCCATCAGTTTGTCTCTATGCAGTTATTATACTGAAAGTTTTTATTATGGACCAACCATGTTCCAATACTCTGTAAAGGTTTGTACCATTTTAGATATAGTTGTTGTTTTATCATTTGACAGTAGACATTTTGTTTCCAGTGACTAATACAAGCTTGAGCTTTACTGAAGTGCTGTTGTAGGCAGCAGCCATCACACTGCTTCATCACCGTAGCCAAGACAAATGACTGCCATGCAAAAAGTGCCGGGCTTAGTAACCTATTTCATTTATTTATCAGCCTCAAGTTGTTGCCTTTCTTAGATTCAATAGAGCAAATATCTCCCAGGGTGAGAAAATCCAACATTTTCCGTCATGGTTCACATGTTTGAAAGATTCACATTTCACCAAGGATAAACCATCCCTTCATATGAATCGGTTATTGTCTGCTGGGTTCTTTTAAACTGTTTCTTGTCAATCCGCAGTGCACATCAGCCCACACATCACACCCAACTGTCCCCATTTTTATCTCCACAGCACGCAAAAAAACAATTTACATCCTAACAGTCAATCAAGGGAATTTGAACATCAATCAGGGATTTCTTACAGGACACATAATGTCTACACATTTGCATAACACCCAGCTCAATAAACAGCAGAGAGCTGCAGCGTTCAGAGGGAGATGAGTTGAGAGATGGATGGAAAATGTAACACAACACCTCCAACTCAAAGACAGGAACCAGCTCATTCCATAAGTCCCCAATCATGACCATCATCCGTACCCCTAATACGACCAAAATGACATCAACTGGCTCCTTTTGCATTAAAGGAATTTCCGGTGCTTTCATTGTTCCACCACTTTAATGAACCTTTCTGTTGCCTCTAGATGAAACCTGCAATGATTTCACACTTTCTCTGTGAAATGAGAGAACGTGTTACTGTGATACTGTGAACTAACTTGCTAATGTGAGCAAGGTGGACATTTCACACATTGTGTAATGCTATTAAATTCACACATCCTCCTCTGTAGGGCATTTTCATGTAGCCTACGCCTTTCATGTTTGACACAAACATAGGTCCAAAATCAACTTGAATCACGCCTGACCTGCTAAACATGTAAATCAAACAAGGACATTCAGGAGATTGTCAGTAGATCAAATCAGACTGAGTGGAACACGTGGTAAAATAGTGCCCCTCTTCTTGGTCACATGAAAAAGTGGCTTAACGTATCCTCAGGGATTCTTGTGAATCTTCTATTGCTTCAATATAACTGATGTTGAATAATCCTGTTCGTATTAAATACTCGAAAGATTGATTACATTAGGAATCATTAACTTATAAGATCTCTTAGAAAAAGTAGAAAATCGCTGGTTTTGGATAGTAACAGGAGGTGTTTAACACGATTAGTTTTAAATAGTTTTCAAAGTCAAAAACTACATTCATATTTGTGTGTGAGTGTGACTACACAGATTTTAAAACTGCATTAAATATTCTCTTTTTGACATATCTTTTTAGCCAAATTCCACCATATGGAATCCCAAATTACCTTCATGAATAATATATTGTGAGATTAAAATACGGTCACAATGAACCACTGACACACACGCGACCTTTATGAAGTAGCCTATCACAGAAAATAATATCGACTTGCTAAAGAAAGCGCTTGTCTCCAATTTGCCTTAGTTGCTGGAGGTCTGTTATTACTCTTATCTTGTCTTCACACCTCCTCCTCACTGACGCACCTCTCTCTGAGCTCTAGCCATCGGTTATGAGCGCGCTCCCGTCTGCGCGCCCGCGCACCTTTCCTTCGACACAGTAATCGAGTGTCTGCGTGAACGTCGCTGAGCTGTGAATGGACATTAGGGAATGTAATGTTCCTCTGCCCCTCTCTGGTGTCTTCTATCGTTTATTCTCTGCAACGGAAGCCGGGTAAGTTATTATTTTGCAGGTTGCACATTTATTGAAAGTAAGGCTGTCATGCAGTTTCTGAATTCATGAACCGAAATTGGAAAGTACTTTATAGACGGGCGCAATGTGTACGTGCACATTAGGTTTAATTGACATGACATAGCCTACATTTCCAGTTGTCATCTTAATTGGCTTTTAAACATTGTACTCATCAACGTTGTAAACCTAAGCAGAGCACCAACACTGCCTCCTCCTTTGTGCTGACTATAACTATTTTACTGCGTGTAATGAGATAAAGTCTAGGCTTGATGATCCCATAGACATGTTGTAACCTGTAATGCATCTATGCATCTGTATCTTTCTAGAATTTTTTGCCAATGTGTCCAATCCATTTACTGTTTTTTCTCGATCACTGTTTGATAATCAGAAGGTGATTTAATTATGTGAGAGAGAAAACAATAGCCTATAGCTTCTGTTAGACAGAGTGATTTGTATTGACTGACTGTTGGCAGGATCTCAATAATAATAATAATAACAATAATAATAATAACTTGAATTTATATGGCGCTTTTCATGAACTCAAAGCCGCTTACCAGAACTGAATCCTCAAGAGGGAGTCATGATGAGGAGATTCCTCTTCTTCTGGATGCTTAATCTCAAAGCAAAGGCTCTACAGTGGCTGCATGTGTTTGTGATATTCACTAGTCTATGTCCACGTACTGTATCTGCTCAAAATTAACTTTACATCTGGTGTATACTTTATTAAAAGCAAGCAACGTGCCCTCCTAAGACCCATTGGAATTTACCTGGGAATCTGTTCTGCTGCAATGAAATAGTTATTTAAACCAACAACCGGTCCACTTCCGGGACTTTTCTGGACCAAACCTACAACATGATATGTAGTGTGTTTAAGAAGGATAGTGTGTGCAGTAGAAATAGAATGCAAAAGGGAGAGCCTAGAATTTTAATGGGAGTGTGTGTGTGTGTGTGCGTTTGTGTGTGTGTGTGTGTGTGTGTGTGTGTGGGCCAGGTTTAGCTATATTTGTGGGGACCAAAAACTGTGAACACAGTATACTTATGGGGACCTGACAGCTTTGTGGGGACAAAATGCTGGTCCCCTTAACGTTAAAGGGCTTTTTGAGGAATAAGACTTGGTTTTAGGAGTAGGGTTAGAGTTAGGTTATGGTTAGGGTTAGGGTGAGGGTTAAGGTTAGGCATTTAGGTTTGATGGTTAAGGTTAGGGTAAGGGGCTAGGGAATGCATTATGTAAATGACTGGTCCCCACAAAGATAGCCAGACACGACTGCGTGTGTGTGTGTGCGTGCATTGCACCATATGTGTAGGATACAGTCAGACTGAGTTGGTGTGATGAAGAAACAGTGAGGGAATCAGGGCGGTGAGTGACTCGCAGGCTTTTCCATGTATATTCCCAGGAAAGTTAACAGAAAGGATGCAAAGTCTGTTCTTCTGCATGGCAGCTGGACACTTCACACGCCCATCTGCCATCCTAGCTCTTTGTACCTAACTAAATAAAGGAAACACCACTTCCCGCGTCATCACTGCACACTGACATTGGATGTAAATATGGACATATTATGGGTAGGCCCATGCATGCTCACAGCAAAAATCTATGCAAATGTCAGTACAGTAAAGCTAGGAATTGGACTGCAGTGGAGGACATATTATTGAGGACCCTTTCATTTAATGACTTGAAATATTGAAGAAGGTTTCCACAGTGAGCTCTTTTCGGCCGAGGAATCGCATATAATCATGGTACTTAATTCAACGGGGGGAGTTATCTCCAAAAGAAAAATAATGGACACCAGTGATGGGTAGCAGTGTGAAACCAAGGACACAGTGGGACTTCTGATGATATGAGGGCATGAGCAAGTATTTACTGTAGTACATCCTGTAGCACCCTTTTTTTCTGTGGGGAGCTGACAATCCTTATTTTTCTCTACTGATACTGATGATGATACTTGTCTAGTGGTCGATACCCAAGAAAAGAAATGGCAGCAGTCATGAAACACTCGGAGGGTAAGAGACAGTTTAGCGAAAGCAAATGGGGGTTTGACAGTAAAAAATGAAACATGTCAAACATTTACAAATGCTCTCCACTCCACTAATTCTCTACTAATTTGACTAACAGTCATCCAGGTGAAAAAGATGAAAGCATCCTTGCAACTGTATGTAAACCTGCACATGACATCAACATTTCATTGAGCCCAAAAGTGAGAGGTAGCTGAAAAATGTGACTTTGAGAAATCCTGAGAGGTGATTTTAGTAGAGCATGCTATTTACTAATGTATGCTAAAGTAACAAGAAAAAAGAGAGAGAAAACAATGCTGCCGTTGAATCTCCTGCTAACTGGGTGTTGTGGCATTGTGCTTTGAATATTTCGAAAACTTTGACTAGTGAATTATAACCTGTGACAGCCAACTGGCAAACAAAATACTGTAGCGGGGCCAATTTGAAGGTCGAGAGGACATGGTTGCTTATTTTTGCAATGATGTTAAGCAAGTGTTTCCCCTCTATTTATTTTGTTTATAGCCTGATGGATCTAAGTGGTGAACTAAAAGTTAATTGATCTGAAATAACACTAAGAGGTTTGTAATATATGGCTGGTACATGAACAACCTACACAGCTCCATATTTTTAATTAGGCCCACTGTTTGTGTTTTATAATGCTGGTTTTGCTCATATGTGCACTATCGATTACATCACAGAATGCAACCAAGTTTAAATAACAGAGCCTTATCTTCTCTGACAGGATAGGAATGTTTAATACATTTCTGTTTGACCTTTCTTGTGACATAGCTGTCTTTAGCGTTAATTATAATTTCAGTAGGACAGAGGAAGTTTGTGTAACTGACATGCTTTTATGGTCCAACTACGTAAATCGATGAGATGGAAACATGTTTTGTTGAAGTCTTGGCTCGTGTAAGCTCATAGTCCCTTTCTATTTCCCAGTGGCTCTAACAAAGCTCTGACAGATAGGCTATCTGATGTAAAGCTTTTCACTTGCAGTGGCGAGGGCCTCAATCAAAATCTGTCTGGATACATTGCATCATCATCATGTCAGACAATGGAAATAGGCCTTTATTAACTCTGTCTTTCCCTTATGTATCTCCTAGAACCGCTGATTATGAACGTTACTAGATGCTTCTCAGCTACCTTTAAAGGCCCATAACATTCACAAATCAATGTTTAATTAATGTTCACCAATCCATGACGGATGAGAAATCAAATTCTTCTGCCAACATTAGCTTCCAGAATTATGCAAATGCTTGACAGCGCTTGTTTGTTTTTTTCAGGGATCTTTGAAGAGGGGTATTTAAAACAAAGAAAGCATAGACCAAACATACTGGTGCTACCTTGGGGATTTTTGTTTGTGTGTCTGACAATATGAGAGACAGATGGAGAGAGCGCCTATTTGCATGCTGTGTTCTTGTTAGCAGAAAGGAATTGGCATTATGCAGTGGGCCTAACTTACTTTGTAACTTTGACAAACCTGTAGGGGCTGAATTGACCTTCAGAGACCATCCATCAACTACCTACATCTAAAAGAGTGGCCCCCGTCTTTTCCTGTGGCTTCTTACAGAAACTTGATTCCTAATGGAACAAGAGTAAAAGCCCAAAGCCCCACTAGCAGTGCCTAGAGGCTACAATGTCCATTAGATTACACAAAACGAGACTGTTGGATGAAGCAACATTCTTTACTTAAATTGTTCCTTGTCTTACAGCCTTACCAGTTGTGTGGCTAACATACAAAGCTTGAGAGTGTAATGGCGGAAGTACAATTTAGTTTTCTACATCCATCCAACCAACCAACCATCTTCCCATCTGTTGTCCATTATTTACCTGCTCACCCTGTTGAGGGCAACTGAATGTTGATACCCTCACAAGCATCACAGCAAGCCTGTTTTTTTTTTTAATCGCTCCTTGTCAGCTCATAAGGTCAAACATTTCCAGTCAACAAATCAAATATGTGGTACCACTGAGTACCACAACGATGCGCATAGTGGACAACGGATCTGCCGTGGGGGTGGAGGAACACTACATCTCCTCAGTATCTTGTTGAAGTCACAGTGAGTCAGGGCTATTCTATTAAAGCAGTCACAAGTGTTGTTAAACTTTTCAAAACTACACACAGATTTTTTGTTACAGTACTGTACAAGATGGCATGTCGAAAGCGGTTGCGGTGTGCTTACACCTACTCTGAGACACTGGTGACTGACTGACAAGTAGGAGGTTGTAGGGATGATTTTGGGAGGGCAAAGGGAGGTAGGAAAAGAATTTTTGGGTATTGTGTGTGGGGTGAAAATGCTCTAAATAAATAACAAAATGTTCCGAGTGAATAGGATGAATAGGTTTGGACTGATTTTTACAACTGCAATTAAATTTGTGTTGTTCTGAGAGAGAATAAATAGAGAAACAAAACGCCAGTCACCTGGTATGAGGCATAGCTGAGGCGGAAACTATAGATCTAGAAACCATAAAACTAATGGGGGGAAAAAGCATCCACGTACTCAAGTCTGTGCAAAAATTGTATTTACAGTAAATAAGCAAGCCTTCGGTTAAAGAAGGTCTCCGACTCGAGTGTGAGGATGCTTTTTTCCCCCATTTATCATTACAGAGAGAAAGTACTGAAAAAAGGTACTGTAGGGTACTGGTACAGAATTCCATGTATGGTTACTGGTACCAGCGTCAGTTCTAATGTGAACAATATTCAACCCTCCTTTCCTTCCAATGATTTGGTCAGGTTTAGGCACAAAACAACTCGGTTAGGTTTAGGGAAACATGGTTTGGGTTATAATTACTACTTTGTTAAGGTTAGGGGAACTCATGCTGACATCCATGGAGGACACATTTGTTGATTGAGAGATAAAGAGATACATATAGCCTTATCTTTAAAGAGAAACATACTGTTAATACACTGGAATAAGAACTTCCAGGAAGAAAGACAGCATCAGTCATTTCAGCAGGTGCCCCAAAATCATATACTGTATGTTTACCTGTGACAAAGTGACAAAAGTGTCAAAGCCCTCTAGCGGCCATAGTAATTCTGACTGGAGCAAAGGAGGTGAATAGGTTCAAGTTCTTTTTTCTTATCATGTGTGCCATGTTGAGGTAAGCAGTTAATTGGCAATGGAAACCTTAGGCAGCAGGCACCTTACAACAATGCTCATTAAATACAATATCTACAAAAATAAAATCTAAGACTAAATACATAATATCTGTGTGATGGACATTAATGTGTCGGTGTATCATACAGTTAATGTCTCATTCATCCGGCAATTGCTTTCCCACCTGTCAACTTCTGATATACAGTGTTTATTAAAAATAAATCAACCAAATAGATCAACAAAAACCAAACAACAAGCGCAAAGCACAAAGTAGCTTGTGGATGCAATTTTCTGTATTTCTGTGGGGAAGGACAGGCCAGACCAACATCACCATCCTTAAAGCTGAGTTGCTAGGATAGCAAAAAGGAAGAAAAGCAGTAGCAGTAGGGCAATGTACATCATTCACCCTATATTATGCTTTTATTTAAAATAGCTATCAAATGGGATTAACACAAAGGACTCATCTCAGAGCATCTCCCATTATCAGAAACTTGACATCTGTGAAACATGGTGGTTGAAACTCCACCTCTTTTTTTTCATTATTGAACAAAAAACTGCCTGTACTCATTCCCCCCTCACAGAACATGATGTTTTAAAGACACAGAAAGGTAGATTTGTCCTTTTTGTGACTTTGATTACTTTTCTGTTGGTGCTGAGTTGTGAGCAAGCAGTGCCATTCTCACAACCACAAAACATTGAACTTGTATTTGCTGAATGTGTGGGATAAGTCAAAGATCAAAGCTAATATGTGAGATTACTGCTTGGTGAATTTGGCATCCGGCAGCACTCAAGGGCACATTGTAGCAAGTCAAGCTTTAAAAGATAGATACTGTGAGCAATGCACACAAAGGATGCATGGCTAGGAGAAACTTCAAATTTTTACTCCTATTTCACATTAGTCTTAGATGGGGACTGGCACATAATTTATGTGTCCAATCTCCAGGTCTTCATCGACCATTGAGAGTAAAACCGTTGAATAAATTCTGAATGCTTAATAAATGAGCTTGATCTCATGTGGCCAAAGCAATGCACCCAGTTTTAGTGCCTCAACGGATTCCCACTAGGGCTGCACAATATAGTGTTTTGTTATCATCATTGCAATATTATATGGCGCAATACACACATCACAAAAGACTGAGACCGATCACAAAAGACATTCCGAGATTTTTTATCAGTAGAAATCTGCATTTCTAGTAGTTGTAACTGTCATTCTTTTTAAGCAGTGACTTTTATATGCAATCCAATATGTAAAGAATGTTGGAAGTAATCCCCTATCTCCTATCATCTGTCTATAAATTGCAGGAACATCTGTGTATGTCTGTCTGTCTGTGTGTTATGCGCATATCTCTCAAACCTTTAGTCTAATTGATTTCAAACAGGTGTCTCGGTAGGGTTCCAAGTTTGAAGTTGTTTGGATTAGAAATGCAAAATATATCGTTTAATATATCGGTAAAAGAAGCACACGTTGGCTTTTGCCGCTCTAGCCGCTGGCCACTCCCCCTCTCACCCTGTCGACCAAGGTAAGGCAAGGCAGCATTATTTGTATAGCACATTTCAGCTACAGGGCAATTCAAAGGGTTTTACATAAAAACAGTTTAAAAAAGTAAAAACAGATCAAACAAAAGAATAAAAGTTATGTGCCGAATAAGAAATTAAACATTAAAGAAATGGCCATTTAAAGAAATGCAACAACCATTTAAAGAAAGGCATCATAAAAAAGAAAGGTCTTTAGCCTTGATGTAAAAGAACTCAGAGTTGCAGCGGATCTGCAGTTTTCTGGCAGTTTTCTGTTTAGTTCTGACTCTGGGGACATAAAGCAGACCTGGCCCAGATGATCTGAGAGGTCTGGGTGGTTCATAGTGTAGTAGCAAATCAGAAATTAATTTTGGCCCTAAACCGTTTAGTGATTTATAAACTAGCAAAATTATTTTAAAATCAATTCTTTGAGGCACAGGAAGCCAGTGTAGGTCTTAGTGAGAACTTGAGCAGCAGCGTTCTGAATCATCTGCAGCTGTCTGATTGATTTTTTAGAAAGACCTGTAAAGACAGCATTATAGTAGTCAAGTATACTGAAGATAAAAGCATTGACAAGTTTTTTCCAAATCCTGTTGACATATAAATCCTTTAACCCTTGATATATTCTCAAGGTGATAATAGGCTGACTTTGTAATTGTCTTAATGTGGCAGTTAAAATTCAGGTCAGAGTCCCTGACGACACCAAGATTTCTGGCTTTGTCTGTTGTTTTTAACAGTGTTGTTTTAAGATGAGCACCGGCTTTTAATCTTTCCCCCTTTGGCTCCAAAACAACCACCTCAGTTTTTCAGTTCTGGCACATCCAGTTGTTAATTTGTTCAATGCAATAAGTCAGTTTTTGTGACTGTTGTCCCCTGGTGATACAGTTATGTAAATGTGTCTGTAATCTGCATAACTATGGTAATTTATTTGGTTGTTTGCCATAATCTGAGCCATTGGAAGCATTCTGTTAAACAGAAGAGGCCCCAGAACAGAGCCTTGGGGAACTCTGCACTTTATATTTGAATGCTCAGAGGCATAATTACCTATAGACACAAAGTAGTACCTATTCTTTAAGTAGGATTCAAACAGTTTAGTATTGAGCCAGAAAGGCCAACCCAGTTTTCCAATCAGTTTAGTAATATGTCATGGTCAACCGTGTCAAATGCAGCACTGAGATCAAGTAATACTAAGACTAAAATTTTGCCATTATCTGTGTCAAGGTGGATCTCATTAAAGACTTTGACAAGAGCTGTCAGTGCTGTGCTGTGGTTGGAAAAGCAACTGGAAGGTATCAAAACTGTTGTTTAATGACAAGAAATGGTTGAGTTGTTGAAAAAACGCTTTTTCAATGATTTAACTTAAAAACAGAAGGTTTGATATTGGGCTATAGTTGCTCATTAATTACGTGTTTAGATTGTTCTTTTTTAAGAGTGGCTGGATCACTGCCAAGTTTTAATTAGGTAATTTAATTTTCTGAGGGTTTGGCTGGTTAAGGTTGGGTTTACAAGAAGCATCATTGATCATTGACTGACTTTCTCTTTATCTTATTATCAAGTAAACTCATCTAATATCATTGCCACAATGGTAGAGTCTGTAATTGATTTAACTTATGACATAGTGTTGTAGTAGTATAGTTTAGTATTATAATCTGGCGTAATGAATGAGCCACCATGATGACCACATCTTATCATCTTTTTTAGGAACATTTTTAATATATATATCTGCTGGTGAGCAGAGTAAAGGCTGATGGGCCGTCTGAAAAATTAGTTTTGAAAGCCCTTAATCTCAACACTTGATAACGTAATTCAATTGGAAGTTTGTAATATATTACAAGCAGCTCAGCCCAGCAGCTGTGTTAGTCATTCTCACACATATTTAAATTATAAAGCTTCATGTTGCTGCACATGTGCGCTGCCTTTTCTCTCACCTTGAAGGTTTTAATCACTGATCTTTTTCCAACAGTGGAGAGAATGCAGTTTGATTTAGCAACATATCAGAATAAAATTCAGTGTTGTAAATTAAAATTATAATTTCTTTCTATAAACATGTCACTAATACAAATAAAGCAATCATCCCATCCATCATTCTTCATCCGCTTATCCGGTATTGGGTCGCGGGGGCAGCAGCTCCAGTAGGGGACCCCAAACTTCCCTTCCCATCATATTCTCTCACACACAAGGATCCACCTTGAACAATCATATAGAGAGAGTGAGCCAAGACCACTACTTATTTTATTTTATCACCCAGTTTCTATCCTGCATTAATAGCCTCATTTTCAACATCACTCTAATTGAAATGTTGTCCAAAATGAGAGTGTTCCCATGTAACAGTGATCTGCACCAATCAACTGCAAGGAGACTTAGTGAATAGATTGGTCCGTTTCTGTGATGCAGTATAGTGAACAATGCTGTTGATCCATTTAGGGACAACCTGACTTCTGAGACATCAGAGTTTGCTGTTGCAACAGCAAACTTTTTGAATCAAGAAACATCAATTCACATGAATCTTCTCATAGTGTTGATGTTAATCATAAGAAGACTTTCCACATGAATTACCGGTGTGCATTTTTACATTGACCTCCCATTAGTTCAGCCATTTGCTTCATTGCCTCAGCCCAGTCCATAATAAGGTATTAGCTCCTGCTGGTTGAGGGAACTATGCATGTGTGTGTATGTGTGTGTGTGTGTGTGTGTGTGTGTGTGTGTCTGTGCACTAATGCTTGGTGTTAGTGTTACATTAGGCATACATAAGCGGCAATTCTGAATGTGAGTAAATAAACAGCCACAGTCTATTCATCTGACTCAGAGAAGGGCTGCTGTACAAACTCATGTCTGATGTTTGCAAAGAGTGATTGTTTATGTTTGAGAAATAGTATGAGGTTAATACTAACAAATTGACTTATGCAATAACTTAAAGCTACATTAATGAGTAGTATTGTGATATTAACTTGAGCGTAATGGGAAAGCATGCGGTCACTCACTTTTGCAGCTATTTTGAGCTTTTTAATCGCACTAATAGAGTCTCAGTCTCTGTTATCAAACCCCAGAGCAAATCTCTCTCTTTATATTATGAATTAGCAAATGAAGACTCTACACATACAAATAAATCATTTGGACATGCACAGATTATGTGCAGATGCAAGAAACATCTAATCTTTGCAGTAATATTTAATTTACCTCCAAATTATATCCAATTTGTCAATTTGAACACATGTTCAAATTACTGGCAGTTGTATTGGAGATTATTTTAATTTCGTTATAGCAACTTTATTTTTAAAGTATCTTTTTTATACAATAGTGACAGCTTTCCCTTTGACAGTTAATGTACAAAAACTACCAGCTAGGGCAGGTGTACAAGGACTATGGGGACATATCCAGCTTCTGTCTGTAATGATCACTAAGCAAACAGTCTGAAATTAAATATTTAATGAAATCAAAGCATTTTTTACAAACAATAATGTCTTTGCAAGTCCGTGTAAGACTGAGTTGAAAAATGCTGCTTTAAAATAACAGGTTTCCGTTCACCTCCGTTGTACCTAGATGGCAGCAGATGTATCTACAAGAAGTTAATGAGACACATAGCTGTTCCCTACAGTTACCTGGCGACTTGGATGATGTCACAGAGCAATGATTGGTTTGACTGGGCAGTTGAGTTGTTAGGATGTTTAGTGAGGACTCTCTTTTTTCATGCTACTGTGTGTGTCCGGTGCCTCCCCAAAATGTCATTTTCATTCATCTTTCAATGATTTGCAATGTAGAAGAGTGGAGATTAATCGACTAGTATCATGTCTGTGTGATTGTTTTGATCCAACACTTTCCAATTTAAGAGTGCAGATCAAACATACCACCAGTCATGCTGGCTTCAAAGGGACTCAATCAGCTTAAAGGTAATGTCTGCTTCATGGAGTCTAAAAGAAACTGTTGACAGTAACCAGTGGCAATTACCCACTGACTAAAAGTGCACTGCTTTCGGCATGTATTGCTATAGTCACACTAAAGGTGTATTGTTAATGTGAAACCAAAACCAGTGCCCACCAGATAAAGTTTGAGCGGAAGCTTTTTATAATTATGGGGATTGTCTAATCAGAGTGATTTTTCACATGATCTTATTGCAGTACCACATGCTGTATGTGTGCATGCCAGTGAAATCACCATAATGTGGGAGCTGATAGCTGCTTATTGAGGCACTCTAATCATCTGTTCAGATGATCAGAGACACTTAACGATAAATTCTAACATGTTTTGCATCTAAATGCAAGAGCTTTTAACCCTAACCCCAAACCATTTGTCAAGCATGCTTCTGATTCTGACCTGGGCTCATTTTACAGTTTTCTTACAATTATTTTTTGGGGGAATTCATGTCTTTCAGTCAAGTCAAGTATATATAAATAGTGCCTTTAAAAACAACCAAATTGGAATAAAGTGTTAGTCCAAGTGAATGGCACAACAGTAGCAAGTGAAATAACATTGACAAAAAATTTTACAAAAAAAAGTGATATAAGCTCAAATAAGAAGTGTCTCATTGTCTTATTAAGAATTTATCCTCCTATGTAAATCTGCTTTTTACCTTCTCCTGCCATACTCAAGCATGAATACATGCAAGCAAATGCATGGATGTACTGTATATAAATAGCGCTATATAAATTCAGCACATTTACATTTACATTTATAAATCGGCCTTAGCCAAAAGTACAAAATAAGGAAAGTCAAATGAATACCGCATTCACATCCCAGGTTGAGTCTAGTGGCACACATTAAGCAACTTCACAGCAAATAGTTGTACAGACCAACAGATGCTTACAAGAAGCAATAGATCATTTTCAGCGCTGTAGAATACTGAAAGATGATTAAACATCTCAGTCAGGGGCGACCACTAGCTTACCCAGTGGATTGTGTAGCCAGGTAGGCCTTGGCAGCGGCCCGGGTTTGGCTCCGACCCTGGGCCTTTGCTGCGTGTCATCCCCCCTCTCTCTCCCCTTTCCTGTCTTCAGCTCTATTCTGTCAATTGAAGACCACGAAGGCCTGAAAAACCAACAAAAAATGGTTCAGTCAACAGAAACATTACTAAACGTCCTCCACTAAAAAATGGGTTTTAATTATTGTAACTTCATTTGGATCTTTCACTGTACAGAATGATTTATGTGCAGACTTTCACACTAGAAGGTTGTTTTCACTTTTACCTGCTGAAGGGGCAAAGTTTGGGTAACACTTTACTAGAATGACATGACCTATAAACCCTAACCTAACCCTATCCATAACTTGTCATGACAAAACCGAATGACACTTACTACAGTAGCGTCATGTCATATGCAGTGCGTTTATTCAATTCAATTCAATTCAATTTTGTTTGTAATATCAATTCATAACAAGAGTTATCTTGAGACACTTTACAGATAGAGTAGGTTTAAACCACACTACAATTTACAAGGACCCAACTGTTCTAGTTCATGTCTCGTTTATAATGTTCATGACACGTTCATGAGAGTGTCATGTCACTCTTTTGTAGATACCTTCAAGTTAAGTGTAACCAAAGTTTCCCCTTATTATGAGTCGAACACGTGTACGCACAGCACAAGCATAGGCAAGATTTTATGACATCACAACTGGTTTGGCCAATCAATCATGGTTGAATATCCAGTACAACTACAAGCCTTCAGTGCACATACACTAATTATGGTGGGGATTTTGAGAATCTTTGCATTTAAATACCAAATATTTAGACAGCACACCACAAAGTGGGAGAAATTAGGTAAAAACGACAATTTGATGTGATGCATTGAGGTGTCCTAAAACCATCCACTCATCAAAATCATCCAACACTAGAAATCACTGAAAAATAATTTTAGCCATCAAAACATCCAAATGTGTGCAGTGTGTATCATGAAGTGATCTAGTCAAGCTTGAAACGAGTACACAGGTCAATGAGTAAGAACAGTGCATGCTGCAAAGTGGACATGACAGCAGTTTAGCCCACTAAAGCCCGCTTGTAATTGGAATGATATCAACCCTTTTGTGAAATGCGGGACAGTGAGTACACACATTAGCAATTCGCCCACATAGTCTTTTAGTCACTTGTCATCATAATCCCAAATACTAGTCATTAATACTTTTTAGTTTTAGTTTTTTATCTTTAATTGATGTGGAGCTGGATTGTTTTTGCTGGTGGTCTCATCTGTAAACATGTGATTAAAAATGAATAGCAGTTGAATAGGAAAAAAAAACTATTAACATAATACGGGAAGGTTTAAGTACTCCGTCCTCTACTGAGCCTTTTACTTATTCAAATCCTCCCATGCCATTAACATTCCAAAAAACATGGCAACATGTTTTTATGTAGGGTGTTTTTCTGTACCAGAATTGTATAATTCATATTTCACTCGTGTATTACATTTCTTTCCACTTTAGTTTCAGGAGAAAACAAAAACAGTATTTCATGTTCTTAAAAGGAAGCCCTTTGCGTTATTACTTCCTGCCAACTTTGTCATTTACCACCACAACTAGATTAAATACACAGTAGATGAATGAAGATAAAGAGACTGGCAAATGAATGAGAGTTGCTGTGCCGTCAGAGGTTGCAGTAAGTCATCTATATTGGCTCTTTCCAGAGGCTGTCAGTCAGCTTTTTTACAACGCCCCTCCTTAATAACTACACTGTCTCGGCAGCTTGATGCCCTGCTTAGGCCAAACTGTTTGGGTTTCAGAGATTGTCCTCCATGTCATGGCTGCAGCTTCCCTTTTCTTGTAAGAGAGAGAGAGAAATTGAATGTCAGGAGGTTGACATTCTTTTTCGGTGTTGCTTATGTGTTTGAACCATAAGCAAAAGTTGAGAATGGAATAAACTAATCTTTAAATCTTCATGTCTGAATGTGGAGGAAATATTTAACACGTTTCTGCTTTGTCAGCCTCCTCATTATCTGCACATCCTGAATCTGTTACTCTCAGACTGCCGAAGCATCATCATACAGTATTTTTGCAGCTTGATATTACTGTCTCATAATAACCAACTCAAATTGATTTAGAAAATTGTTGTTATTTATGTGCTGAATAAATCTGCTAATATAATATATAATCTACTGAACATTATCAGGGTTTACTGGTTCCTAATCTCTTATCACCCTCATCAATAGATAATTAATGATGAAAATAATGTTCTGTAGCAACACTATACAAAACAAACTTGAAAGTTACTATATAATTTAATAACAATGTGACCATCAGTCAGTGAATGGAGCTGTTTTCCCTGTTTTGCTGAAATTCATGCAAGGGCACTGGTTTTTGTTCTGAATAAAGCAGAGAGCCGACTCACTCTGGATCACTGGAGTGTATCTTAAGATGGCCTTGAACAGAAAGCCTGTGTTTTAGAACTTTTGAGACAAAAGCAGATGATTTTTGTTCGTTGCATCTTATGACAGGATGACACTGCAACACATACTGTCAATCTCCTCAAATAGCCTACATACAGGCACGCTCAAACACACGCCCTACTGAGCCCATACTGTCTTTTTAAATATATGTTTGTGCACAAACACTTACAAAAGAACTATTTTCTGAATATGTCTGTGCAGTGACATGGAGCACAACAGAAGTGCAGCCATAATTATCATCTATTTATCTGAGAAAAGTGATCTGTATATCAATTCATGTTTTTTTCCAAATTCATTCGAGGGTACTGTAAATGGGAAGGCGTGTATAATTGCGTCACACTCAGGAATATTATTCTGTGGACTTAAATTACAGGTATGAAGAAGCAGATATTGGTCCATAGCAATTTGTTTTAGAATAGCCATGAAACCATTTACATTTAGATAGTATTTTGCCGTGTAGCATAATGAACAGTGCCCGACTGAACTAAGCCAAAAGCTTAATTAAAGTTTTTGGTGAGACTTCACTTTAGGAAGCCATTTTCTCGCACCAACACTGAAAATCAATTTGAAAACCTTTGCTAACAGGCCAGAACTGCTAAGTTTTTTTAACACTGTGCTCTGGCACTGTTAACAGTGAGCTAGAGGAGCACGTCTGGAAAAAATATAAAGTAAAAATAATTTGTAAAGAAATATAATGTAAAAAACAGTGCCGTGGTTCTTCAGTAATCTAAAAGGTTGTGTCAGTATGCTTTATAAACACTTTGTTTCATACAATAAAACCACCGCACTAAGCAAAGAGCACCTAGGTGACTAAGTCTGGCTAAGGAACAGCCAGTGCCCACACCTTGAATGAAGAGGGGAAATAATACTCATATGCCTCTGCACTGCTACAACATAATTATACTGTTTAATGTGATCAATATTGTAATGATGATGAGAATGATATACGTTTGTTTGTCAAAAAGGGGTTTTGAAAGTTTTCCTGGTACATTATATTAGCTGACACTGCCATCTGTTCAGGTTAAGTGAACTGAAATCTCTGATCTCATTCTGTTGTCATGTAGCCTTGGCACCCCGCTCACCCACCTATCTCCCCCCTGGACCTACTCTGGGAATCAAACACTCTCAGGAGAGACCCGACAGTCAGAGTTTGGCTGCTTCTACTCCATCGCCACGGTAAGTAAAAAGTACTGTACTTCTTGTTGTTTCTATAGCAACTGTTCCCACTCATGTCTTCAGGATACTGTGCAAAGCGGAGAGTAAAGGAGAGCTGCACCGACAATAGTACTAACAATCGTAGTGGCTGGTGTTAAAGGTCCTATTGCATGAAAATTTCACTTTAGGATTTTTTTAAAACATTAATATGAGTTCCCCCAGCCTGCAAATGGTCCCCCAGTGGCTAGAAATGGCGATAGGTGTAAACCGAGCCCTGGGTATCCTGCTCTGCCTTTGAGAAAATGAAAGCTCAGATGGGCCGATCCGGACCTCCCCTTTCTTTGCTTTGCCCGCCCAGAGAATTTGGCCCACCCACGAGAGAGAGACATCATGGATTTCAAACAAGCAAAGTGGCAGTTGGTCAAGGCCACACCTCCAGCATCCACCTTGGACCCCCTCCTAAAAATCTACAGACTCAGACATGGCACATACTAAGGAAAGCTCATTGTGGGACTGGCTCTAGTGGCTGTAATTCTGCACCAAGGCTGCCTTTTGGGAAAGAGACTTCAAATACAGTATCAGGGGACCACTAAGGCCAATCTGAAAGAATCCAAAGAGCACCATGTCATGGGACCTTTAAATAGTGATATTTTTGGATTAAAGCAGTTGACAGAATATTTCTGTCTGATTTGTATGGCTTCAAATGTAGGCCTAAGCATGTTAATGGAAATATTTCCAAAAAAGTTATCCTCCAAAATTTTGTATTCTTACTAATTTTGAAAAGCCTCTGAAACAGCATTACGATTGTGACATTATGATCCCAGGAAACTCATATTTTTATGCAAGCCAAAGCGCTATGCAAGTCACATTGGTGAACACTCAATCGATCATCTTAAAATTGAAATTCAAAAAGACATGCAAACATTAGGTTTTGATAAACCATTCACGATTCGTTCATCTGCTGTGTAGGTGTACTCGTCCTTGGCTTGTTTTTTTTTTTACTGTATTGCTTCTAAGTCTTTTTTCTCTCTTCAATCTTACCTCCCTATTTTCCTCTCTCTTTCTCTATCTCTTTCTAACACTTTCTCTTTCTCTCTCTCTCTCTCCCCCCCAGGTGTTAATGAGTGACAGAGGTTATGTGATGGCCCAACTAGCGGCCAGGACAGATCCTGCTGCACACTGAACAAACTGGATGCAACACAGTAGAGCCTAAACAGGTAGGACTGGATGGCTAGATTTGGACTTTTTAAGACTTTTTGGAAAACCTTTGTGGGCAAGTTAAAATAAAGATTTTCAACCATTTAATGTTGTAAGGCCTTGGGCACAGTTTTTAAAGTGCAGCATTTTTAAAAGCACATTCTGAGGGAAACTTTATTTTCATCAACTTTGGGAAATTTAATAAAAACAATACACACAGCAGCCCAAAAATTACAGCCCTTAGCTCCCTGCTTCCTTATGTCTAATTTACAACTCCCTTTCGATTGTGCTTGCAGAATGGATTTTCCCAGTTACGCTGAAGGGGTGTTTGCCACAAACAGCAGTGGTAATGACTCACTGGAGACTACCAAACTCCCTCCTAGTAAGATCCTGCTTTCACTGACCCTGTCCGTACTGGCTATCCTGACTACATTCTTCAACTGCCTGGTGATCACAGCTATAGCAGTCACACGCAAGTTGCACCACCCAGCCAACTACCTCATCTGCTCATTAGCAGTAACCGACCTGCTGGTGGCTGTGCTGGTCATGCCCTTCAGTATTATGTACATCCAGAAAGAGACCTGGAACATGGGCCAGGTGGTGTGTACCATCTGGTTGAGTGTGGATATCACCTGTTGCACATGCTCCATCTTGCACCTTGCTGCAATCGCCATCGACCGTTACAGAGCCATTACAGATGCAGTGGAGTACTCCCGCAAACGCACGGGAGCCAGGGCTGGGGCGATGGTGGCAGTGGTGTGGCTGTTGTCCATCCTCATCTCACTACCTCCTCTAATCTGGCGGCACTACAGCGGGGATACAGAGCAGGAAGACCAGTGCATCATGATGCACCATCACATTACCTTTACCTTGTACTCCACCCTTGGAGCGTTCTACATTCCCCTGCTGCTCATCCTCATCCTCTACTACAAAATCTACCGGGCCGCTCAGACCCTGTATATGCGCAGGGAGGCCAGCCGGGCTAGCCGTCACTCAGGCATGACTAATGGGAGCATGATCCCATCATCCTACCCTGCTGGAGATGGTGACGGCAATGGAGGTCCTCAAAGTCCAGAGCCCATAAGCCCACCAGAAAAGTCTTTCTCTGAACCATCAACCGAGGAGCCTCCACGTGAACGGGTGCGTGTATCGGTAAAAGCTTTCCATAGCAAGTCGCGCCGGCACGAGTCACATAGTGAGTCACGTAGTGATTCTCGTAGTGAGTCACGTCGGAGCCAGTTTTACCAAGGACCACGGATCTCAGGCTCTCGGGAGCGCAAAGCGGCATCAACATTGGGGTTGATAATAGGGGCCTTTGTCATCTGTTGGTTGCCATTTTTCGTCAAGGAGGTGATCGTTAACACCTGCAGTTCTTGTAGTACTTCGATGGAGATGGCTGACTTTTTGACATGGTTGGGCTACCTAAACTCGCTAATCAACCCCCTCATCTACACCATCTTTAATGAAGACTTTAAAAAAGCTTTCCAAAGACTTGTTAGGTGCAGTCATTACCTCTGATGGTTACAATTGTGCTTGATCATACCCATAAACCACCACACATGCACATGTAACTGGCAGGGACAAATTAAAGGCTGGAGGTAAAAGAGTACCGACTGCATACTGACTAAATGTGCCTGAGAGACAGTAAGGATTGACTTCCATCTCCACCCAACATCCCAACAGCCTAAATGGCACCAGCTCAGAAATGAGCTTTGAAGCAAAGTTCCATGTTTAAATCAAAGTTCTGTTAATAATAGAACGGCCTGAGATTTCCTTGATGTTAATTGGTGTGTTTGAAAGGACATGGACATGTTGGTTTTTAGAAAATAGGCCATCACTGACCTTTGAGGTTTGGGTTCTGAGCATTAGAGATCAGCCCCATTAAAGGAGCTTGAAATAGCTGACCATTATATCCATTCCATCTAATGACCTCCCTTGTATCTACTCCAAGCTGCTGGCTAATGTGTAAAATACCACACCATACCAAGTGATGATTTCCTGTGTCCATTACATTATAGAGGGGGATATTTATCTGATTGACTGTCAAAGTGATTGTGAACAAAAATTGTTGAATGTGACTTGTCTTCGGCAAAGCACTCCAACAGATATGAATTATAAATTTGTCGATTGTTAAAGCTTTTTGTCTGGTAATGGCAACGTACTGGCTAAATTCATCTGAGAATCCAAAAGCAGGAAGTTATTGCCTGCCATTCATAAATTTCACAACACTGAACTCAACATACCATGATGTAAATGTTTAAATTAACAGTTAAGAATGCCACCAATGTGAATTATATGTTTTATGTTCTAGGACCAAATCATACTATTAATAAAACATTCACAATTTTGAAATAGGATTTACTTGGGGACCAATACAAAAATTGAGCTTGTTTCAACTTTACAACAGACTCTGTCACTTTAAATGATGTTTTGCACAAAATTTTAAGTTTCATTAACATATTTAGTATTGCCAAGAGTATTTATTTTTTAAATCTATCCTGGAGCCATTAAACACCCTATCCCATCTCGCTCCCATGTAATAGCCAGCATTAGGTCAATGAATGTGAGAACCACCAGTGCAGAAATCCTCATTACATTAATCCCACTCAAGTACTTGGAATAGAACTACTATTTCTTTACTGCCTCCAAGAGGGAACACGATATGTTGATGGAAATATTGTGGATGAGTCATGTGTGAGGGTGTACTGTATGCCAGAGAGATAATACACAGTTTGTTATACACACACATACAGTGACAGTATGACCAGTTATTGTAAACGGTTTCTTTCTTTGTCTCTCTCTGTCTCAATAATAAATAATAAACAGCCCACATATGAATGATCTTCCCCGTTCTTCTGAGTTAATGATCATTTCCTGAGTGAAGATTTGGTACAGTATTTATACGGAGAGAATGATAGCAGCAATGAACATTGATTGTATTTCAACCCCATATTTCAATCTGCTGAATGTGAAGAGACCAGTTATTTTCTATATTCTGATGTGATAGCGCCCCCTGGTGGATAGCAGAATGACTACAGACTTTCCAGTTGGCTGAAATGAACCCCATCGTTCTCTCTCTCTCTCTCTTTCTCTCTCTCTCTCTCTCTCTCTCTCTCTCTCTCTCTCTCTCTATCTCTCTCTCTCTCTCACTCTCTCTCTCTGTATTTCGCTCTCTCTCTTTATCTCTCTCTCTTGGTCTAGAAATATTGTATTGCTCATATGGCCTCATACACCAAACAAATAAAAGTAATTAAAATCAACTGTACAGGTCCTCCCTGTTACATAGACTGTTTCATGGAAAATATATGTATGCTTTTTATTACACAAGAAGTATTCTAAAAGAGTACATTAAATCTGAATGCCTTAATTCACTGTAGCCTATGTGTGATAGTGAATCTTTAACAATAACCCTCCCATCATAGCCACTACCCTTCAACGACACAGACATACTTTATTTCCCCTCTGTCTTGTCAAACGTACAGTTAGAAGTTCCCAGTTCCACACACCAGTGTTGTGGAGCTGATGCAGCCATGAAAGTGGTTCCTCACATACTGTATATGGTGGGGCCAGTCGCTTGTGCTTTACCTGATTTGCTAAGGTAGGCTGTAGAACTGGAAGTCCACAACATTTTTCCTATGTCTCGTTAATTAAGGCACCCTGTGCAGGAAAACCGAACAGCTGGTGGGTGTCTCCAGGTACTAGCAGGAAAACATGGACTTGCCACTCTTCTCTTCCACACAAAACACCACTGGCAGAACTAGAGTCCTATGTCCCAAAAGTGTTTTTGACCCAGCACCACCTATCCAAACTGAAGTCTGCAATTTGTTTCAAAAGTTTAATGGTCCCATGACATGGCAGTCTATTGATGCTTTTATGGAGGCCTTAGTGGTCCCCTAATGCTGTATCTGAAGTCTCTTTCCCAAAATACAGCCTTTGTGCAGAATTACAGCTATTAGAGCCAGTCCCACCATGAGCTTTCCTTAGTATGTGCCATTTTTGAGTCTGTAGCTATTGAAAAGGAGAAGGGGGGGGCAAGGTGGAGGCTGGGGTTGTGGCCTTGACCAACTGCCACTTTGCTAGTTTGAAAGCCATAATGTCTCTCTCTCTCTCTCATGGGTAGGCCAAATTCTCTGGGCAGGCAAAGCAGACAAAGGGGAGGTAACCTTGCTCCTCATGACCTCATAAGGGGCAAGATTGCAAATCGTCCTATCTGAGCTTTCATTTTCTCAAAGACAGAGTAGGATACCCAGGGCTCGGTTAACACCTATCACCATTTCTAGCCACTGGGGGATCATAGGCCGGCTGGGGAACTTACATTAACGTTAGAAAAAAACTCATAAAGTGAATTTTTCATGCCATGGGACCTTTAAAAAATAAAATGTATGGGTAGAGGTTATATGTGCATGCACACACAAGCTTGTTGAGTGCTGTCACCAACCACTGAGCCCACATCTGTTATGAAACGGACTGCCTATTCTCCATAGCACGCAGACAACAGCAGCAGCAGCAGCAGCAACATAGCTGTATGTAATGCAGGCATCAGGCAGAAATGAGGCAAAGGCTTTTCTCTTTTTCCAACATGGCGAGGAGAACAGGAGGCCTTTCCCTGAATCATCGGCAGGCCCTAAAAAAGTGGTTGATGTTCTTAGAGGTAAGGATGTTTTGTCCCAACTCCTTTCTTACTGACGGTAAACAATAGGAATGCTTATGTTCTTTACTGAAGTTGATGTTACCAGTATAATTTTAATCGACAGCAATTTATGAGACATTATTTGGCTATAAAATGACTCCTTGAGGAGGGCTTTGAAAAGTTAAGGAAAGATGTTTCTTTCACAGAAGCACGTGTAAGCTTTCATTTCTTCTTCATCCTTTATTTTTCCTCTTTATTGCCAGGTTTGTTGGTAAAATGTACACCTTCTTCTTGAATATGTAATGTGTAATACTTGTACCAATTAGAGCCTGTAAAACTAAAAACAGAATTCTACTGAAAACACTTTTCTTAATACTAATCTGATCATTGGGAAATTACGTTCACAGACAGAAATTATGAAGATGAAGCTGTTTAAAGTTTTTGGCTCAACAATATATATCCGGCTCAAATCAATGTCATAATGTGATAATTTTGACTTTGACTCCTGGGCCATCAAGCTCTCTACATATGTTTTCTCTGTGTGGTGCTGTGAATAGGTCCATTTCATGAGTTAATAATATTATGTAAATCAGTAGCCTATTTAATAAGAGTAATTTAAAATGGTTGGAGATGATAGTTTGTTGTGTATTGTCAAAAACAATACACTTTATTAGAACGTTCCACTGAGCTATGGAGATAGGTCTGGCAATGCGAGACAAGTTTATAACTTAATAACAAGGTTGCCAGGTCTGAAGTGTTTTGTCGTGGGGGATAGGGGGATGCTATCTTACAAACCTGGCAACGTTGGCTATGCGCTGGATACAGCAGACAGTATGGCGGACAGCGAAAGTGATTTGGAAACAGACGGGCTTGAATTAGCTCTGGACACACTGTGTAGTAGACATTGCAGCGATGAGGCGTCTCTGAATAGCAAAGGATATTGCTCTGAGTTCTGTGAGGTATGTTAGACTCCATTTTGTGAGATGGTCTCTCCATAGTCGGCGTCTGTTTATTGCTAATGCTACTAGCTTCTCTAGCTAACGTTAGCCTCTAGACTAGCTCTATGTGTAGCTAAGCTAGCTACTGTTGCATAGCCCGTCAGAAAAGCAACATAAATAGTTTACAAAAATGTAGATAACGACTGTGTTGCTCGCTATGCTATGTAGTAACCGTCTGTCCCGAGATATCTGCTTGACATTTGATAATGCTTAACGTTAGCTTAGTACGTTAGCTAGTAAGCTAGTCAGTTAATTACGCTAAGCTTATTAAAATCCACTAAACGGAAACGTTAATGTTGTATGAGCTCAACATACAATTGGGTGTTCTAGCAAGAAATTGCAATCATGTTAATAACAGTAAAGTTAATAACGTAATCACCAACGTTAGCTAATGCCTTCTTTAAGACACACGACTGTGAAATCGTTGTATGTGCACTGATCCCTACCTCACTGAACTTACAAGTAACTTCAACAGCAGGCATGCTCAGGCAACCAGCCATGTCCTAATATGTGTAGAGTTTTTCTTTTAAATACAATGTTTTAACTGTTTAATTAAAAAAGGGTGGTGATCAATTGTAACCTATTATGTTAAATTGTGCGACTTTGAAAGAAACTTTATTTAATATTAAATAATATTGAAATGACCAAATATTTAATATTTCTACATTTTGTGTTCTTCCTGCACAGTTGGTTGAGGAGTACACAGGGCAATGGCAAGTTCCTCTTCCTCAGCTAAAGGTGCTGCGCACTGCACTCTGCAGTTTCACTAAAGCCACTGCTGCCTTCCCTGATGGCTGTCAGCACATCCACTATGTTCTCAGCAGTATGGCCTTGTAAGTAATTTGTTACAATGCAAATTGAATATTTAGTTTCATTAACAGGTAAACTTTATGTTTGCATTTTATTTTAGTAACTGTTACCAGAAAGCATGATGTTTCAACTTCAGAGCAACTTCATGAATTGAATAAAAATGATTAATCATTGTACGGTGTGGGAGCCGATGGGTCAGACGGAGCGTCTCAATCTCGTTTCAAATTGGTTGGCCCTGGTGTAATGTATATAGCTTTTTCATTTAAACAATGTTTGTTGATTTTTCAAGGGGCTGATTAGACTTTAAAGGGGTTGTACTCAAAATACTCGGGGAAAAAAACCCACATACATAGCAAATATGTGTTTTCTGCTATGGTGATGTTCTAAAAGTCAAGTACAGCCCCTTTAGAGTATGAGTTTTGCTAAGGAATTCTTAGCCTACACTTTGTATATCCATACCGATAATCTAAAACTAAACCATATACCATAGTGGACGTGGCAGCCATGCTTGTTTGTTGTCAAAGCTGTAGTGCATAGTTTCTGTCGGCCCTTTGAGGAATTCTAAGTAATGACAACAACATTGTCAGCACGTCTACATGATACAAGCCTTACATGATTGTGCATGCGCTGCCATCCCTCCTTAATGCATTTGCTAGCAGCTAAGGAGGACAGGAGGATTTAAAAAACACGATGGACTCTTCAGAAGAAGTAATTATCTTCTCTTGCGCAGGAAGATCAACGGACAACACAATCTTCTGAACAAAGTCATACTGAGAAATACAGACAGAGTTGTTTGTAGCTGAGAGTCTTTATTAGCTTTGTAGCACCCATTTGGTAATGGCTTAAACGTAACGGATATTTATTAATATCAAAAAGCTACACACTAAAGCTTTAAGGAAAATGCTGGAGCATACTAATAGTAGACCAGTAGAGCTATAGCTAAAAGCTTTTTGCTAGGATCAGCTGCTAATAGTGACACAGCAATGTGCTCATTATTTACCCTTTGACTAGCACTTGCATGGAAAATAACTGCCAAGGGTTTGATGAGCTGAATTACGGATTAAGAGGTTGTCTCCCTTACTTTGAGATGTTTTTCGCAAACTAATGCTCCTCTCATTGTCTTGCAGGAGCTTCTTCGAACTGATGCTGTTTTTCAGCAAAGAAGAATTTGTGGAAGAGCCTTTAAAAGACATCCTTGATTCCTTTCAGGTGACAACAACTTACAAACGCAATCCTTTGTTTACTTATTCACACAACACACTTTCATAAGACCCACTGCCATACCTGCCATTAATTAGCTGTGAGTGTTTAGTAAAAGTTACCAGTACCCAACCAACAGGTCTTACCACAATTTCTTTTGTTTAAAATAACGACTTGAGTGTTTGCTACTGCTACTCCGGCTGTCCGTTGTAACTTAGATTATTTTCGTATGCAGTAAACAAACTAGAAATCTAAAAGTCATTGTGATTGGCGATTTCACAAAAATCAGATGTGTTTGTTAAGAAAATTTGAATAAACCATTTTTTTGGCACTCTTTGCAGGAGTGCCACTCTCAACTTCTGAGGCACAGGAACATCTACCTTCAGCATGTGAAGCTGATCATCAAAGCGGGAGGCCCATGGGAGAATCCAGTGCTGCAAGGAATCTTGAAGGAGGCAGACTTGACACCAAAAGAGGGTAGGTTCATCGCTATATTTAATAGCTGATATGGCACACACACAGGAAACACTGCATTTTGAACCTGTGACCAGACTTGCTACTGATAAGACCCACTGGGGTTGTTCATCAAAAAACATAATGAAGAGATGCAGTCGAAGAGAAGACGTGCACACACAGCTTTGTGGAGCAGCAATGCTGATTGATCAGGTGTGTGACAGGTTGTCACACACCTTTCTGCGTATCCTTAATTAGCTGAGGGGTTTTTAAACCAGAGAGAGAGAGATACAGATACGCATCAATCAGCTGTTTTTCCACGAAGGGTTTGTCATCAAGACACAATTCGATTCGATTGGCAGTTGGCTCCTTAGATCGAATTGTAGCCACCACTATGCATTTTGTCCTTGTTTTGTTAGATGTGGTGTTTAGTGTAGCTTCATCGTCTGCTTTTCATTCACCTGGCACATATCTCCATGCTTTTCTAGCAGTGCAACAAAACTATGCATTATTTAAATAAAATGAAAAACCCTGTTATAACTCTGGACCCCCCAGTTTGGGAACCACTGCCCTTATCTCTATCACACTGTCAATCCACACACAATTGGAATCGCTGTTGTTTTCTATTGATTTGTTAAGCAAAAGTTTGCTTGCAGGCTGTCGTGGCTCATGGCTGGTCATTTACACTATATGATAAATAGTAGCTTTTTCAAAAGTCCAATTTCTCCTAAAATTGTATTGAGCTCATCAGCAGTTGACAAAATGTTTTTAGACAAAGTAATAGCTGATTGTAAACTGTATGTTAAGCTGTTTATGTAATGCTTAAAAAATAATAAGACTAAGTTTTTACAGTACATCGAACCCTTTGCCGTCAATAACACTCAAGGGCCAGTGTAGGATTCTAATGAAACTAAAATCAGACAGTGTTCCTCTATTTGACATTACCCAAGCCAACATGTCAATACCCCATATCATATACATTAACTCACGTAATTCACTCCCATGCAGTTGAGGACTACTTAAACTCAGAGTTGCCGGTATTCTTTGAGCTGCGGATTCGCTATCTGCGTGCCTGTGAACGAATGCAAGAAGCCATGGCCCTGGCTAAAAGCTGCCTGGAAATTCCCGAGACTGCAAAGCATCTGTACTTCCATCAGGCCTACCTGACCTGCCTCTACAAGGCCTCACTGCATGAACACCTCCACAAGGAGGTAAGAGACAAAGAGTGGCAAAGGATTTGAATTTGAGGCATTGTGGGGCTGTGTAAGGGACAGTGTTTTCTCCTCTCAGGTGGCAGAGATGTGGTTGGTGGAAATGATTATTCTTAAACACAAGCAACAAAAATAGTTACACAAGTTAAATGGGGAAGAAAATAAATTGCATTGCATGTTCTCTCTAAATAATTGGACTATGATATCAGTCGTCTAAAATGTGAATTAGCCAGTAATAATCTAATAAATTATTCAAACTGAACTCAGGGTTATGATGGTATACAAAAATACAGAAATTTGTCAATACTGTGTGATTGAGGTCAATGAACACTATAGTAGCTGCCAGTTGAACATGTTTCTTGTATTCCTTGTATCCCTGATTGTAATGCATTTTGATGTATTTTGCATTTGGTGTATTTTATGCATGTATATGCTTCCTTCCACAGATGGCAGAGATAGATGGCCGTGATGCAGTGGAGATCATCTGCAACACAGAGAGCGTTGAAAAAGATGAACTTCCATTGTCTCTCTGTAAAGCTTTCCTTACCCAGCAGCTCCACAATGGAGACATGTACTACATCTGGTAAGAATGACCTTCAGACATGTATATTTAGGTTCTTTAAATTGTGTCTGCTCAATATGTGTACGATAAAGCTTGGAACTAGTGGATGCACAGTTTGATGTTTTTGATTTGGTTCAGTCCTGCCTCTGAATACTGACTTAGGAATTAGAACAGTTGATGCTTAATTAACACATAACTGATGTCTTTGGCTTGGCATCCACTGCCTCCTGCAGGGATTTGGTGTTCATCTGGAGCAGGTTGCATCTTAGGGCCCATCCCTCCAGACATGGCTTCCTCGACGAGTGCTTGCAGCTGGCTTCTTCGGCTACTAACATCAGAGCCATCTTCCCCTTCATCAAGCTGGTCACCACAGAGGTGCGATTGACATCTCTTTTTTTCTCAGGACAAAAGATGAGAACATATTTTGCACTTAGTTTGAAGCTTTCTTCTGGAACATGTATGAACAAACTGACAAACCCCTAGATCTGACAAGGATCTCACACTCCTCATACCTGAGGAAGATTATTATCAGTTGAAAACACTCTTTACACTGTTGGAAGCACACAGCTTCAGTTTTGTCTTGAGTTAAATTGAAAATATGTATTCTTTCTCATCTTGGTCCTAAGCATTTTATTCTCCTATCTACCATTTGACCTTGTTGTAATTATTTGACAGCTGGGGGTTGATGGAGTCCAGGTCTGTGTGGAGCTTTGTGCCAGGGCCTTGCAGATGAGTGACATGCAGGTAGACAGTGTAACCCGGTCCCTTATTTACAAGACCATCGCCTTCCTGCAACCTCATGACCTGGAGATCTGTCGGGCGTGTGCCCTGCTGGTCTTCTGCCAGGAACGCAGCCTGGAAGCTTACCGAACTGTTTGCCTGCTTTACATGCATCCTGACCAGGAACCGCATCCCCACAACACCCCTGTCCGGACCAGTGTTCGCTTCCATATTCTGCAGGTGAGAGGGGATGAAGAGTCACAAATATGATCTGATATGATGACATATTGGATATATTAGCATTATGATTTGTCGCTAAGACTTTTACATCTTTGTTTTCCAGATGCTCAAGGAGCGCCTGTGCTTTGACCCTGAGTTTTGGAACCTCCTAACCCTCAGGACCCATTGCTTGGAGTTGATTAGTGACAAGGCCATGAAAGCTGCTGTTCTTAGTGAGATGGAGGAAGAGGAGAAGGAATACAATGAAGAGCTGTTAATAAATAGGTGTATAAATGACTCATGCACTCAAGGTTTCAAATCCTGCCAGGGCACTGAAACTGTTTTTGTGAACGAAGACCTCCTAGAGGAGCAGACTGTGGATGGAAAGACAGAAAAGTGTGTTAACCCATCAAAAAATGCTCTTCCTAAGAGGAGAAAATGGGGGAAAAGCCTGCGAAGGAGAAACCAATCTATGTCTGACGATGAGGCCGACTTTGGTGATGATCCAGAGATCAAATACAATCTCAATTCCACCTCTTTAGGCAATACGCCTGTGTATTCGCTAAGACACAATCACACTAACATTGAGAATTCATCTTCCGTAAAAGCCCCCTTAACCCGCAAGAGAGAATACTTGTCTAGGTATGTGAAGAGCCAAATTTTAAAAAGGAAGGGTCAGAAGAAAAGATGGTTGCAGGGTGTTCCCAGGCTGGAGCAGGTGCAGACTGTTAAAGAGAAGAAGGTGAAAGTTAAAGAGAAGAAGGTGAAAGTTAAAGGGAAAAAACGGGGACGGAAGCCTTTACAAAGATTTGAACTCTCCTACCCTGATAATGAAATGGCCCTTACAGAGGAGGAGTCTGGGTCTGAGGAGATAATTGACACAGAAGACAAGGAGCTGGATATGCCTCACCTGGAGAATGAACTTGAACAAATGAGCAAACCGAAAGAGAATCATTGTGAGCAAATGGATGATCTTGAGAAGGAAAATGGACTTGAGAAACATCCTGACTTGGTCTGTGGTAGCAGTCCCAAACATCCTGACTTGGTCTGTGGTAGCAGTCCCAATGAACAAACCCAAATGGAATCTCAAACAAAGGTCTGTGAAGGTCTTCCCTGTGAGCCTCAAGGTGCTGTTCCTGCTGTTGAAGCTGATCCTGAACTTGATGGTCCGCCCTTAGACTTAATGGATTGTCCAATAATGTTACACAGCTACTCTCTTATGTCCAAAAAGCCTGATGGTGAGAAAGTGCATCCTTTAGAATCCTCAGCGCCAAATGAGGTTAATGGCAACACAGGACAGGTGCCCAAATCCACAGTACAAACACAAGAGTCAAACACTGAGGTCAGTTGTTTGTCTGTAATTTCAAATTTTTATGTTCATAATTCCCAGACTGTATTAGAAATGAATGTGTCTGTGTCTTGTCTTACTTGTTAGATGATGCATTTGCAAGATTTTGCTTTGAATAAAGTACTACAGTGAAACGTGTGTGTTAACACACATTCTTGTGAAAACGCTTATTCAGGGAGAATATTTAGCATTGACTGCATAAAAGTAAGGGAAATATAATGACATGAGCGCGTTGAAGTATCTTTTGTTTTGAATTTGATTTGATATTCTACTTATTCCGTTGAACTTGTAGCACTTCTTTCACTAATTTGTTTTCTCTTCCTCCAGGTAAAAGCCAAGAGAACGTGGAAGGATAGAGTACTCCGTACTCAAAAGTATGCCCACTTGACGTACCACTGCAACTTCTGCCGCAAAGACTACAAGGGCCTAAATGTTATGAGGCATGCTCTCTCACACCTTAAAAGTAGGAAACTTAAATGTATACTCTGTGAAAAACGCTTCAAACACCTCCCTTTTGCCAAAAAGCACGTCCTGGACCACATTGATGAAATGTGCCGACAGAAACCCCCCGATATGGAGCCTTGCACTGAGAGCACTCCAGCTGCTAATGGAATTGTAGATAATGTGAAAAAACTGAGTCAGCCTCAGGATGAAATTCAGACTCCCGTTTCGGATGAGAAAACTCCCGAACAGAAACCCGGAGGCAAAACCAAAGTGTCAAGTCTCAAGAGGGAAGATCGAATCATTAGAAACCTCCGCACCCTCATCAAGAAAACATCTGTGCTTCACAAAAAGTGCAAGAACCCTGATGCTAATATATTCAAGCGGGTAGACTTCAAGGATGAGCAGGTAGTCATTAAAGATGGCCTGGTGATTGTAAAAGATACATCTGTGATGGTGAAGGACGGAGAAGGAGAAGGGGGAGGGGAAGGGAAGCCAGCAGGAGAAAATGGGTACGCTGTGGACATCACGTATCACCTGTGCCCCTCAGAATCCTGTGATAGAGTATTCTTGAGGAACAGCACCACACTAAGAAAGCATGCCATCAAATGCCACATTAACGAAGAGAAGGTGCTGGAGAAGACTTTTGTGTGGGGCAAACACAAGTGCAGCATATGCTTAAGGTAAGTTTATCTGCTCTATATTACATTTTGTTTTGGACTATGTACGGGTACAATTAAATGTGGGAAGTTGGATGCATGACAACATCCATTTAATCAATGTCTGGCATAGCTGCCGATAAATATTTTCCCAGTTTTGCATCTAGTGCCCATCTAAAATAGAAATGGTGGAAATAGACTTAAGTTATGAATCAATTCAAATCGCATTGCCAGACCTTCCTCCTCAGCTCTGTGGCGGAAGGTCTGGCTTCTCTACACAGTATTCCAGGATAGGAGAAAAGTGTGCTCTGGTTTATTGCCATTTCTCTTAACCAATCACAATCGTCGGACAGAGCAACGGCGCCTCTGCAAAATAGCCTCGGGAACAAACTTGTTTCGGTAGAACATGCTTGTTCAAAAGTTGTTTTGGTCGTGCAACAGAAAACCCAGATTGGACAGATGAGACGTATCTGGCGGAACCTTCGGCGGCACCAGACAATCCCGTAAATGAAACATTGTCGACATAGACTATGAATCAATCAACCCACTTTTCTGATGGGGCAGATAATGGAAAGAGTGGAGGATGACGACAAGTTTTAAAGTTTTGGTGCTTGTTTGTATTCCCGAGTTTTAGAGACAACACAGTGGTTGATGTTTGTAAACTGGCAAAGTTCACATGATACAAATTCAGGATCACAACCATTATTTTCTTCTCATTAGCCAAATGTACAGTAATTGTTTTCAAATTTTACAATTTTTGCAAATACAGTAGAAGTTACTGCTATTTTCTAAGACATGCTTATTGTGCTGACTGTGCTTTCCTCTAACAGGCAGATACAGGTCCTCCAGCATTATAAGGACCACATGAAGCGCCACAGCACTGCTCTCCAGCACTTCTGCTACCACCTGGAGTGTACCCGGCGCTTTTTGACGATGCAGGAATTAAAGGACCATGTCAGGACTCATCAGCCCTTCAGACCTCAATGTTCATTCACAGACTGTGAGAAGCTATTCTCGACCCTTCAAGGTCTATATGACCATGAATGGAGACACTACATCCCAGCGCCTCAAAGAGAGGAGGTAGAGATGAGACAGAAGAAGCTAAATCCCGAAGCTCCGTGGAAGCAGAGAGTGAAGGTTGAGGATATATGGCTGCAGAATAAAACGGAGCAGAGGGAGAGTCCGGCCTATTGTAATGAGGATTTGAATGTAATTGTACAAACTGAAGATCCGCTTTGTGAAATCTCAGGCAGCAATCAGAACCTGTCGATACCTGCAAACTGTGTGAAAACTGAGAACACAGTCCCTCATGAGCCCATAGATGAGAGCATAGCCACCATTAATGGACATGAGGCTGAGACAAGAAACCATGTGTCAGAGGGGAAGAGCTCCACTTCCCGAACAGGAAATGCTGCAACAACCCCAAGTAAGAGCTGTCGAAAAAGAAAGCCCATTGAGTGGGATCCCTTGAATGTCCGAGACCCTGAGGATTTGTCCACTATATCTGAGGGAGTACAGCAGAAACTCGGAGAGCCACACATTACTGAGCACAAAACTTTCAAACCCGAAGACCCATCCTATGCGACCTTCATCAAAGCCCCCTTTATCCGGCCGCCACCCTCCACCTACCTGGACGAATCTCGGCTCTCAATGCGCAAAAGGAGGCCCGCTGATGAGCCTTCTCCAAGGAAAAACACTTACTGGAGCAATAAGAAAAATGTGGAGCCTGTCCCAGAAAAGCAGCAGGTGGGAGATGTGGCCTCTGCACAGAAGATCAGGCAGCGCTGTGACAAATGTCTTTCCTCCTTCAGCAGCGCAGAGGAGTTCCAGAAACACCAAGCCCTTAACACCTGCTCGGCACTCTTTGGCTTTGATTCCGATGACGAAAGTGAGTATGCTTGGTGCACTGATTCCAAAGTGTAACAAGCGGTTAGTTATTTCTAACCAACTTTAACCACTGGATAATCCATTTGTGTTTTTGTTTTTTAGGTTAGAAGTGAGGGAAGAGGAGCTGTAACTGGAGTGACTGTACTCATGGAAACAAGCCAGCTGGCTCAGGGCAAGCATTCAAGATAAAGGAAAACTGGAACCATTTCCTACTACTCCGATACAGTACTTATTTAATTGCTGAATACCAGTTTGTAAACAAAAATGTGCCAAAACGGTTAATTTCGAGGTTTATTTCATTGACAGAACCTTTTTTAAGCAGTACTTTTGAATAGCTAAAACTAGTTTTGTCACATTGTCTCCAAACATAACTTTGTGTGTCATTTTGTCAAGTAGGTAAAACAAATCTGTGATAAATGCACTCACCGGCCACTTCAGTAGGTACACTTTGCTTACATCAAGTACTTCAGAACTGCCTTCATTCTTCATGTCATATAATCAACAAGAGGCTGGAAACAGTCCTTCAGAGATTTTGACATGAGAGCATCACACATGATGTTAATCTCCTTTTCTACAACATTGCAAAGGTGCTGTATTGGATTGAAATCTGGTGACTGTGTTAAAACGATGCTCGATTGGACTAAAGGGCCCACCGTGTGGTAAAAAAAAAACACCTCCACACCCCCGCCAGCCTGAACCGTGGATATGAAGCAGGATGGATCCTTGCTTTCATGTTTTCACCATGCCTACATGCCTAAATATCCTTGAGTTGCTAACACGTGACTGGCTGATTAGATATTTACATTAACGAACAGTTAAACAGGTGTACCTAACAGATGGCCTGTGAGTGTATCTTCTCTTAATCTATGGTAAGTCTTCAGACATTGGTCATTAAAACAAATCTAAATGTAACGCTGAAAAATGTCTGACAAACCAAATATGGCCCAAGACAACCTCTCTAGAGTAAACAAACATGTTATGTAACGCCTTAAAATAACTTGTCATCCTAGTATTTCTATTTTAGTGTTTTAATGACAAAGTATCACTGGACTTACCGTACCGTGGTAAAGTTACAGTAACACGTATATATAACTGGAAGATGTATTTATTTGTTTTTGGTTGTCTTTCAGTTTGGCCTGTCGACACTATCAAGTACATGTCCACGTCGGCCACAAACTGAAGCCTGTAACAGTCGGCTAAATGAATTCATTTTTATCACTTGTTAAAAATGTACATTTAATTTGAACTTAATCAGACTTTCTTTCGTTTGCCAAAAGCCAAAGCCATTTTTGATCAAGTGGTTCTATTTGAGCCTCTGATTAAGGTTATAGACGCGGTACCCACGCTAACTTCATTCATGGACAACAATCATTTATTTTTACCCTCTAATAATCTGTTTTGGAAAGAAATGGGTTGGTGTTAAGAATCTGTCTTTGAATAGTGTTTTTTCTCCTCTTGCTGTACACTTGGTGTCCCATCATGCTCAGGGGGACTTCTGAAACATCTGGCGTTCCCGCCTGTGGTGTTCAAAATTCCACCATCAACGGCTTCCACATGATTGGAAAATCCTGTCCTGAAAGTGTAGATTTACATGTAGTATATCATGAACAGTGTTTGCAACCGTGTTAAATCATGTTAACTGGTGGAAAGATGAGTTCTATGATGTTTAGCATGTTAGTTTCATTATTGTAGTCTTCCAAATGAATCATGCACAGCTCTGAGCTCTGGTCTTAGTAGAGAGGATGTCTCAAAGATTCTAAAAAGTCTCACAAGAAATGAGTAATAGTGGATATGAGGTGGTTGTGGCTACTTTATCTTCTCTATGCTGTTAAGTTTTTACACCGAAGTGGAGGTGTTTTCTTTTTTGTGAATCACTCATTAAAGTTGTGACCAAAATCTGCCTTCTTACTGTCACACTGTTCTGTACAGTATAGAAATGGTTCGCAATTGTATTAGTGCCAAGACTAAATCAGTGATAAACAGACAGAAATATAGTACCTTTTCTATTTTTACTTTGTTTAACTCCATGACCTTGTCTGTCAAGTAGAATATTTCACATGGGTCGTTTATGTATATACTTATGAAATGGTTTGATCTGCTTAATAACTTTTTAATGTCATGTTTTTATGGGCCTGTGCACTTAAACTTGCTTATTTATTTGTAAAAATGTTTATAGATTGAATTTGTAAAGTTATTGATAATTCCCCATCTATTTTCTTAAAGAAAGTGATTTGATTTGTTTGAATAAACAAATTGAAACTATGCTGTTGTCATGGATGATACTTGTTTTATAATATTAGTTGCACATTATTCACGTAAATCATGAACCAAGGAGTTTTTTTCTTTAGTGGTATCTGATTTAAAGTACATCTGTTGCATGCAATGCTATTATAAAGTAAAAGAGACTAGACAAACTCAAACATTTTATTTTTTAGTTCAACATTGCATATTTACCATTCATACACATATTGCTTTCTTGTTAACCCCAGGAAAGAGGAAAATAAAGAGAATTGCTTATTTAAAAAACTTTTTGCATCACGTTTTCCTGATACATGAGGTAATTCTGAATAAGTACAGGGATCAATAGTATATGTAAATAAAACCTTTTTCTCTGTCTAGCCCATAAAATGTCTTCCCCTTTTCTTTCTCAGTTACTCAATAATGGAGTTGAGCAGTAAAGCCAAGGGGGCACTTGTCACTGAATAAATGTATAGAGCGATAAAACACAGTCTAATAAGACGAGGTGCTGTTTTAAACCTATTGCACATCCTGTATTCCAACATTAGGGTTCCTATGGCTGAGTTTACAGGTTTACAAAGCAGTGAGAGAGGCAGCCTTCCTAGAGGCCAGCATTCCAGATTGGACAGTTTTCCAGTATCTCATGCAGCAAATGCATTCCAGTTTTAACATGCTAGTTCAACCATATGCTTTGGTGCTGCTTATCGCTTAAGGACAAAGTTATACTAATGTGCATGACACAATGTCTTGGCAAAGGAATACGGACTGTGCAAACCGAGTTGAAATTGTTAAACACAACATGCATCGATGACATCAAACAACTTAATATGGTTTCTACTCGCACACATTTTCCTTTGACCTGAGACAAGAAAATCCTTAAATTATGGAAACAGAGAAAGGCCCTTAAATAGTTTTACTAAGCCACACATAATCCTTAATAGTCATAAAGAGTTATTATATGCACTCGATGTGTGTCCATCACACTGGAAGATTTATTTTTAAATGAAGTCTTACAAACGTTTAAGGTCAGGTAAAGTGGAAACTAATAAAATTATATTTGAGGGTTGGAAAAATAAATGAAAAGCATCCTGCACAGTTTTGTAGGCAGAAACTCAACACACCAAAAACCTGCAAACTCTAATCGAGACCTAAACTGCTACATTTAATTGTTTTCATGACTGCGGATTTGGGTAATGAAGTCTCTGCAGACTACCGGGAAATAGCTGGAGGAAGAAGCCCAGCCCGGTGCTCTCCTACTGACCAACAGTCAACAATTTCTTTGGGAAAAAGTATAAATATGTCTCAACAGCATTCAAACTTGGTGATAAACATGCAAAGTGTCAGAGTGCATCCCAAAGGGGTGAAGATTTGATACATATTTCTACAATTCAAAATATTACTCTTTTACCAAATGACTGTGCCAAAAATACACTAGTAGCACTTTTCTGATTTAAAATGGAAGACCTGGATCATAAAGATAGCTGAACAACCATGTAGCTCGACAAGAAGGAAGGGAGAAACACGACACCACTACGGGTTAGAAATGAAACCTGATTAGACATGCAAAAGTCTGACGGCTGCATCTGTCAGTGCGCTCTCAACAAGTAAAACCTTTTCTTATTCAGACTGGATCCAACAAATATGAGGAGTCCAGAGGATCCAGCCCCCTCAGTCACACAACCAGATTTTGTTCGTCCAATAAAAAAAGAGCTTGACACCTGGGTCATAGATGTTTAGGAAAGGAAATAAATTACACATGTCTATTAAAAAAAGCTCATTAACAGCCCGTGTTTTACAGCCACAAGCAAAGTATTGTTTATATTTTAGTATTTAATGTCCACAGCATAGGATGATATACTAATGTTCCATTAGCGTCAATTACTCTCGTACCCTGTAGAAAACAAGGTCTGCTTGTCTACATCTGCAGGTTACATGATGGATCAGCTTAATGAGTGGGTTTGGATATGGCTTGTCAAGGCAGTGTGTCTGTATCATCTCCATCTGCTCGGAGTAGACGCTCCACGTAAACAGCCCGACAACGAGTGTTGTACTGAACCGAGAAGATTGTGATAATCTATGACTCCTGAGTTGCTGACAAGTGTAAATACAAGGGCTGGAGAGTATGGAAGCCATATTGACAAATATTATTATTATCATACAGTACGATTATGGTAAGTTTTCTCCGCGTTCATTTACTGAAGATAATTTGGGGGATGTCTGTCCATTTTCAGGCTTTGACATTTTTACAATGGATATTAATAACGCAAGTAAATAACACGCTTAATGTAAATCTCATCCTATTAATTATGCTGCTGCAGTAAAAAGTTTCCATGTGCAGCTTGATTTCTTTAATAGGCTCTTTGTTGTTAGTTCAAACCAATATAATGTGAATGTACAACTCAAATATATAATAGTTACGACTTCCAAACAGAAGTTATCCGAGCGGAGCTTACAGTAAGAACTTCAAGCTAGGATTGGCCGACAAGAGAAGGATGACTTGATGGTACCGTCGGTGCAAATGCACCACTATCACCACTTGGATTTACGGTTTGTTTTTGCATTAAAAAAACATTTGCATGATGAGGACCAGTGGTATTGCATTTGGCAAGCACGTCATCACCAACCTCCTGGTCTTTAAGTGGACGCAGCTTAGTAGAAAGCTGACAGCTGCAAAGAGACATAGCACATAGCTGGACGTGAATGTGTTGGTGTGTGCGTGCTCAGCGGGTGCTGTTGGTGCTCCAGTCGTAAGGGAGGAAGCTGACTTTGGTCTTCCCAGCAGAAAGGACACCCTGCAGGCTGGTCTTCTTTGGAGAGTCTCCCATGTGCTCCACCACCCACTTCAGCAGCTACAGAGGACAAGGAGGGAGAAAAATAAAACAATCTGTAAGGTTCACGGTCGGGTTAGTCTATATCCTCGACGTTCCGGGACTTCCGGGATTGCTCTGGTGCCACAGGAAATTCTGCCGGATGCGTGTAACAATGTCTGTGTTCCTACACTTTCTTTGTGTTGGAATTTGAAACTCTGTGGATCCATGAGGGCTATGGTAACTGCTCCTCAGATCTCTGCATTAAAACAGTAAGCTAGACTGTCTGTCCAATCTGTGTTGTCGGTTGCACGACTAAAACAACCTTTGAACGTACACTTTCCACTAAAACAAGTTCCTTCCCGAGGCAATTCTGCAGCGACACCAAGCGGAGCGTAGCGCCGCCCATGACGATTCTGATTGGTTGCCAATAAACCAGAGCACGTTTTTCTTCCATCCCGGAATGCAGTGTGGACTGACCATTACTGGGTTTTTAATATCACCATCTCTTTCTGCCAGTGTATAGCTGTTTTAACCATGGCTTGTTATATTAAGTCCATTGACCTAAGTACTGTACTTCTACTCCACTACATTTGGAGGAAAATATTGTACGCTTTTGTTATTTTGCTGATTTTGCTGAAGAAAAAAGAGACATAACATGATATATATATGATGTATTATAATTAGCCCCACCTTTACCAGCTGCAACATTAAAGTCATGTACAGATTAATGCATCACTAATCATAATCTAGTATTGTAATATATATGATTCTGAAATGGGCCATTCTGCATAGTGGGTACTTGTACTTTTGGTACTGGTACATTTATAAGTATAAATGGGTTTAATGCAAGACATTTACTTGTAACAGAGTATTTTTACACTGTTGTATTGCTGTTTATACTTAAGTAAAAGATCTGAATATGTGTTCTACCACTGCTGTCGTCTGGGACTAAGACCACAAGGTCGGCAGTCATAACTACCTTTTCATCAGTTCCTCCAAAGTCAGCTTTGTACCACTTGAATATCTGACTGAGTCGCACTTCTCTTTTCCCAGAATCCACCATACAGGCGTCGTCATTCTCCAGGAAGGCCTCAGCTGCTGTGCGGAGCTGGCTGTCAATGTCCTGATAGAGTTGAGTAGATCAGAATTCAAGCCCTAAGTATTTACCAGATATGTAGATGACCAAGTAGTTTGGAAATGTGCTTACCTGTGGAGTGTATGTTTTGATTGGTGGGCAGCCCTTTGCGCCACAGTTCAAGGCAAAGTGAATGAGGGGCTCAGCATCGGGAAGGGCCACCTAGTGGATACCATACGAAATGGAATTCTTTGTTACATTAATTGTTCTGCACACAAGTGTCATTGGTGAAGTAGTGAAATGTTCAGCTATGATTTAACAGAATGTCTGAATACCTGTAGTCGCGGGTCTGTTTTGGAGAAGGGCCTTAGAAGCTGTGCGACACCTTTTCTGTTCCCTCTCAGAACACCATTCTCAATGTCCTGTAATGTAAACACTTCTCCTCCAATTAGGTAGCTCACATAGTTGAAGAACTATAAAAAAGAAGAAGACAGGGAACAATATATTTAATATAATGGCATCCATTCTTGCTTAAATACGATGTTGACTGAATCAAATAGTAAGATAATCTTAAATATAACAAAAGGTTAAAATAACATGACCTTTCATGCCTCTTAGTGTGGATGTTTTCTTTTCTTTTTTCTGTGCATTTTCGTCTGGATGTAATTAGTGTAAATCAGCACCACAAATGGCTATCCTCAATTTCAATAAAGAAATATCAGCCGAGCATTATTATTATTATAAAAAAAACAACAACGTTTAGCAGTAGTGGATAGCTGTTCATAGGCTTAACTCTCAAGAGCTCAACAGTAACAGCCCACCTTTTAAACGGCTCTGGTTTCAGAAGTGATTTTTACTATTCAATAACTACTCAGACATTTCATTAACTGCTTATATAAAGAGTTTAAACATTTTGAAAACGCCAAAAATGGCAACAGTACAAGACTGTGTAGATAAACAGTCATAGACATTGATGGGAGCAGTCAGCAAGTTTGGTTAACATTTCACGTCAAGTCAAGTCAAACTTTATTCCTCCCCAGAGGAGCAATTGATTTCCATGGTAACAGCGAGCTCCCCCAATCAGACACGTCACGGTTATGTTTAGGATTATGGGTAATGTAGAATTTCTCCATGACATCGCATAAAAGCATAGCAGAGAATAAAACATGTTTTTTCTTAAAACAAGGTTAATATCATACGGACAAGCGGCTTTTACAGGAGCTCATGGTCAGTGTACCTTGGGTGGTTTAGACATAAATCGCTAATCCTCAAAACCCCTTTGAAGAAAATGAATTGGATGATTTTTACTTCCGGAACCACACTGTTGAGCTCTATAGGGACTCTGTGGACAGGGGATTTTTATCTTTGAGTGCAGCTGTGTGATCATACTCTGTATCTTTGCCACATGTTGGAGGGGGCCCCCAGGCGTAGGTACCCATGGATGACCAAGGCGTTGTAGATGTTGATGAAGAAGGCCAGCTTCTCCTCCCGACTGAGCGAAAGCAGCTCCACCCTCTGCAGCTGAATGGCTAGCTCACAGTAACGCTCAAAGGCAGGGTTGACTGACATGCCCTTGTAGTCCACAGACTGTGGGAGCAAGGACAACACATAAAGTACATAACCTTACAGTTCAAAACAACCAAACATACAGATGAATACCCTCGGCGTCAGAAGCCTAGAGGCGATGAGGACATTACCTTGCCATCAGCAGAGAGATGCTCGGAGAACAATTTCAAAACCAACTCCCGTACAAGCAAAGAGAGCTCAGCAGCTGAGACAGAGAGAGAGTGACAGAGTGTTAATGTTTTGTAGGTTTAATAGCGTTTTGAGGCAAAAATAGACCAATAAGTGAATGGTAAAAGCAGCTGTCTTAGCATCTTAACAATAACTGGATCTTTTTATGAGATATACTCAATGTTTTGCTGTAATGTAAAAATCAACACAGTTCATAACCCAATTTCAAAACATTAACCCCTGAGCTGGGACAACATTGTGGGGGTGTTACTGTTACAGATTGTGCTCTTACATAATCCATAAGTGAATATTTAAAAGTGGCTGTGAAATAAACCCAAGGAAAAGAAAGGAATAACATAAAAATAAGGCTAACTTTGATGTTGTACAAATGAGATTGCCATTAGGAAACATTACCCGTGAGAAAAGCACGTCGCAGATAAGTCCAAGAGAAGAAACGGCCAAGCATAATCACACTAACACTTACAAAAGCAGTGTGATTGTAATCACCTCGGTGTTGTACTGCACGGATTAGCTTGTTAGTTAGCCTCTAGAGGTATGCAACATTCAGGTATGAATATAAGACAGAGCCAGGCAACCACCAGCACAGAACAAGAAAAAGGATTAATCTGTCAAAAAGAATGCGGCAAACCTGCAGAAACACAAACATGGTTTTGAAATAGGGCTTCAATGATGTATGTATGTATATATGTATGTATGTATGTATTCAGGCCAACTTTTCATTTTTTTTCTTCAGGTGCTATCAGTATCAGTTCAGGAGTTCTTGATACATTAGATAACAGAAATTATAGGGCTCAATTTAATTTCCCAAACATGTTTCTTATACAATGTATTATCAAACACACTGCATTTTTTCATGCTCATACTGAATCACAGCCATCATACAGGAGGTGAGTATAGAAGTGACTGAGGGAATGAAGGCCATACAGTATATCAGATAAATCATGAAGCTCTACTTCAGTTCTTCCTGCCACAAAGCTCACTGACATAATACACAAACCCAAGCAAACCCTAAAGGTCATTCACCAAACCAGCAGCAAAGAAAGGACAGGAGTTTTAGAGAGCATTTGAAGGACCCCAGTCAGCATGGACCTGAAATGCGATGTGTGTATGCCCCAAAGCCTGATCCAGTCCTGACCTACCCTGGATGGGACTGCAGGCTGCCGTCTGTCCTGCGTTGAGGGCTGAATGAGGGTCATCCTCCAACAGCCTGTACAGTGTGTCTTTCCCTTTTCCAAAACTGCCATCCTGCTGCCCACAGCCACGCACACTGACCATGTACTTCTTCTGCAACAATGCTTGGGCAGTATTACAGGCCTCAGCACTGGCTAACATACACATGGCCACAGTCAAGAGTTGGCAGATAGTTCAATGAGTTTCCAAATTGTTCTAATAACTTCTACAAAAATCAAACTGACACAACACTAAAAGCTTGTTTTACTGCAGGTCTGCGACCTTACTTACCCATGCCTTTCTCTTTCTGCAGCCAGTCAACCAGTTGATCACCTGGGAAGCTCTTTTTGTACAAAGTAAGGCCCCTCCAATGACTGCCAATCACAGTGCCATGTTTCAGGTCTTCTACCACGTCCGCCAACTCATCCCTCTCACACATAAACTCTGAGGGCGGGGATATGCCAAGCCACACATGTACAAGCACAAAAAAATACCCATGTTCATTCATACCCACACGCATGAAAGACAAGTATGTGCAGTCCAGCATGTGCGCAAAAAAAAGAAAATCTAGTTGGTGGGAAAGGAAGCACCTAAATCATTTATTCTGGTCATAGCTTCTCTATATCCAGCATGGCGGATTTACATTTTAAAACATTGTGAAACAAAACAACATTGCGCTATGCAGGTTTAATGGAGAAAACACAAACAAAAAAACTAAACATTGCACACAAATGAGTTATGCATCTTCTCAAATTAATAATTCATGAGCAGAAGTGGGCAGAAAATAACATTGTGTTTCAATGTTAACAATGTCTACACTCTTATAAACCTGTCCGCGCTCTCAGGTCAGATGATCAGCTGCTCCTGACTGTGCCTAAAACTAAGCGTAAGCTCAGAGGGGGCCGTGCCTTTGCTGTGTCTGCCCCTAAACTATGGAATGATCTGCCTTTGCATGTAAAACAGGCCTCTTCTTTATCCGTTTTTAAAACCCTTATTAAAACCCATCTTTTCTCTTTGGCTTTTGACACAGTAAGATGTTGACTTCATTTACTTGTTCTTATTTGCTACTTTGTGTGTTTTTTTAATTGTATGGTTATTAATTATAAATGTCTTTGTTTATTTTCTGTACAGCACTTTGGTCAACTTTGGTTGTTGTAAAGCGCTTAACAAATAAAGTTGGTATGGTATGGTATGGTACTAAAAGGAATGTCAAAGCTAATCGAAATACTGTTCAACTGGCAAAATCCTTAGTATGGAAATGTGTTTCTCCAAAATCCAGACAAAACAGCATAGAATGCAAGTGAGTCATTAAGATTGACAACTTTACTATTATATAACCACATTTGCTGGGCTATACAGTGGCCTGTATGTACCTCAAAACAGCCAGAGTTGGCCAGTATTGCTGAAACAATGTCCAATCTACTGTCAGATGACTTTCAATCAAGACTGTTGAGAGAACAATGACTAATGGAATGAAAGCTTTGACATAATGATACAAATATGAAGGAATACATTCTATATTTGTAGGTCACACCGAATTCAAAACTTTCTCCACAAAAGGAAGTTTAAGCTCCCCTTTGGAAAGACTTTGTGAACACATTACTCCTAATTTCCATGGGATGCGAACGGCTGCGGATCCGCTCAGAAACGGCATCAGAGTAATTTGGTTTCCATTTAAGTCAACGTGTGTATTTCCACAGGATGCGGAACGACTGCAGAATGGCTGCAGCCCAGCTCAGGCGATCTGCTCATCCAAAGTATCAAGTTTCCTATCTCAACTGTCTGTGTCAGCAGTAGTGACAAGAGATGAGAACACACATCTGCTAGTACCCAAACATACATGCCAGCACTTAACGTAAACTACAGTTCCAAGTATAGTTCATCTGAGTCAATGCATCAAATTGAGGACGTTTTCCCCAGAGTCTGGTTCATTTCAAAACCCATTTCTGAGCAGATTAAACCAATCTGAAACTGATCTGGTTTTTAAACTGATCCTTAAACATTAAGCAAGTATGTGAAGACAACTAAAATTTGGAAAAAGCAAACTGTCAGACCAATAAATCCCTCACCTCCATCAGTCTCCCCAGATGTGTCCTCTGCTAGATTTTTGTCTGGTAGTGGTGGAGCATCTGCTGGAAGAGGCTCTCTCTTGACCACATTCACCAACCTCTGAAGCTCCTCAGGAGCCTGAGACAGTTAAACACACACAGTACAAACAAGTTGAAACATTACAAGAGATGAAAATCAGATTTTTTGACACTGTTGAAATATACGTTACAAGTTCAATAGTCAAATGGGGAAATGTTGCCACTCCTCACCAATTTCTGTAGATCATCGTTGCCCCCAACATGAATGTTGTTAAAGAAGATCTGAGGGACCGAGCTGCGTCCTGTCAACTCCTTCACTCTGGCTCTGAGCTCTGGATGCCTTCCCACATCCACATCACATACCGGTACTCCCAAACGTCCCAGGGTGGCTTTGGCCTGCACACAGTGTGGACAGCCCTGGATGGAGTACACCGTTACCCTGCCCAGTGCACTGCTGTCAAACTCCTCCATCTGCTGCACTTATGGAAAGACAAGAGGGCAAAGAGTTTTAAGCTGTAGCTGTCCAGAGAAAGTTGGCGGAGATCCATGTTACAAAAACCGTTTAGTGGTCCTCTTTCTGCTCTTAGCCACTGAACAAGTGTGGATTACACAGTAGATGTTTTATCCAACACATCCTAGCTATGTAAAGTTCCTATTTAAATGTTAATAATATTCACATTTTGGCCTGAATGAAGCCTTAAACTATTGCTTTCTTTCAGATAGTGGGAGGTCTTACATGTGGATTTTTGCAAGATATGTTGATCTCTTTGAGAGAGTATTAATTTGTTTTGGGTTGTATGTGTATGTGTATAGATGTGTAAGTGCATACGGAAATGTATTGTAAATTCATGCACGCATACATGTAAATTGATGTGCATACATGTGAACACACACACACACACACTTAGTGTTACCTGAAGGATATCTATTAGTAGTTTAGAGCGATGTTCTCCTGCTAAGGGATTTAAACCAGCAATCTCACAGTCATTTATAACTTGAGTAATAACTTAAGTTGAGGAACTTTTTTTGCCCGCCTTGCCTCATTTCTACTGACTTTGTGTGACGTTAGCCAATGTCACAGTTCCTCATTCATTGGTACACAGCTTTGGGCCAGCAGTCAGGCAATATTACTCTAGGCTTATCAAGGGCTAGATAACAACTCGTGTAGATGAAAACAGGCCAAAGTGCAAGTTGTCCTAGTTTCTCAAGAATTTAGATTTCTTTAAGTAGTTAGTGCAGTTAGTATGTACCGAATATGGAAGTGAAATCATACAATAAGCATATAAACTGACCCCGAGTGACTTTACAACACACGTTCTAATTTTGAGAATGGTTTTGTTAATTAGTTTTAGTAATTAGTTTTTCCAATGCAATTATTGTATAACGTTAAATATAACTGCAGATAAACAAAGCAGTTAATGAAGACTTTTTAATTTAAGAAAGGAAACTACGCTTGTGTGAGATCCCCAATTTGTAGATTTGCACTTAGTTTTAGAAAAAAAAGCTAAATTTTAAGGGCTGTATAGCGTTACCAACAAACAAGACTATAAAGTTAACATTACATTTCTAAAATTTGCTTTGGACTTCAGCAAGCGCATACATTGAAAAGCAATATACCTGGCAAGACTATAACAATAATCATTACTCATTTAGTGGCATATGAGTAACACTTTTTAACGCTGAATATTCGTTAACGTTAACCGTAGCTACAATACAACTTAACCAGAATGGCGTTAACAAGCTAATGTGGATATATTAGCAAATTATAACGGTATTTTACCTTTTATCGATTGACTCCCTTGCTTAATTCGGCAGTACAATTTTAAAACTCTGTTCCACTTAGTCCTGTTAACGAAAACATATTAGTTAATACATATGTTATACATAACGCCAGCTGAGAGGTCGCTTATCTTGCAGGTAAATTACCCAGCTGCACTGGCAGTGCATCATCATTGCGCTGGCTAGCCCATATTAGCTGCTATGGTTCAACTAGCTAGCTAGTCGCTTGTGTTATGATGCCTTCAGGTGCTCCTCGTAAACTTAACATTCTAGCTTGCTTGTCCGTAAATAATACCACCTAACAGCCTATGGACAACACCCATTGTTTTGAAATAGAAGCAGATTATTTCTGTTAACGCCATTCTGTCTTTTCTCCAGGATTAAATTGGCTTTTTATGAGCCTTCTTGACAAGAGAAGTGATGTTCGCAGTCCATGTAAGGTCCTGGGAGATGTCTCTCTAGCTTGTCTCATTTTATGTAAAGAAGAGCAGGTTCCTCTCTCCTCCTCCTGAAGTCAATAATCAGCTCTTTTTTTGGTGGAGTTAAGTGTCTGGTTATTGGGTCACCACCATAGACCGTTAATATTAAGTCTATGGCCACCACACAGCCAGTTTTTGAATGTCATCTCTGTAGGCAGACTACAACATTACAATAGCCAGTAACACGGTATAACACAGATTGTATAAAATAGGTTAGAATTTAGTAGTTAGGGTTGTTTGTGTGCATTTCAACCTTAAACTGCAACAATACTTATCGGTATAAATGCAGCTTGTTGTCAATTGTTGGACATACTGCCATACAAAGGCAACCATGGCTTTGCACGGAACGTTTTCCCACTGATACATGTTCCTGTACGGACACATTTATAGTAGGACACAAATGGACGAGGAGAAGATAGGTAGAAAAATTAAGGAGAACAGAAACGTTGTTTTCAGGTGTCGAAGATGTCAACGCTGTCAGAAACAGAGCGCGCAGGATTTACAAATATACTAAAGTCTATGTCAAAAGGCGACTTACTCTCCCTTTGTGACACAGTCACGAATAAGTTGATAGTTGTGGAAAACGTTACAGGTAACGTTATGGTTTCAGTCTGTTAACTTAGCTACAATACCAGACAGCAAGTTAGCTCGCATACTATTAGTTAATTACACTTAATGTTCTGATATGTTAACAGACAGGTTAATGTCAAACATATATTTCTTAAGGTAAAAGTGTATACGAGTGGTTGTTGACATATCCACCGCTGTAAATAAGTAACGTTCAGCTCTCGTCCTGTCCAACATAACAGAAGAGTTGGCACGAACTCATTCTAAAACGCGGAAGTAGAAGGTCGTACATTTCAGATCAGCGAGTCACAACAAGTTTACCAAGAAAGAAATAATGCATTTTCTCTCTGTGTGTGTGTGTGTGTGTGTGTGTGTGTGTGTGTGTGTTGTTTCGTTTTGCCACCCTCTCTCCTTTTCTGTGTTTGTGTGTCCCTGCAGCGCTTTCAAATGTCCCAGTGTGTTTGAAAAAATAAAGAATGCATTTTCGAAAATTGCCTTAGGCATAAGCTGACACCAAAACCGGAACTGCTGATGCTGTTTAACGTCTAGCTGAAGGATATTATGTTCGGATAATAAAAACATCCAACTATCTTGACCCTTTCCTTTGTTCATATAGAGGCTATGGAAACAATTCTCTTATACACTCAAAATGCTGAGGAGCTCCTGAAGAGGAAGAAGGTTTATCGCGAACTCATATTCAAGTACCTGGCCCAAGAAGGTGTGGCGATGCCCCCAAACAGTGAGAAACACCAGCTTGTGAAAAGGACACTGGAGCTTTGGTCGTCTGGGAAGGTAGGGACAGGAGGACATCCCAGATATGTTGACATGGTTAAATATACTGAAGTAACATTTAAGTAAGATGGTGATGGTGTTATGCTATGGTGTCAATATTGAGCTGTTGGCAGCATGTTTTATTGGAACATGACTAAGTCCCCCAGGCTTGGACATATATTTGAGTAAGCTATATCAATAACGTCTCATTTCTTTAAGACCGTGGTTGACAGAAGCCTTCCAGGAGAGAGATATAGGGCTGAGGTGGACTTTGACCCAGTGGTCCTCGGCCAGCAGTTCTGCCAGTGGTTTTTCCAACTCCTAAACAGTCAAAACCCCTTGCTGGGCCAGCCCCCTCAGGACTGGGGACCACAACACTTCTGGCCAGATGTGAAACTACGTCTCTTCTCTACGTAAGAAAGCCATTATAATGCCATGTAAGGCAATAGAAATTAAGCTATCGGAGATGTTTGTATTTAGCTTTCTGTGTTAACAGCAGTTATATATTTTGGGCAGGCCAATTGTCTCATTCTTCTGCAAATAACAATACCATCATAATAATGTAAAAGATGTGATAAGCACAGAGAAGTTTGAACTTGACCTGTGTTTTACAATAGTTACAATTAACTTAATAAAAACTCCAAAGTAAATTGTGATGACAGAGCTGTGTCCCCCTTTTCAGAGCCGGCCACGAGCAGGTGGATGAGTTCCTGGGTGCTGAACTGGTTAGCAGTCGTCTCCTGGCCTTGACTGGGGATGAGCACCTCCTCCTCAGTCCCAACATGCAGCCTAATGGCTTCAGGACGCTGACCTCCCCCCATGGCCTGGTACTAGTGGCTGTAGCTGGGACCATCCACAGGGGCGAAACCTGTCTGGGCATCTTTGAGCAAATATTTGGCCTCATCCGCACTCCGCTGGAGAAAAACAGCTGGAAGATCAAGTTTGTCAACCTTAAGATCAAAGCGCAGGATGCTCTGGGTGGGACAGACGTGGTAGCGCCTGCCTTGAGTTACAACTCCACCGAATTGCAGCTTCTCGGCAGTTGATGACTCGTCGAACTTGCCCAAATGTGTTTAGAACATGGCATGTGTGCTGGCAAAAAACACTCTCCTAAGTTATGTTTAGCATTTCAGGATGTAAAGGTAGGGGGACATGGTTGCATCTAAACGTACTTGGTACATCATTGATGTAACATCAACACATGACAAAGCTTGAGAAAAGTTTACTCTGTTGTTTTCTGCTTTGCACAAAATGCAAATTGGCTGCTTCTGGATTTGGAACATTTTGCCTCAAATATACCGAACTTTGATGCAAATTGTGTTGCTTTTGCATCCTGTGCCTTAGATAAAAGATGTTAAAATTTAAATACAGACATGGATGTTCTTATGTAAATATGTATGATATCAAATATAAAAAAATATATATTAACACATGTGCTCTATCCAGTAATGACAAGTAGGGAACTACTTGCAAACAGAATAAATATTATTAGTTCATTTGACAATACGGTCTAATAAAATATTAACCTCAGAGGTTCAAAAACATGAATACATGGAAATGGTGCATTAAAATGATTCAAACCTATGCTGGGCTGGTTGGTTAGTGTGTAGTTTGATTCCGATGGACTCCTTAGACAAGATGGTGCTCACCCAACTTGCCTATGACCCTATTTTCCCATTGAGAGACGAGAGCAAAAAATTAGGCTTGTTCGAGATGAGCCAGGTCTGCGCAGAATCGATCACCGGCGATCGGCGCCGGTTGCATGCCGGTTAGATCTGTGTCCGACTTGATCCCAACTTGCTCTGACGTCATGCACACGTGGGCAACGGAAATCTCACGAGAGCAAGGTGGCCGCAGTTCTGAGACCCAGGCGGCGCAGTTGCTTTTCACCGACTGCAAGAGCCAGGCGGACCCAGGCGGACCCAGAGCATGCTGGGAAACGCCGGCTTCTCAGCTGATTTAACCCCTGATTGGTTTACAACATGATGACGTTTTATATAAACTTTTTAGTGTTTTTGAATCGGAGGGATTTTAATTGCTATTTGTCTGATTTAAAGACTTATTCTGTACGGAACACGTGTTGTGTGGCTGATAGTTATGTTTAGAAGTCAGAGAGACTAAATCTGATCAGATCACGGATCATCTCCGGTCTGTTGTTTATTAAAATCAGCAACAGATCACATGTAGAACACTTTGACAGCTACTCTGTCATCATTAAAACAACTAGACACTGTGTACCAGCTGATATGTGCGTCTGATTATATTTTATTTATTTCAAAAATCTCAGATCATTTATTTTCTCGCATATAATAAAGATACACATCTAGCTCGGTAGCTAGCTGCCTGTTCTCAGAACACACGAAAACACGGTCTCTGTAGACAGCCCAGGGTCTACAAACGGAAACAAGAACAAACTGCAGCCACCTGCATCACGAAGCACACACAACAAGTGGTCCAGCATTCCAGCCAATAACAGACAAGAAGGATTTGGCGCTAGGGGTGGGGACAAGTCTAATCTGCTGTTTAAGCATATTGATTGGCATATTCATTAACCAATCAAATTTTGAGTTTGTCCTGTTGGAGAACCCAGCCACCTATAGCTAGCTACATTTTTCGGACGCTCGGTTTACGTCGGCCGCGAGGCTAAACTAGTTAGCATCACATATGCGTAGCAGTAACGTTAGTTCAAGTTCGTTCCGAGTTTTAGATGTAAAGGTAATGAAAGAAAGGATGTACTTGTTCCCTCAATTGATGAGCAGCTTTTGGTAAGTTTAATGGATTTGTCTAAATTTTAGTGAAATGATTTTGATGACTTTAGATTGTTGCTGCTGGTTTTAAATGCTCGAGCGTGTCAGGGGCCGCTGTGCCGTTGTGTGTGTGCGTGGTGACGTGTGTGTTGTTGAGCTGCAGCCCCTTGGCTGGAAGCCTGTTGCGTCGCCGATTGTGTAATTTGTGTTTTGGGTAACTTTGTGTTCGTCGTGTAAGTAAATGTCACCGGTTGTTGTGGGTTTGTTTTGGTTTCTTTGGAAAAGACATTCATTTGGACTGTATGTGATGCAGCATCCTGCCATACATCACCGTGTGTTCATGTCTCTGCAATAGTGGATTGGAACATAGACTGTATAAGGTCAGAACTCTCTGTGTTGAGCCTTGTGTTAAATGTATTTAATCGACAGGATTATGTCCTAGTGTCATGCTGAAGTTATTCCAATGTGGTTTAATTGCAGTTGATTAGTACTGGAGGTGTAAAATTAAATAGCACCATGCACAGCTGTGGCGAGAATGACAGCCTAGTTGTTAAGTGCTTGTTTGTTTTTTGTGTGTTCTATTTATCCTGGGGCACAGTATGATTTGGCACACAAATGCCTGATGAATGCAAGTCTCATTGGTCTTTAACCAAAGCAGAATAATGATTACTTTGAATTTCTTCACTTGTTTGTAGGGAGGCCGTGATGCTGTGCACACATGTGTGCATACATGCTGTATTGAATGCCCTAGACAATCGGCGTAATCACATCATTAGCCAAAGTATTGCCAAAATGAACAGATCTGTTTTTCGTTCCAAGCTTTTCTCACAGATAAGATGTTCTTTTTGGCATTGCACTGCAAAGAAGACATGTTTTGAATGTATAAGTATAATGCATTTTATGTTTAATTTTTGTGACTTCCATCCCTCACACACCAGCAGAAGCCAAACGTGTGTGTATATTGTGTACATACCATAGCCTGGCAGCTCTGTCAGTGTCTCTCATTATTCATTACAGCGAGGTGGTCTTGTTGCTGGGCCTTAGGCCTGTCACACCTCCAGTGGTGCCTGTGGTGGACTGTGCACGGCAGGGGCGTCCTCCTCCCTGATGCAAGCCTAAACCTGACCACATACCAAAAAGTTTTGCTGCAGGGTCTTCAGTTGCCCCTTAACCCGGAACATCTCCTGGTGGCGGGGCAGTGAACAGGGACGTCTCCCTGACACCCCTTGCAACAAAACCTAGTTGGATGTTACTCCACGAGCCTTGTCTCACTGTTTCAGCCAGAGCCAGTGGCTTGCTTTCTCAGTTTCCTCAGAGAGCTCTTTGGTGGATCTGCTCAGTGTGACTCCACAAAGTCCCAGGTCCGTGAGCAGGCGCGGTGTTGATCTACCCACAAAGCGGCTGGCTCCCAACTCCACCGGGTACAGCCTCACGCTCCATCCACTTTCTCTGCATACTTCACCTAGGCAGCTTCCAGTTCCTCCTCCCGTGGCACTGGCAGCGCGATCACTACTGCTGACTTCACAGCAGCAGGTCACAGCACCTTGTCTGGTCTTAAGGCTAATAACGGGCTTAATGCTCTCTAGAAGGGTTTGATTGCAGGTGTTACTACAGACTGAAAGCCTCGCACGTCACACTGGAATGGTTTCTCTTAGGGGTTAGACATATGTATATAAAAATAAAATAATAATAGAAATACAAAAAAACTGGCCAAAATGGCATATGACATTCAGATGTATTGGTCCAGCCCTTCTGGAAACAGCAGCAACTCTGCATTTTGCTATTAGAAGTGAGAACAACCCTCCAGTCCTCACTGCATGTGTGATAGCACGAGCAGTACTGGAGGGTCAAGTTATCTGCCCCACAGGACCTATATCAGAAAGATCAGGGTGATGAGGGCAGGAGAGGATCCGGCCTCTTCATCCTTACCACAGGGCCTCAGTGTACTGTAAAACAGCCGAGCGACAACCGATGGGAGGCCTTAACAGACTCCACCAGCTTTGAAAGTACTTGATTTATCCCCATAGCAGCTTTTCCTTTCTCACTAACTGGTATTTTAGCCACATCTGCACAACACCGTACACATTTTTACTGATACTGTGTATGCTCCTTTAATTGGACACAACTAATAAAAATTCAGCTCTTTACCCAAATTGACTGGATTGTGATGTGGATCTGATTTTCCATTGATTCTACTGTGTCATCGCAGTCAGGGCCCAAACGGTCTAGTGGGGCACAGAGTATGCCAGTATGACTCTGTGGCTTTGGTGGGAAATGTTACATGTGGGAAATTATTCTTGGCAGCTGTTTTCAAAGGCCCCTGGAATAGTTAATATCTGTGACTGTATGGGTCGGAGCCACATGGCCTTTTGTGCTTTACTAAGCCATAGTTGTGGTGAGGAGAAACCACTGCAGCCATTGATCTCAGCCTGTTCACCTCTCCGAAAGAATAATAACAAGCTGCTCGCCTTCTGTCTTTATGGCACTTGGCTTCTCTACGTTTTAATAAGCGGTTTGGCCACAGGCGCAGCTCTGACGCACAAGCTCAAAAATACCGCTGCAGTGGCGTCTGGTGATGGTTTTGACTATTCAAGCTTTTTTCCCTTTTTTTTTTTTCATTCCCTACCTCCTAATAGGGAAGTGTGTTTCTCATAATGAAACATGCTAAAACTTAGTTCCATGGTTCTTTGTAATAGCGTATAGGTGGTGAACCATGGAGACTGCATCTTTGATTGTGACTGATTGGCAGCTAGGTTTGCTCTTAGAAACAGCCTTATTAGTTATCAAAGATTACTTTATTAATATAAAGTAGTAATCTTTGATAACTAGTAATCTACAAGACATGTAGGTTTCTCTTTTACTGTTAACATCCAGCTTTAAAATAGACACTAAATTATTTGCCCATGTGGGTTAGTTTGAGGTACGTGACGTCTTATGTTACTATTTAACAATGTGATTTAGAAAGACACATATTTACAAAAGAAATACCATGTCAATATTGATTTTTTTTTTGCTCCGTGGATGCATCAATATGACTTGACCTAATGACAGCCTGAGGCCAGAAGAGGGCAGAGAAGCTTCACCAAAGAGAAGAAAGACATTGATCCCAGGCCAAGAGAAGAGTGAGAGGGGGTGGGGGGGGGGACGACTCATCAATTCCTCAGAGCAGTCTGAGTGAGTTGATGTTACCAGGCAATTTTTATCTAGCCAATGCCATGAGAAAAACCTGTAAATTTATCAAGTTTGAATTGTCTTCCATTAAAGTAATGGGGTTCTAAAAGAGCGACACGTTAAACTGTTGCCTTTCGTAGGCACAAGAGCATTTATTTCACAAGTTATTGAAGTGTCAGTAATTTATCAGTACCCATGAAGGTGTCAGAGACCGTTTTAACACAATACTCTGCAGTCTGCACTCTATGGACAATAAAGAATAGGATTTATGAATAGGAAAGGACGCAAACCTTAGGCAATGGTATTTCTCCTGCTGACAAAATATGTTGGAGGAGAATTCAATCAAAGTTTGACGGAGTTGTTTTGTCATTTTGTTGGACTTGCCCTCCAACCCAGCAGTGTTTCATAAACCAGTACGCACTAAAAGTGCACAGAAACACCCACATAACTCAAGGAGGAGGGATTGAGGTCAGAAGTGTTTGGCATTGGCGTTAAATCCACAGTCCACAATTCTCCAACCTAACACTTTATCATTTGCTGAGGAGGGTTTACATCTCCGCTTGTTGTTTGGTTTGTGGAATTGACGTTCTGCTGTGGCTTATCGCAAGCTTTTTATTAAGACGTGTATTGCTCTGCTGCTGTTGGCTACTTCTACACAAGTTCATTATCCGTACATTATAAGTTGATCTTAACAACAATATTAATTTTTGCTATTTTTCTATACCCAAAGATAAAGACGTGACATCACAACGTCTTGATCGGTTACTTCTTGCCAAAGTAGTGGTCATTTCCTAGAAAGGTCCACTTAGACTCAATATGCAAGCAAAGTAATAACATTTACATTTTAAGAACATTACACAAAGAGGCAATGAGTTCAACCACATCATGGCATCAGTAGAATCAGGTTTGGCCTCATGTTGGTTTGACCTTACGGGACCTTTAAGCCTTCGTTGGGAGTGTGCTGGAGCCTTTACTCTCTGCGTGCATCACAGATCTACCCCTAAAGCATCGCTCTTCATTACATTCCCTGATGTCTGAGCTGACATCACTGTTCCGTTTCAACACAAATTGGTTTGGACCGACGAGGCAGCCGTCACAGTTCATATCAGCCCCTCTCTTTGCCTGGTGGTGTATTCTTACACATGCATCATTATCTCACGTAAACAGTGGAAATGCGAGACCGCCGGGGGAACGAACGCCATTCAAGGCAACAAAGCAAGGGCTGAGTGAAAAGATCCTGGGCGGTGACACTCTCGTTTAGCGTCAATTAAAGAAAACAACAAGCAGAGCCGTTTCTGAAGGCAGCTGGGTCAAATATGTTTATTTATACTGAAGCTAATATGCATGTTTGAGGGCATGCATGCAGCCAAGGATGTTTCAATCAGAAAAACATGGAGGGAACACAGTTAACAAAAAGAAATGCTCCTCACATTGAGATGTACTTGAGTTGAGCTTGCACACAATGCCCTCCTCCCATCTCTCTCTTTATCTCTTTATGTTCCTCTGGTTCTCTCCCCCTCTCACACATAGTGGCTCCACTGTGAACGTCCCTTTCGTATGCAGTGCAGGGGCCCCCGGCGAGGGCCTTCTCTTGGCTCTCGAGCTGAACAGAGAAGATGGTGTTATCAGAATGCTGCCAGGAGGTTGTCAGCTCGTATTGGGCCGTGCTGACCGAGTGGCCGGTTGGCGGATGCGTGTCGATGCCAGGCTCCCACCGCCTTCCCTCTGTGGACATCTGCTGTGTGTGGAAAAGCTGTGGAGTTTGTCTGCGGTTGCATCTTAATCCTCCATCTCTTCGGTTGCAGCCATGCCTGGCCGAGCAAACCAGCAGCTCTGCTCGCCTTGCTTGTATTAATTGCCCTTGCCTGGCTCGCTGTTTGCTTCTGATTACACTCATTAATTTCAATTCCCCAGTAAGCCACCACCACCGTAGCTGCCTTTAGACACACGCACACACAAACACGCACACACACACACACACACACAGCATGCACTCACTCCCACATACGTGCATGGAAAATATGGGCACAACCTAGTATTTCATGTACAGTGTGAAATATTCAACATTCTTCAAATTGATTTGTTTGTCTCAGCATGTTCTCCTCATTTGGCCTGCCCACATAACACTGCAATTATGGTTCAAATTAAAGGGGGAGGCAGCTATAGAATAATTAGATTTGGGTGGGTGGAAAAGTGTGTTTGCTCAAATATTAAATATTACACTTCCTTTCTGTCGTCTTTAATCTTTTTCAATGTAGTATTTTTCAATGACTAAAACTGGATAATAAGTCATGATGTATATCATTAGCGTACAATGGCGTTTTCAGGTGAAGTGTGTACTGTGTCTGTGCAGAGAATCACGGTGTATGTATGTTGACTATCATTACACAGTTTCCTGCAATCATATACACAGATTTCATATGTTTGTATGTCATTAGCAGCTGTGTCCGCTGGTCTCTCTCTGTAATACAGGGGACAAAAAGAAAGTAAGCTCCAACCTGCTGGTCATCAGTCATTGTCCTCATCCCAGCAGGTGGACCACATCTGGTTAAGCTCCCAACATCTGGGCCGGCAGGGTGGCCTCATAATTATAGCAGTGCTACAGACTTTACTGAAAATTGCTAGGAAAAATCAATGTCAAACTATAATATTAACTTTGACTTATTACATTTTCCAAGCTCATAAACAACACTTCCCTCAGAGCAAATATATCATTATCAGCAAAAGTGCAGCAGCTTAGTGGCAATAGTGATAAGAGAATATCTCTTCTTAATGAACAAACATGAAACTGTGTGTGTGTGTGTGTGTGTGTGTTTGTTTATCTATCTAAAATGCACAAAATATCAAGCAATTTCCATATTTAAAACAGGACCACAAGCACTTGGTCCAGGAGAGCACATTACAGTCACATTTTAAAAGGTGTGGCTGCATGCAGTTGTGTGTTTCTGTACACACTGATGTTCAGAGTGCATCATCCACAGTACTATCATCAACTTAGTGTTTTTTTTTGTCCTGTAAAGTCAAGAGTGATGTACTGAGTGTGGCAGCTCCTCCACCTCAGCAGCAGCCGCTAAGCCGACCTTAGGGGCAGTAAAACCCTCCCATAATACCAAGCTGTGTGGCCTCTTGCCTTCTGTCACCCTATCACCTCAGAACCTGGGATTTTCTGGGAAAGCGGGGCTTCTGGACTGACTCATCAGACAGCTGTACCTTAAAGGGCCTCATGGGGGCGTCACCTCGAGGGTCAGTGCCCTGGGCTGGGATTTGACGGCCAGGCATAAATAAAAAACCCTGAAGCTTGACGACTTCCTCGCTGAGCCCACGTAACCCAATTAGTCAACCAGTCCTCAGTCGGAGAAAATGAAAACATGCCGTACTCAAATTCCCAAGATGGCTGTAGTCGTTTATTAAATCCATTTGTTGTTTCACCCTCTTCCTGAGATTTTAACGGTCCACCAAGGAGTGACTCAACAGATTTAATGTCATGCCAGTGGGCTGCAAATGTACTCCTGGCTGCGCTGAATCCTGCAGACAAGCTAGAATACCTCACATCATTACCTTAATTCCTCAAATAAAAGCCGTAGCCTTTATTTACCTGAACCGCACAAGGTACCCGGCTTTTATTTGAAGCAGGCTTCTATTTGAGGCAGGCCTTTTTCTAATTTCTAATTCCATCTGTTTAATAAGTATAATTGTTTTAAATAAACCATTTTAAATAAAAAGCTATAGAGTTCCAGTGTACAGAGATCATTCATTTTTTAAGAAACATTTAAAAAAAATTAACATTTAAAAAAAATATCCCCACATACAATAACAGCCAGAAGGGCGACAAAGCAGTTTTGATCAGAAAAATACCTAAAATACCGGTAGGACAGTAATACTTTACTTCACCGGAGGAATATACTTTGAGGAATTATGGTACGTTAACCCTTTTTTATATATTTTTAAAGGATAAGCTGATACTGAGATTGCCTCAACTCTGTGGGTGCTGAAAGCATGCGTTACCCAGTGGGTAGTCTGGATAAATGGAGGGACATTCCCAGGATAACTGGCTGAGAGCCACATGTCGGATGTTCCTCCTCTTCCGCTCTTGGTGTGTTGCCGTTCTCCAACTCTGTTCGCTTCGGGAAATAACAATAAACTGCGAGCTAGCAAGCCACACGCTGAACATTTTAAAGGTTGTTGCAAGTTTTTTACAGAATATTTAGGTCATGCAACAAGAGGGGCCTGCTAGGTCCTTTCGTGAGTTATTGTAAAGATTTTCAAAAAATATCTTTACAACATCTATTTTCTAACTGGAATGTTTTAGGACCGATTGGTGGGAATCGCTATGGGCAAGGTACACACAGCGATACACTGGTAAGAGCAAATGACATCTAATCATTTATCCAGCTAATTCAACGTTACTTAATTGTGTTGGCAGTTAACGTCTTTGATATTGTATGTGGCCAGAGACCATTTTGCAGAGCCAACATCGCTGCGTACAGAGCTTAGCACCGCCCAAGACGATTGTGATTGGTTTAAAGAAATGCAAACAACCCAGAGCATTCTTTTCTCCAATACCAGAAGGTATGTGTGGTGTAGCCATACTTTACTCCACCCCGCTGTGGAGATGGGTCTGGCAATGCAAGACTACCCAGTGGGCAGTGTAGGGTGTGGGGCTACAGATGCTGGAGGGTGAAGGCAAAGACGAAGGGAAGAATCAGTGCTCTAGCAGAAGGTCATATTGATTGATAAAGCACCCAGTGGATTGAGCTGTGGATTGTTCAACCCATAGTGTGTTTGTTGTGGGATACCAGACTGCTGCCCTGAAGGCCCTGAACAAAGAGAAAGGCCGTAAAAGACAGTGAAATCACTGACCGTCCCACACAGGACTCTTATACGTTCTTCCAAATCATCCACAGCAGCTCCCTTGGCAACTCTACTTTCACCTTTCTACACTGAAAAAATAGCATGATTGACACTACAGTTCAAGGAGGAACAGCACTAAAGCAATCAATGACTGAAGAAAGATTCAATTCTTAAAAAATAAATAAAAATAAAGACATCCTGGCATTATAAAGCAACTCGGACACAAAAATACCACAAATTCCACCTTGTGAAAGATGAGGATGATGAGGAATTCATGTGAGTAAGACCACATTTGCCCACTGAGACCAGGCCCCTAGTGTCTTTTCTCTCCATTGTGGGCTCCTTACAGAGCCAGATAGGCCTCTTCACTGTTGACAGCCAAATGTCCTCATCCATCCTCATCCAAGAGGCCCGCAGGCGTCATCAACCCCGTCTAGATTTCCCCAGACGAAGCCCCAAAGCAGAAATCTCTTGCCCTAAGCTCAGCACAGCAATGGAGTTGGGAGTGTCCCCGTGGAGCCTCTGTCAATATGTCCTCATCGTCATAGCTGCCAGTTGGCAGTAACCTGCTGCAGATGTGTCAGCAAAACAGCCTCCACTTTATTAGTATTTCTTTCCACAGAATAGCCATTGCAGGACACACACTTCTTCTCTGTACACAGAAAGGGTCATAACTCAAGCAGTTCATGATGTGCTTCCCATTCCTGTGATGGAGAGGTATTTGTGATGATGAACCAACACATGGGGGAGCGTTTGTTTTGTGCAAGAGTGGGACTCTAAGCCGGTGTAGCCGTACACATTAAGCAGACGTAAGCACTCATGGTCCAATTTGGCTCTGCTGACAACACAATTTTAACCCGTTTGGAGTACAAACCCACCGTTTCATAGGATGATACACCTTCAGTACAAATGTAGCATCTGAATTATTTAGTTTAATCTTTGTGAGTGAAGCTACAAGGGATATTGTGGTGCTTTGGCGCCACAGAAATACTTAATAAGTGTCCTTTGCTACAGAAAGGACGGTGTTTATAAAAAAGCTTTAAGAAAAGCCTGTATGGAGGAATAGTAGCATCTAGCACATTCCGCTAGTGTGTCCTTCACATTGTTCTGACTATGCTATACAACAGCTGTTCTTTTTTCAAAATGGCACTATTTATTGATTCAGACCAGAAAGTTTACTGTAAATATAAGGCACGTTCATACAAGCCAGGAAATTACTGCAATATCGTGGCCATTTAGAGAACAGAATCATACTCAGGCTGGAGTCGATACTTTATTTAGCGAGGGTCACAGAGGAAGGGACACATTAAGAAAAAGTAGAGGGCAGTAGGAGAACAAGTGAAGGCTAACTTCTCAGACAGTCCCAAATCAGAATGTCCCTTCCTTGCAAAGGATATTGCAACTTTGTAGCTATTGCTGTAAATTAATTATACGGAGAGCAGAACTAGTGTACACATGTAATGCCCAGCTAATAGGGGATGAGATGACGCTGAGATTTCATTTCAGGAGCAGCAGCGGTAATGGCAGAGATGATGATCATGAATGCATTATATGCAATTGGATTTAAAACATCTGAGATATTTTGTCCCTGAAATGTCAATATATAAAGCTTCCCTCTGGCTTTGGGGCGTAGAATAAGATTTCAATTTGCATTGATATTTTTGAACATTCTTTTAAATCGGTTTTCTGGGATGGTGTTTGTATTGAGTCTAGCCCACTGGATTATGGGTGGGGAGAGTCAAAGGCTGCATGTGAGGTGATGTGTGATCTTTGACCGAGGAATGTTTTTCATAGCCAGGCCATCCATCTTAATTTTCTCCTGGCGGTTACTGTTCTGTACAGCATTCTTAATTCAAACTGTTTGAGATGTTTGGATAGCTCGTTCCATTGGACTATACACACCCAAACTGTCTGAACTGACATCCATCAGTCAAACATTTTTTTCAAATAAAATCATTAACTTAATGTTATCACTTCATGTAATTGAAGGAACACATTCTTTCAGCTAGAGGTGGGTAGAGTAGCCAACCATAGGACGCAATTAAAAGTACTGTTACTTTCGAATAATATGAGTCAAGTAAAAAGTAGTCAAATAATTACTTGAGTAAAAAAGTGCTTGGTGAGAAAACTACTGTTTAAAGTACTGAGTAACTGTTGAGTAATGTCTTATTTTTTAACACAAGCATTCAATCAGACGTAATGTAGCTGCTGTTTTGCATTTTCACTAAGGTAAACAACATGCTTTCAATATAAGCCCAGGGGTGTTCCTCCTCGTCTGTGTCTGCATTTTTGACGGTTGATTCTGACTTTTTTTGTTTTGCTACGACTGTAACGCCATCCCATCCCACCGCTGAGATAGAGTATAGTCAATCAAACGTTTGATTGGTGGAACACAGTCACCTGGTAGAGCCTTTAGCGGGAGTCTCTCTCTCTCTGTCAAAATAAAACATTAAAATTAGGCATAAGCAGGGATAAAAACAATGACGCGTAGAATACCAAAGTGGTAAAAAGAAAAGTAACAAGCTCATTGGACTCTAATGTAGCGGAGTAAGAGTACGGTTTCATCTTCACAAACCTACTCAAGTAAAAGTAAAAAGTATAGTGATTTTAAACTACTCCTAGAAGTATATTTCTTTTTAAAAAAACGTACTCAATAAAATGTAAGGGAGTAAATGTAACTCGTTACTACTCACCTCTGCTTTCAGCTAAGGGCAGGTAAAATACACTTGAGCAAAAAGGGGAATTTAGTTCCGACGCTGTTTTTTATAACGCTGTCTTACACTGTAACCTCAGCAGGAAGCATGCAAGAGTTTCCTTGAGGTTGGGGGCAAACTAACCAACAGGCTGGATACAACAATTATTTTATTTTCTAAGAATACAAGTAAGCTTCACCCTAATAAACTTATAGGAGTGCAAATACATGAAACCTTTTTGACCTTTTATTTAGTATATTATGAGTGATTTTGCACTCTGAAATAGCAAGGACAACTACAAATAAAGGTGTGTTTTGCTGCAAGTTATTGAGCCAAACGATCTCCAACCAGCACTGGATGTTGTGAAAAATGACACTTGCATAAATGACCCTTTGCAAATAATGGCAATCTCTTCTACTAACAGTGTTTTCTTTTTTCAATTTGTCTGATATAAAGTCAACCGTCCTTCCTGCCTCCATAGATCCTGAGACACTAATAAAGTGAAGGAGCATTCAGATCAGCTCATTCCAGCAGCAGCCGATGGCTGGCCCCTGAAGGACGCTGATTGACATTTTATACAGCTCCTGCAGCTCAGTGGTATTGATGGCATTCAATTTAACTGTAAATTCTTTTAATAAGAGTGCTGCCAGATGCCTTGTGCTTTCAAAGTGCTCTTTAAGAGACAGTGAGTTGCGGAGAAATAGAGAGAGACACAAAGAAGGTCAGAATTAAGTGATGTGCTTGCTCTAAGCAATTATTTTAAGACGGTGGCTTTTTTCACTTGGCTGGGTAAACGCTGCGATCAGACAGTGACACATTTTAATCGTTTGGCTCTCTACTCCAGGACATTAGATTTGTAATTAAACAATGGCCATAAGGTTGAAGTGCTTACTGTCAGCTTTGATTTAAGGGTGCTACAGTATATCCAAATCAGATGAAATTGATATAATTGACATTACTGGAGGATAACATCATTCTGTTGGACATCCTTTGCAATAATGAAGTCCTTGATAAAGTCTACAACCAATACAGATATCATCAGTGATGGGATGTAACTAAGTCCATTTACTTAGGTACTGTTCTCAAGTAAACATTTTAGAACAGTTTTTTTTTTTTACTCTAGTCTTTTATTTTCATGTCACTTTCGACTTCTAAGAGAAATACTTTTGATTTCCGTTATCTGATACGAAGGAACTTCTGGCCCGGACGGAAAGGAGATTTTGAGCATGGTTAAAAGGAGTTTATATGTCACTTGTGTTACGTGTCCGGAAGATATTTTCAGGTGGGAAAACTATTTAGATTCCTAATATGTGGTCAGTTTTTCCAAATCACACCTGTTGGGAAATGTTCTGCTAAGTTGTCGGAGATCAGAGCCTCCAGTAGACCTGCCGCTGGCGGATTGGGTGCTGGTCCCCAGGAAGCTTTGAAGCCAATTTGAACATAGGGGTCAAAACAGTGGAATTACAAGATTGCATCTTGTGGTTTGTCACAAGATGCAATGGGGCCCAAAAAGAGATGTCTAGAAGAGCAGCACCAATACGTCATTTAATCCCCATTCGGATTAGTGGAGCGCTAAACAGGATGCAGCCAGCTCGGCCGGCGGAGGTCTCTACTGCGCCTGCTCTATAGGCCCCATAGTGCGGAAGCAGCTACGACCATCTAGTACGTTTATATGCGGTAGTTTTAGGCTTCATGTGCTACTGAGCAACTGTCATAGGAAGGAACAGGGCTCCATTCCCAGCCCTGAATCTGTTTTTCCATCCATGCCCTTGTGATACTGCTGCCAAGATTCAACAACAAACTTGTTACGTCTGTTTATGTAAATAGGAAATGGGATTTGGCTAAGGTTTCATGTGAATTCTACTGTGCAAGGGTGGAGACAAAAATAATGACCATAGGTATATTTGAAGAAGTAATTTAAATGATGATCTTTACTGTGCATCTTGAGCGAGGGTGCTCTCAAACATCAATGTGTGTTCACGCTGGGTGGTGTGAGGGTCTACGGTCCCTATAATCCAAAACGTTAAAAGTGTTGTCCACCTCTGACTCACCAATCGTGTCTAGAGTACAACATCTATTCCCAACCATGTTTTATTAATCCATAGGCATTCTCAAAAACTAGGCCAGTCACACAGAGCCCAGATTAGCCACTTGTCCTTTTGTACAGTTGGCATTATAGTTTTCTTTTCTGTTTTTATACTCTGGTCAAATGCACAGAGCAGTACATTTTTTTTATTGTTGTAATGAGAGCTGTCTATCGGGGACAAAGAGCAGCAAAGAATGGGCTACAGACGCACAGTATGTTGTTCAATGTCTCTGCTGTTCAAATACTCATTCTATCAATATGATAATATACACTTTCAGTTTTGGACAGTAATGAGCAAAATAGTTTGCAGTGAGTTGAAGAGGCTCTAGTGTCCAAACAGTGAAATGCTGCTTTGGTTCAGAACTCTCTAGTGCCCTTTCCTCAGCCATCCTCTCTATGAATGCCATCGGGCATCCTCTTAGTCTAGACGCTCGACCACACAAAGCGACACGGGTTGCCCCCAGTCGAAGACACTGCCGTGTGTGTGTGTGTGCGTGCTGCAGAGTCTGTGTATACCAAGCCACTTACACGAAAGGAAAAACAGATTCATGTGGCACACATGTGCACCATGTGGCTGTGACAGAAAGAGAATGAGTGTGTGTGTGC
>NC_048417.1:18831343-18835720 GCF_013103735.1 Etheostoma cragini
CCCCCCCCCCCCCCCCCCCCGCCCTTCCCATGGGTACAAGGAATCTGTAGCAGACAGTGTCACCCACCCTGGCTACTGCTTTAATTAAAGCGCTGATGATAGGCTTTCAACTGAGAAGCAACTTATCATCACACATAATCGCTCGGTGCTAGTTAGCGCTGGCAGAATTGCAACCATCTGCTCTCCTAAGAACACATTCTGATCATTCTTTATATAGCACTAGATAGTAGTTCACTTACAGTATTTATATTAGGCGACCCCCATTATGTGAAAGTCTGTTTAAACGTTGTAGATAATGGGGCCCATCTGTGTTAGAGGCGCGAGGATCAGCAACGCAGATGAATAGCCAGAAATCCTCTTAAGTATGTCATCTAGATAATAATGTTGTAGGTGACCGCTGACTGTGTGATACTGGGGACTGCTTTTGATTTTCTTTCTTTTTTTTATGTTAAGCTTTTATCACTTTTTTATTTGCATAGTTTCTTCATCCCCAGTGCTGCCGTTCACCAGTTGTCATCATGAAAAGGATTGTAAAAGTCCTGCGGTGAGCACTGAAAGATGAGCACAATCCAACTTTTCCCTTTACATACACAACATGTAATTCGGAAAAGATATTTTTAAGATCTCTAAGTATTCCTGCACATTGCCACCCTCCATACAGCACCACTTCTTTTATGTTTATTTGACTTATCCATCTTAAATTGTCCCTCATATTGCCCATGTAAAACAGTGAACTGTTATCTTTGTACAGATTAAAGAAATGCGACATAATGTGTTAGGGTGAGTTGAAGAGGATCTGGTAGGATTAGCTACCTTTGGACAGAGATGGCTGCTGGCGGTAGCTTTATTTTACAATCATGACTTTATTGTTAATCTCCTCATCTAACTTTCAGCAAGGAAGCAAATAAGTATGTCTTCCAAAAGGCCTTTAACTTTACCAACATAACCGTATGTGGTGCTCACATTCATTTAGTGTCAGTGTCTGCACACTGTGACCCCTAAACAAGATGAGTGGTTAACTGAATGAATGGAGGGTGGATGAATAGATGGATGGAATTTCAGTGGATATTCATTTTCAATTATAAAAATAATAGACTTACAAAATCCGAAAAGAAACAAATCCAGCTAAAAAGGAGAAGCATTTTCCAATAAGAAGAAGAATTTGACGTAATCAAATAGGCTCTAAATTAAAGCCACATAACATCCTGCATTAACTGCATTAAGTTTGATCTACAGCATGAGAGAAATGCTACTGTTGTTTTCCATATCACAGGGGGATTGTATTAATGTATATTTACAAAGCAGGTTTTTGGGATTTATTGTCTTCTTAATGTTGGATTTGTTGACGTAAACTAAATTGCTAAGTTACAACAGACTGTTTTCACACTTTCATTAGAGCGCTTTCATTGTCGTGCACACGGCATCGAGATTTACTTCCAACAAATCAATCTGAGGTCAAATAAGGAGCACTTAGGGATTATTTACTAGCTCTGAGATACAGTCATAGCCCCGCTGACAGAAAAGCTGCACCCTAAGAGCTGATGTAATTCTCCTCCATGTTGGGTGCCTCAATGCTCCGCTGATAGAAAAAGCTTTGGGACTGCAAAGTGATGAGAGCAGCCTGCCTCCACTGATGTAAATCCTGCCTCTGTTTAGGGTTTCTGATCAAAGGACGGCAGGGAGAGATGGAGGGTTGCAGGGAGAGACATGAAGGAAAGTTGCAGAGCTGCAAAGCTGAGTCACTGTAGGTGTGTGTCTGGGGTTAATAATGTGCATGTGTGTTTGGGGTTTAATGTGTCGGCCTAATGGCCCACATTAAACTGAGAAGATTATGTCTGGAGATTTCATGCCGTTCTGTTTTCATATTAGAGCAGGTCACTTTTCAGTTTATTTTTTTTCAATATGCCTGTACAATTCTAATTCTGCTCCAAACCTCCTACTTCCGAGCTCTTTCGTGGTGAGATAAACCTTTTTTTTTACCCTCCTGTCGTCCTCGGGTCAAATTTGACCCCTTTTAAAAAAATAAAAAGTCGATATCTGAAATATGGGTTTCTTATTAACCAAATTACCACAAATAAATGACTGGATTCCATACAACGCTCTTTGCAAATACAATCGATCACTTTCATTCCTGACGAAGCTCATCTGTACGTTCCTATGATCTTAACTATTAGTCAAAGTAATTATTAATTTCTGCATTTTTAACTCAAATATTATTTATTATTTTTGGTATAATTGTATATAAATGAGGGTTATTGACCATGAATTCCTAAAAGCACTGTAAAACTAGTGGTAGTAAGGTAGTGTTAGTGAAAACTAACAAAAAAGTCTGAATAATCCCTTTTTTATCCGTTTTTGACCGGGGAGGACAACCCAAGAGTTTATCTCTTATGTTTATCTTACTTTATTTTGCAAATGTGTCCGGTCTTCTTAAGTTCACCCTGTGGCACAACAGCTCCCTCACGTTCTCTCGTCTCGTTGTGTAGCTCTTGCCCCCAGCTGAAAGTGAACGGAGGATGACACAAATAAAAAAGGTTTCCCATCTGCAGTGTTTGACAAGCTCTCCCTGCGGGGCTCTTTAATCATGCATGCTTCATTAACTGGCTATCCGTTATCATTTAGCATCTCTCTTTTGAAGATGATGAGAAAGGTGGAGGGCTATGTGGCAATAATCAATTTTCCTCTAACACAACACGGGCATTTATTTATCAAGCTGAACAGAATAACATTCATAAAGCAAACTTTTTAACCTTAAAGCAGGTCAGAGGGTCCCAGTATTTTGAAAGGGTTCCTGTCTAGATTTACACGGATTTTGTACAGATGTACACTCTTTATGACAGCTTTATGACTGAAGATTGTTCACAAGTCTTAATGCTGCTGTAAAAAAACTGTTTTAGAGGTTTGCTGCAGTTCTATATTTCTTAAATTTGTGTTGGAATTAAAGGAAACAAATACCACCACCAAGTCTCATGTTGATCTATGTCCATTAAATGCTTGAGTGCTGTGCCGGGGAAGTTTGTATTTTTCAGAGAGTATCTCACGTAAAAAAGACTAGTTTCAGAACTAACTAAGAATCAACAGCGATATTAACATAACGATCTTTCCAAATATCATATGGTGAATACTGGCATCTGTATGGGTCAGCCATTGCAAAAGTAAAGTTTTTCTTGAGAAAGTGCAGAGATAGCGCGTGTGTGTGTGTTTATTTGTCTTTATTGTATTTATCCTTTCAGTTAAGCTTGATAATTAAAAAATTAAAAAATACAGTGTAATATTCCAGGTATATTTTCTGATTCATAGATTATAATGCAAACCAAAAGGTATATTAAAGGACTATACCAGGGGTGATGGTGGCCTTATTTAAATGATAACATTTTCTTGATTTTTTTCTCATGCTAATTCTTATCCTGGACAAAGAACATTTTTATTTTTTATAAAACAAGCCACACAAAGGTCACATACAGGATTTGCCTTATAACTTACAGTTTTTCAAACAGTTTGAGTCAGTTTTATAAGAGAAGAGGCTTTAGGGTGAGGACATAGTTATTGTTTTGGCAAATGTAAATCTTATTAACGTCCAGTGTTTCCAACACACACACTCATTTGTGGCGGTGTGCCACACAATCAACACCAGCCGCCACACATTGCGTTTGGTTATTCACTTTTTTTTTCTTCTTTTTAACACTATTTAAAACACGCAGCACGTTTGTTCAGCTGCATTTCCTTTCCCTGCTCTCCTCCGTCTCTCTGTCACCACACTTCTCTACACACACACACACACACACACACACACACACACACACACACACAGCCCCTTCCCTCCGTGCACATAGAGCCTGTCTCCTTGAAAACAAGGGAAATTCACCAGTTCATAAAAGGTTGGTGTCTCGTGAACACCTTTACACAATCACTCTGAGCAACCAGCCTGCTGTAGAAAGTTAACTAGTCGCAACTTTGATGTAAAAGGCTTGTCAGGTTGTCAAGGTCAAAACACTACGTAGCAGCTGTGGATCAAATACATTTATTCGAAATAATGTTAATTGTTCTACTCTTACACTGAACGTTTGCTGCTTCAATTCTGATGAGTATTGAACAGTATTTTCCGTGACTGAAAAAGCCACGCGTTGAGGATCAGGACTAGCCTGAACGACCGGTATCAGCCGGAAACAGAGCTGAACAGTCTGACCAGTGTTATTAGTTATGTTATTAATATGTTTACAATATTTCCAGGCTTCAACCAGTGCTGCTCAAGCAGAAAGACAGTGCCAGGGAGAGGAAGAGATAGATTTGTTAGGCATTGAAGAAAGAGTAGGAGAGGACAGCATCCAACAGCATGTCCTCCTCAGTTTTTGATACTTGATTGTTATGCCCTGTGTC
>NC_048417.1:18835730-18842838 GCF_013103735.1 Etheostoma cragini
CACACACACACACACACACACACACACACACACACACACACACACACACACACACACACACACACACAGAGGGAGACGCAGGACACAGCAGCTCTCTAAATGTGTCTAATTCCAGACAGAACAAGAGGTGAGTGTCTGAATGGGATATACAGGAGGAGCAGATTGCAGAGCGGGAGCAAATATCACAGGTAGATATTGGCTGCCTTTCATATGTTTTTCATAAAGCCCACTGAGCGTTACTCACCTTCTGATGTCATGACTGAGCTCTTTGGGTGGCTTCCAAAGCTGTGCTCCAGCCCAACTTCAAAGCACGACTTCTGACTCATACATCATGTAACTGGTTTCACTTCATCAATTTTATAACTTAAGTTGAAAAACTGCTCTTACCTGTTTATTATTATCTTGTAATATTATGCCTTCAACCTGTTCTCTCTTTACATTTTTCACTTTGGTCTTGAAATCTCCAATTTCTTTTCTAGTTGCCGTGAATACTTCTGTAGTTTTCATACATTTTCTGTGTGACTTTTCATTTCTTTTAATCTATTCAAGTACAAATCTGACGTGACCAATCTTAAATGGCTTGAACGAATGTTTATGCCTTTCTTGCTCACCACATTAGATCTTCTCTGATCATTTACCATTGTGGTGCTCCGATTCAAGTGGGTTCTGCTTATGAGCCATGACATACATTACAACCATCGGTCTTCAAGGCTGGCTCTTAACCAATGTATCATGACAGGCAATTGACTCTGTGTGATCTCCCCGGTTCCTCCTGTTGAACTGCAGAGATATGATCAGAGCGGGGGTGCAGATGCGAGGCCGGGAAATGGTGACAGTTCACTGCAGTTGAATTGTGGCCCGGAGAGGAGGAAGTGTCGTTTTTCTATCAGATGGAAAGATCAGAGGAGACTGATTATTCCGTAATCACATCGCAGTGATTAGGGGGACAGGACGCATTTTGCCGATAAACATCTGCGGGCTTCTGGGAGGCTCTGTTCGGTTAATAAGAAACCCGAAAAGACTCTGTCTCAACACGGTGTCCTCTTTCTGTTATCTGTCTCTTTTTTTTCTGTCACCTTGGTTAATATTGTTTAATATCATTAATTATTTTGTCTCTTATTATTAAGGGATCGGTGAACCTGCGGGAGTCTGCATATCAACAGATGCCCTTTTGCTGTTTCATCTGCTCATGAGTTGTCACCTCTCGTCTCGTCTCATGTTGACTTGAATTTGTTTTTTGACCCCTTGAGCCTTTCTAATCTTGTTCCACTTACACGGTGTCAGAGGAAAACAAAGACGAGTGCTGCATCCTAATAGACCATTCATCTTTTTGCTGTTTCATCATGTCTAGGTTTCAAACGAATGTCACGCAGAAGAAGCTCCCATTGTCATTTGAATCTTGTCTCATACCATCATTCGTCTTAGTCTGCCCTCATTAATGTTGTCTCACCTTGTGTTATCTCACCTAATTCTGACCGCTCATCTCATTTTGTCTTGTTCTGCTCACTCTCCATTCATATGGTGTATATGGTGTTGTGTGATCATTTCTCATTGTCATTTTGGCTCTAGTTGCATGTTGTCTGCCTCTCCACTTTACATCTCGACTTAATGATTGTAACCTCATCTTATGACTTCTAATCTCCAATATTATCGTGCATATTTAGCATCCTCTTACATCTCTTTTTTTCTTTCATCTCGATTCCTATTGCCTTAGCTCATGTTTTCCATCCCATCTTGTTTCACAAATTCTGCCTTTTCATAAACTCCAATTCTTCCTGTCCCATCTTGATTTCTGTTGCGTCATCTCATATCGTCTCACACATTTCTTGTAGCCTCGTTTCATCTCATCTCACGCAACGTCTGCTACATTCATCTTGTCTTATTTACATTCCTCCCCTGTATTAAATCATTACTTACGATCTTGTTTTGTCTGATGGTGTCAGCTAATTTTAAATGTCTCATCTTGCCTCCTTCTATTTCGTCTTGTCTTCTCTTGCCTAATTACTTTCTTGTCTGATTTGTCTTGTGTTTCTTCTTACATCAGGTTTCTCTATCCCTCTCCTATCTTGGGTAGTAACATGTCACCAAAGGAGTATTTTTCAGTGCGTTGAGATGAACCCATAGACATGTATCCTGCATCCAGACTATACACTGCTTTGGATGCTTTTACATACAAATAATTTATTCAGTATTTATCCAAAATTGTTGTCATACTGAGACTTAAAGTCAGACCTTTAAAACTTCCACTAAATAACATTCACCTCATGGAAATACTTTGAAACTTAGAACGGCTCATTCTGTATATTTTAATTTTGCAATTTTGTTAATGTTTTAGCTTGATAACATTTTAAAATAAAATGCAAGCTGTCTCAGTCTGTGTTTTTCATAATGAAATGTTACATTAAAGACAGGTCAACAAAAGCAGACAATAACGGAGGATGTGCCCATACGCTCCCTCCCTCTTTCTCTCTATTGCGCACATGTGTTCACACACACACACGCACACACTACTTTGCAAGCCATAATCATCTTTTTCTACCTGATGAGTCTGCCACATCCCTCCATCATATCAGTCATGTAAATCATCTTCTATTGTCTCTGCCACCCGGGGCTAACATGACAAGCCTTCTCTCTCTCTCTTTATCACAGTAATTAACAGCCTCCACTGTCCACCTGTCCACACACACACACACACACACACACACACACCCTGAAAAGATCCAGCATCCTCCTCTTTGTTTTTTTTACCCATTTCTGTTTCTTGTAGTGCTCTCACTTGTCATCCTAGTCATTATCCCTTCATGTTGGCCTGCCAGATCTCATCACAGATGGATAAATTGCTGTTGAGAGCAGATGACACAATGTGAGTGTGTGTTCATGCGTCCCTGCTTGTCTGTTTGTATGCATGGGTCTTACATTATCATGTTAGTGCATAGTGTGCTGTCAGCGGAATCAACCAAGTTTGAATTTAAAACTTTTGGTCTCAAGGTTTGTTGCGTCTAATCGCTGTAGGCTATTATATAAATTCTGATGAATTGGACCACATGAATATTAAATGGTTCAGATTTTCACAAAATGTCTGTGTCTGCGAAATACCGTGTGTGTGTGTGTGTGTGTGTGTGTGTGTATCCATTTTAGTTTAATTTAGCAAATAAACAAAATCCCTGTATTACAATACCAAGAACTATTTTACATAATGGGAACTAGGGTTATAATTTGTGAAATGTTTGTTCCTATTTTACATTTGAAATGAAAACCTTTCAGGTGTTAAACAGTGGTAAACCAGATTTGGGTGCCATGAAATAACCAGCAACAACAAATCAGGTGCTTTTTAGTGACTCACGTACGAGTCTTTAATACAGGATATACTGGGGGTTTGACTGAATGACTACAACCTGGTTTTAAGGCCATGTTTGTTTGCAGAAGGTGATTTACTCTCAATCCCCACTTGTTGCTGGGATACAGACATGAAGCAGATCTTGACCTTGCAAGGCATAAGAAAGGGAGGCCTCCCTAAAGGGATGAGAACATTTTAATTTCATTAGTATCATAAACATCACAGACCTAATGATACCATAAAATGAGTCATTGCTCCTCTTATCCTCCCTGTGACAAACTTTTTAAAACACACCACAGCTGTGTTGATATCCGAGGCAAATCCCACAAGAGTCGGGGCTTGGACGGGGGCAAATGATAAGAACTGGTTTCCATTATACTTTCTAATGTAACCAAAATGCTTTTGAGTTAAGAGCTTATACACAGCAAAGTGGTGGTCATATTAATGAGAATAAAATGTGGTACTCATCGCTCATCAGCTATGCGGGAAATGCAATGGTTGCTACAGTAACAACTACTGTGGATCGAAACAAAGTCAAATTATTGCTTTAATTAAACCTCCCTGAAAGCTCAGATTTGTGATTGCATCCATCCAAAAATAATGACCTTGCTTTTTGCTTTTGTATGAATTATCATGGAACGTGTTTAACAATGGATGCTCCAAATTGTACTTTGGCTCGTTGAAATGAAACCTAAAAGTGTGTTCACACTGACCCTAAACCCATTTTTTGCTTAGCTTTATTTTTGCACATTCACTGCAACTTCATAATAATACTTTCCTCCAGAGTCTTAGTACTCCGGTAAATTACTCAGTAATGTGCTAATGCACAGAAATACACACTCCTTAATACTCAGAGGTTTCACTCAACTGGGCTACATCAAAGTAGGAAAGCCTTATCTGCTCCTTAATTCTGTGTTGTGTCAGTGTGAACAGGCTATTCAAAGAGTGTTTGGATCTCAGTGAAACTTTCCTGAATAAATAAAGGAGATGTGCTTTTGGGCTTTTTACAGGCATCAGATATACACCAGTAGACAAACAGTGGAGTCAGTGGACAGAGATGAGGCAAAAACAAACATACAGAGCAATGACCAAACATATGGTTTGGGGCTGACTAAGCACTACAGATGGGGGGTGCCAGTACAGATGGCACTCCTACTGTCAGTTAGGAAAAAGTTGAAACGCCAAATACAGGGTGTTTGAATACTGTGGCAGCAGATTGGGGTCACAGAGGGGAAAACTCATTTGTGCACACAATTTATTAATTCATGTTCACAAATGGCTTTTTTTGGTTTACTATTTTGGGCACGCAAAAGAACATGGCAAACGCATTGGTGACATTTTACACGTTAAGGATTGTTTGACTGGCAAAATCTGATACTGACGTATCTTTTCCCAAGATCAAAACTTAAATGTATGAATGAAGTTAGAGGTTGTTGTGTATATTCTGAGCAGTGAGGGAGGATTCTAAGCCACCAGCTAGAAGCTGTGTATTACTGTTTAGATTTTTAACACTGGAGTTATTCTTTTATATTATTACCATTGGCCTATCACATTCACACATTAATTACATTTTGTCCTTGTCCCCTCAGCACTTGTTTTCACACAGCTGTGATGCCCGCTATATCAGGTGCCATTTCAACAGTACTGAGCAGCTTTGGCTGCTATCAGTGAGCTACACATACCACCTTGTAGCCTAATGCTGTGCAAAGTAATCTTTGACATCTTGTATGTATTATTATGATTGTATTAGTTTTTTTTTTCAATTGCTAAACAAGCCTGCACAGCTGAAGATGTGCAACAACTCTGACTACAGTCTGCACTACCAACAGTCACCTGAGCTAAACAGTTCACCTCTCCTGCAAGCAACACAACTCTTAACACACGTCTAAAAACAGGCTCAGTGCTGCAAACACTGTGACCAACCCTCACTCGCTGTCACTCAGAACCCACTGAGAGTAAAAACACTAGCACCAAACACTATTACAGAAAACACAAACTTTCTCTTTACAGTTTGAACAATTGAAGAGACTTCACACTACTCAATACTTTCTTTAAAGAAAAGATATAGATTTTATGTAACATACCAATTTTTACTTAAGGTAAACAAGGGAATGAAAATCAGTTGTTTGCTTCAATATAGTATTTTTTCTCTAGTAATTTATAGAATTGCTGGGAAAAAACAAAAGTTATATTACAGTAACAAAGAATAGTTTGACCAGTTCTTCCTCTCTCCAACATCATGCAGCAAGTTTTCTTCATCACACTGGAGTCTGCATCATCTCTAAACACTATGATTATACTACTATATACTATATGAATGTTATGTTGTCATTGCTTTCAACATTAGTAAAGGTAGTGTTTTTAACTGTTTTTTTTTTTTTTAATAGCCGTGTATTTAACCTCAGATATCTTACCTGGACATAATGATATATTTGCCCTTTTACCTGTTTCTCTCAAACGGTACAGTGTAAAATTGTTTAATTTTTATTTGGTGTTTGTATACATAAAAAAACAGACAGCTGAAATTGCACCAGACTGAAATCTATTGTTTTTAATGGGTGGTTACCAGATTTGACAGCGGTATGTTAGCATTTGAACAAAGTGGTGTAAATCCACAGTGTTGTGCACATTGTGGTTAAAGCTTGGGTGGTGGTGGTCACATCGTCCCAATTGTCCACCATGTGCAAAGACCTTCAACAAATGAAGGAAATGGAGGCCATCTTGACTTTTAGCCTCGGGTACAGTTGCCTTCTGGGCTGATTGCTATGTTAGCTACCATGTGCTCCAAGCTATACAGTGGCAATATGTAGCAAGTATATGCATGTTTAATGTTCTATAATAAGTGAGCAGTAAAAATTACAGGTGTTGGATGATAATACAAATTGTCCGTATTCGACACTGGCCACCCAGTTTGAGTCCCTTTTCACTCTAGTAGTTGGCACTGACTTGAGTTGGCACAAACTATTTTGCTTGTGTAAAAACTTTGGCAGTGAAAAATAATTGGCAGATCCTGGATATTAATATTAACGTTCTGCCTGATATGCTGAAGAAAAACTTAATCCTGGCAGCATTACATTCCCCCCCCCCAAAAAGTATTTTGCTAATGCAAATCAGCTGCATATGAGCATAACTTGTAAGAGATAATGGTTGGCCTGCAGCTCATTCAGAGATGCCAGCCTCTCCTTGGCTATCCCTGTCTCTCGTTCCTTTCTCTCCTAAGCCTCCTCTTTGTTTGGGTGTTTTGGTGTTTCTGGGATTGCTACCGATTCCCAGCAGCCAAAACATGAATTTGTCGTTGCGCTCACCACTCTCACGAAACCTGATGGAAAGAAATGAACTGTGACCACTCAAGGGGGGGGGGGATTGTGACAGTTGCTGAGTTGGCAGGGCATGGGAGTGGTGGGTTGTGGGAATGAGTATAGGGTAAGTGAGTACGTGCTGATCACCTGCGTGTTGGCTGCACTAGGGTTTAATATTTATATCAAACATTAGTTGAATCAGATCGCGCCAAAAGACGACCCATTTCCCATGAATCCCGGGAAATAGCTGTTTTTATTTATTTATTTTTTTAGCCCAAGGAATGTATCGATCTCATTCCCAAAACCGCTTTCCCAAATCCCAAACTGACAGTTTTTATATTATTTGTATTATTATTTGGGCAAAAGAACACAGTTGATGTCTATCATCATTTGTTTATAATTAGGGATGTCCCGATCAGCATTTTAGGCCTCCGATCCTTATCCGATCTTTTAACCTCAAATCCGATCCGAT
>NC_048417.1:18842938-18863518 GCF_013103735.1 Etheostoma cragini
GTAGCCGATCTCCGATCACGGGAAAATAGGAAAAGATCGGGCCGATCCGATCTCGAGATCGGGATCGGGACATCCCTATTTATAATGATTAATTCTGCTGCGTGATCAAGTGAGCTGCGTCCGTGACATCTGCTGCAGCGCTGATTATGAAATGCCAGTTGGAATGTCTGTGACTTGTCTTCTGAAAATCTAGGCAACCCGTATAAAACCAATATTTTACAGAACTCCATTATAAAAACTAATGTGCTAAAGTAAACCATTGAATGATTCCTAAACCATTCTATTAAACGAAATCCATTTTGTGGCTTTTGAGAGTTATGTGGCTGCAAACGGGCTTGATCACTCAAAGTTAACCTTCTTTATTAGGGCAGGGCATGCACATTTCTCTTTTAACACATAAGTTCAACTAAATGAAAGAAAACGACCCACAGAAATGTGCAATTGTGCTCTGAAAAAGACAGGGCCATAGGCCGATGGAAAACTGAATGGAAAAATTAAAAAAAAGACTGCCGCAATATCTGCATTGCAATGAACTCGTGACAACTTAAACTACGTATTTCTTTTAGTTTACAATGCATTCTCTCCCTGCCCTTTATTTTTCTTCTGGAAGTGTGCTAACAGAAGAACAAAAAGCACTGTTGTCTGCATCAACGTTACATTATGACAACAATAGATGCGCATTCCTTGCGGATTTTATTTTATTTTATTTCCTGTTTCCCGTCATAACCTGGAAATTGTCTTGATCGGATTTCCGGGATTAAACCCTAGGCTGCACAGTTTGGGCCGCGCTGGCTCGCTAAGTAAGTATTTGCACGCAAACTGGTGTTATTTGATCCACCTCAGTGTCAAGCGCTTCCATAACTTTAAAAATTGAAGAGGAGGAGGTTCTCTCGTGGCTCTCAGCTGGCAGTTTGATTCAGATTTTATTATCCATGCTTGGTTCTATAATAAGCAGGAACTGTCCTGTCCGATTAGGCACGCTCGGCAGCGCCCCCCCCCCAACTCTCTCCACCCCTACCGCCTCTATCCGACTCCTTACTACTGAGAGGAGGACGAAGCTCCCAACAATCCCAGCCACTCTCTCTCTGTCTGCTCGGGTGGGGAGCTAGAGGGGAGTTGCTCCTTAGATTTAACCCATTAACTGCTGTAGTCATAGCCCCCCCCCCCCCCCATGTTCTGTCACTGGCCTCTACCTGGGGTTTTCCAATCTTTTTTTATTTTTTCTCACTGTGGCATGTCTAATATTGGGATTACTACTGTTCATTTGTTTAGCATATTAGCCTCTTCAATGAGTTTGTCTTGACCACACTTTTTTAAATATCTTAGTATTATTATTATTATTATTATTATTATTATTATTATTTTTACATTTCAATATCTGACCAGGGAAATCATCTACGTGTTTTGAGATTTTATGTAACAATCTGAAAAACCTGCAATTGACCTTGCCTGATTTAATTTGTTAGGGACTACATTCATTCATGTTTTCAAGTTTTTTTTGCTTGCAGGATGGTGTAGTTGGGATGGACTCCAAATTAGCTACAGTACCTAATGTTAATCATAATGAAGGAACATGACGCCCAATGCAACAGTGTGACTTGTTGAGGTCTTTATGAGTTCATGAACAACAGTGTGCTATGGTAGAGCAATACTAGTCAAAATAGTTTGATAGTCCAAATGTTCTGCATGAAAATGGTCAAGATGGAAGATAAGAAATGTCTGACAGTTATTGGCCCCTTTGATGGACAAATGATAGAAAAGCATATAGACTGCTGACAGACTTGCTTTAATGGGGTGTGTGTATGTGTGTGTGTCTGGTTATTTTCAAATATTTAAGTTTAGTTTGAAATAATCATTTTTAAAATATGTGGTTTAAAATTTCCTTTTTATTTGGAACTTCGAAGGAACTATGTGAAGTCATTAAGCACAAATGTAGCAGCTTTCCAAATTCCCTGCTGTTATGCACTGAATTGTAAAAGATTAATTCTAGCATTGTTTTTGATTCATCATTCTGTCACTGGTAAAGCAACAAGAAACCTATCATATGAATGTTTTATATTTAATTCAGACTAGATTCTCCATGTTCTGTAAAGCTGTTAACTTATGGAGAGGCAGGGAGAGGGAAGTCCTAGAATATTCAATGTGGTCGTATACTGTACGCCTGTTTTGTTGTTTTCAAGTACAGCTGGATGTCCAATGTGTGTCTGCTGTTCCCACTCAGTCCAGTCAGCAGTTGAGCTATTGGCTGTTGGGCTATGACCAAACCCCTGGGGACAGACTGTCTCCACCCCGCCACTGTGTCTGTTTGTACTAAGCTAGAAGAATGCTATACTAACTAAGCTAAACTTTCCTTTTGTGAACAAGAGATGGATAATTAAAAAGCTAAAACAAAGACAAATAGACAAAATTGTAAACAGTATTCCTAAAAAAAAAAAAGTCAAGGGCTTGTTTCATCTAATTACATTCAAAAAAGCTCTATGATATTCATCAGTTATATACAGTATGTCTTATTTAAATACATTAAGTGACTTTTTTAATACATAACTTTGCTTAAATTCATAGTTACAAAAACCTTATTTTCCCACAAAAAAATTAAGGGCATTTATCATATAAAGTACTCTTAATATTTGTTTTCAGTATTTAAAAAATCTGATTTCTACTGAGTGTCACCTAATTAAAATGCTGGTGGTGTCTTGAGTTGTGTCTGTCAGTTTTTGGCATTAGGCAGCTTAAGAAAATGTGGAAATAAAGTACCCTGGTGAAATAACTGAGCTTGTCCCTTCTGCAGTATGTGGCTGTACAGCCAGAGGCAGGCTCGCTGCTGCTGATGTGGACTACACACACCAGGATGCATATACGCTCAGTATCTGTAGCCTACACACCAACCCTTGGATGATTTCTCACATTGGCCACACTTAATGTAACAGCAGGTAAAAATCTGTGTAAAAAAAAAAAAAAATGACAACAAGAAAGAGGAAGTTACCTTCTGCAAAAATGTTTGTTTATGCCATTTTATTTTTTTCACGGCAGCAGAACATTGACCTAGGACTCATTTCCAGTAAATAGGACAAGCGTTGCATATGCTGTCTGCACATTTTGTTGTTTTCTGGGAGGGTGGGTTATGCAAGCTCCCTTTCACTGCTAATTCCATCAAAGCTTTGGGAGCAGTTCTAATTGCGCGTCTCTATTTTTGGTTGTCTTCCAGCCCTGTTTTGCTGCCTTTGAGTAAAGGCAGCGCAGCGAATGTAAAGCTGTGAGATAACAGGGCCATTCGCCACAGCACTGAGTTTGACCCTGCAACCAGCCTCCTTGACGGATGTGAGATGATTCCTAGCCCTCGAGCTCAGCACGACACACTCAGCACAACTCAAATACACTCTCCCAAACTCTCTCCCATTTTCCCGTCTTCCCTGTCTTATTCTCTCCTTCTCTCTCTTTTTTTCTCTCTCTCGCGCTCTCTTGCTCTCTCGCGCTCTCTTGCTCTCTCTCTCTTTCTTTCTCTTTCTCTCTCTCTCTCTCTCTCTCTCTCTCTCTCTCTCTCTCTCTCTCTCAGTGTCAGTTACTCTACAGATTTACTCTGTGCTGTATACTGTCTATTTAAAGCTGGTGCCGTAACCACCCACTGCTTCTTTAAGAAGTGGTGACTCACCTAAACAGATCTTGTGTGCGTGTGTGTGTGTGTGTGTGTGTGTGTGTGTGTGTGTGTGTGTTATATCATCTTGGCTTTAGTTCTCCTTTGCTGGGGCCATCTCTGTTTGGTGACAAGTGCAGCTGTTTTCTAACGATAGTCCTTGTCTGTTCGTCAAACGGATTCCCAGATTAATGCGAACACACACTCTCACATACACACACGCAAACACAATCTGTGCACTTAGTGTCACTGAGTTATCTGCTATTCTGGGTGCATCTAGGGAACTTCCAGTTTATGGGAAATGCAAATGAGCAAATTTGCATCTCTACTCTGCTCATTAATGACATATATGTAAGTGACTGGACAAGTACAAAATGAAAGTTGTGCATCTGAGATGACTAGGTATGGCTGCCAATTAGAATCTAAACAGGGCAATGCATATGGTGTGTTCTGTATCTGTGGCAGGAGCTTCCAGGCAGCCAGGCTGAGCAATATTCACTGCCATGGTTTTGAGTCTCCCCCTCACGTTGCTGCATTATTAAGTAATCCCTGAATAATTTACCGCCTTTCGTATCAAACAAATATTTTTGCAACTTGCACCTATAGGTGAGGGGAGGGCTGCTGTACCATAATGTATGTAGTTCAAAGGAAGGCGACACTGGGATGAAGAGTTTGTTTGTTTATGATCTTAATACTGTCCATTACATGTACCGAGTCAACTTTCATTCTCTCCTCAATATAAACTGTAACATACAGTATCTCAGTGTGCTTCAGCTGCTGATTTTATGCAATACTTCTCTAATGTTGACTCCACAGAGCTCTATCCAGTTACTGTACATGGCGGCCTGGGTCCATGTATGTCGATTAATGCATTGTTTCTCAATATAATATTTCATATTGCATTGCAACATGTGTGTAATTCCTTTCAAATTTCTACTCAGCATTTTAACATGTTCTTCTGTTTGAAGTGCTGTTATGGGTTGATTGCATTACTTTTGCAAGGTTTTTGTTTCCTAGTTTTTTTTGGTTGGAAGTAAGACACACAAATAGCGTTGACCATCACCATCAGGAATAATGACATGTCTTGTCCACCTGAAGTGCATTGCAACAGGACAGTGTGTAACTATGCGAACTCTGTGTAGTGTAGATTTTTAGACCCTGCCTGAGCGATGATAGGCGACCTCTAAATCCCAGTGATGACGCTGCGTTGTCATGGCGGGCAAGGACTGACTCGTGTGCTGACTTGTTAGTCATGCCTTGATGCACAGTTTAAAGACGACTTCAGTCGAATGCTCGCTACACACACACACACACACACACACTTGCACAAAAGAACACACAGCCTCTGAGTGCTTAAAAGCCAAGCAGCTGCATCGTTGGTAGGCTGACATGAAACCTTGGTCATGTGTTTGTTTTAAGTGACATCAGAACATTTTCCTTGTACAGTTAGGGAATTCATAAACATTGTTAAATTACAGCATTAAAATGGAACCTCAGAATCAGAAAAATTTGTAAAAAATTTGTAAAAAATTTCAAAAAATTAATTACAAGCCCCCTGTTTGCTTAAACATAATAGTTGACACAATTACTGGTATGCCCCTAAAAGCTTATGGGAATTCTTTACTTTTGGATTTAAAACTGTTTAATTTAAATTAAATTTGGACACATTTGCATTTGGATTATTCTCTCTGTACTGGCATGCTGGTATTTAGACTAATTTTATTTAGTACAAACATATTAATAAAAGAACTGTTCTAGGTACATTTGTGGTTATAGTCATTCAGTCTTTCATTCTCTTCTTAATATACACTGCAACATACAGTATCATTTCAATGTGCCAGTTAATTATTAAAGTCCAGAGCAGTTAAACAGTACGAGCCATGATTTCAGGATGTAATCTTTTATGGAAAAAAAAGCAGTTTTACTTGTTTAATACATATTAAATAGTTTAGTCATATAACTTAAATTAAACAAAAGATGATAACGGACTTGTTAGCATATATAATGAAATTGTCAATGATCTGTGTAAATATAGCTGAGTCTGTATTAGAAAAAAGCACATTGTAATATGTCTATTACACTTGTAATAAGTGTAATTATCTTCTACATTGCTGCTCACTGTCTGGTGGAAAATCACTGACTGATACACATTCAAATAATTTAGGCTATTTTAAATCTTTATCCTTCTTAAGCTAATTCAAATCTCTCATGGCTACTTTTATTACTCTTCTATAACTTTGTTTTGTTATGTTGATATTTCTTGGTATTAATAAAAAATAAATTACCAATAAGATAATTGGAAGCACTCATGCTTTTTATTTTAACATTAAAATATTCTCACTTATTTTAATATGAGAATAAAAAAATTCATAACAAAATTAAAACACATTTTTGCTTATGTATTACATCATTGCCTATCAGGATATGCATATTTTTCCTATTGAATTTTGCTTTGCTATTTTATTTATTTTATTTATTGTAAATAATTCCCTGTGTATAAAATGATTTATCATTTGACTTATAAACAGCCAAGTGACGTGTTAATCTTCAGTGTGATATCAGAATGGTAAACACACAAAATAATGCATTACAAATAATTTGACAAAACTTTGAAATCTGCTTTAAGTATTTCTTAATGAAGTGAAAATACCTTTTTATCATTGCGCCTTTTTGGTTTTTTCTTGCCGGCCAACTTGAATGCGAAACATTCTGGCTCAATGCCAAATATTTGGCAGCGGGGCTCTACACGGTCCATTTATTAGAAAGGTGCTGGCTCATTTTTTCAGGAAGACGGAGTGAAGGAACTCCAGCAAACACTCAGCAACTGCAGCCACTCACTCTTCACATGCAATAAAGTTTGCTGCCTCATGTGGGGGATCTCTCCCTCTTTTTGAAGCAGACTTTTTGGTCCATAATTTATACATTTACCTTACTTGCTTCTGCGTGCGCTGGCCTCCTGCATTTTTTAAAGGCCGGGTATTGAGGGATTTTCTGTCATGCTCTCTTGCTTTGTCCTGATCACGCAAGCTGCAGCCATCCCACATACGGGAACACTGGCAAACACAGAGGCCTAACTCATGCCACCTAGCTGGAGCAGAAACACACACATGCACAGATACACAGGCACTGTGTAAGACCAACAAATAGTGTGTGTACCCACACACACACACACGCACACACACACACAAAGTGAAAGGCCCATTCCCTTCAGTAAAGGAACAAACTATCTTTTGCCATTGCGTGAGTGTTTTTCACACAAACACACACCAAACTGAGCCCTCAATGTGTGTCTCAGCAAGTGAAGGGGTGTTCAATCTTCCTCTCACACCCATGCATGCGGAAGCAGTCTACCTCGTCTGCTCCCTGCAGAGGACACATGGCAGACAAAAATAGAGGAAGAGGGAGAGCCCAAAATGAACAGATTAAAAAAGCAGAACGATAGTTCTTGGATAAGTTCTACTACTGAATAATTCTCAGTTCCTCACACATTCTCAACAGTACCTCACACTATAAAAAATGTTTGTGTGTGTATAAATAAATATATATATATATATATATATATATATATATATATAGAATATGTAGCGTATGTCTATTGGTATGCTTTTGATTTTTATTGGTTGAAAATTGTTGAATTCAGGCGGATTCCTTTCTGACGCCACAGAAGGTTCTGTTGTACGAGCCAAGTCATGTTAAAAATGTGGATATATGATGATGACCTACTTGTGTCTGCAACAGGGTGAGCACACAAATATAAAAAACAACTAAAATCACTCTACTGTTTAATTATAGTTTTTTTTCTCTTCTCACCAGCTAATCATTTTCTAACATATAGCTACATTTGTAAACACTCATTGGCTATTTTGCCATTTAGATTGAGACACACAATGCATTGTATAATCTTCAAATTGTATAAAGCTCTTCTGAATTACAATAATGTAATGTTATATTAAAATGTTAAATCATCATTGCGCTATTCTCATTTATTTTTTTCAAAAATGCCTTTCTAATTTGCAATAGTTTTTAAACGTTGCGGTTCATAAAGTAATAGTGGATGTAACACTCGACATACGGTAGATCACCAAGAGTGTCATTAACAGCCATTAATCATGGGGAGGCCACACAAAACTCTTGCACAAAAAAAAAGAGACAATAATTAGAATTAAATCTTCATTTCATTGATGTCTATTGATACGTAAACAGATAGTTTTTTAGTTGAAAGCAATACTGTGTAATTAAAAAAAAAAAAAACATGACAAAGGGATAATTAAAACCTAAAGCAACATCTCAGCTGTGCTGATACAGAAAGAGATTGTGTCCCAGTTGTCCCGTTGTAAAACTCTCACTCATAAGGATCCTCATCCTTGTATTGTGCAATATGTTTTAAATAATATTCAGCTTTTCCAACTCTATGCTGCACTTTAAATGTGTCCAAAAAAAAGACAAATTGTTTAAAGAAAACAAAAATATTTCAAAAACATGGAGGATCAAGAAAACTAATGTGTATACCTATCTTAAAAAAAAAATTGACTTAAAAGCTAAAAACATTATTTTGTGTATTTTTGTCTACTTTAAAAAAATCATTGTTTCTCACCATGTTCTGTACAATAACTCAATGTGATGCCTGTCTTTCTCAAACTTATTTTACATTTTTGGGCATCTTTTATTTTCATAATGTGTATATATAGTGACATATGATTTATCAACAGATTGTGTCATGATGAATTCATTCATTTAGATGCCAGCCAATCTGAAAAAAAGGTTTTCTAATTCAAATATAAATATCTTTTTTTTCATAACGTATATTAGCTTAAAACCCAAATATATTAAGGCAGCAGATCAGAGTTATTATCTCAAAGGACATCTAATTCAATAACAGACATAAGAGAGAACCGTAACTTTAACTTTGAAGTTACTCATTGGAATAAAAACGTAGATGAACATTTTTCTTACTGTCCAGAGGAAGTCCCTGATGTCCTCTCCTCATCTCTAGGTCTTTCTCACTCTCCCTCCTCCATGTGCTGTCATCTAGATTCCCTCACTAACATGTAAATTTAGGTCAGACCACAGTCTCTTCTTTGGGCTTTACAGGAAAATGTGGAAATGGATTGTTTCACACTACTTAATCTTGGCGGGAGAGAGGGAGGGAAAAGCGAAAACAACGGGGACTAATGTGGAGGACAAGGGAGAGGAGAGGGGGGGGAAAAAAGGACTGTGGTGTGAGTAGGTGTAAAAACAAAAGAGAAGAAGAGTGGGAAGCACAAGAATATGGCAGAAGAGTTGTAAAAAAGAGTAGGCAGATGGGCAGAAGAGTAAAAAAAGTAAATATGAACAGACTAGAAAAAAGGGGACGAGAGGACCGAGGGATGGAAAGAAAACAACAGGGTGAAGGAGGAGGAGCAGCAGAGAGAAAAAGGAAGAAAAAAAAACTGAGAATAGGAAGAAAGGAGAGAAGAGAAGAAGAAAAGGGTATGCCACTCACGTCTCATCTCAGCGCTCTTTGCCAGCGTCACAGCTCCCAGTGCTGGCAACTCCAGGCTAAAAGACAGGCCATATGGCTTCATTATGAGACACACATGCACACACACGAATAACAAACCCACACCCACCATGCGTGAGGACACACCAGCCTCCACAAGCTCATAACCATACAGGCACTTGAACTTGCATGCGCGCACACACAATCACAGGTGCAAACACTTGCAGGGAGAAGAGGAGGTGTGTGACAAATTGAATGAAGGGAGCGAGGATGAGGATGTAATGGCACTGTGAGTTTTTCTACCTCCGGGGGCACTGAGGGAGAGCAGAGCTGGCCCAATTACTGAGGCTAACATGGGCACACACACACACACACACACACACACACACACACACACGCACTCGTATTCACAGCAATCTGGGAAAATTGGGAGAACATAATTTTCATTATCAGATACAGGGAGAGCAAATATTTGGAGTACAGAAGAAAAATAGTCCCAGTCGTCACACCGATATAGTAACTCGTCCAGCCGGCGCACCACACACACATACACCAGCCTTAACTACAGCCATGGAGGTGTTTGGGAAGAATGGACTGGCTATGGAAACCACTTGACACACATTACAGTCATTAGTGTCGTGATGCAGGGGATGGATGATGCTGGTCCCGGGGAGCGGCAGGGCCTGGTCCTTGGTTAGGACCCTCTCTAGGGGTCTCTAGGTGTCCTGGAAAAGCTCTCTGTGGACTGTGTGAGTAACCTGCTGCGAATCAGGGACAACTGTAGTTTATGGGATATTTTACCTTTTACACTTGACATGCTGCCAGGTACAAAGTGCTGTTATCAAGTAAAGGTATTGTTGCATTGCTGGCATGTCATGTAAAGAAGAAAATAAATACAACTGAGGAAAGTATCAATTGACTTAAAAGCTGTAATTGAGCGCCCCACTTCTGTGTTAGCTACCTTTGCTGTGCACCCAATGAGGATTGTTGCTATGGAGACCATTCAACACCTATCCCGACAGCAACATATGCCAGTAAATCACACATTTACATTACCTCAACTCAACATGGGCACCATTGGGTGTAGAGTGAGATAGCTAGAATGGTAATTTGTTTCTCATCAGAAAGCTACTAAATCTCTCATCCAGCCAACACACGCCTGGGTTTGATCACTTTCTCTTCTCTGTGATTCTGAGATTGAATTTTGAATTTCGAGGTAACACATTTTTTAATTTAATATGCGTTTATGTTTTAGTCTTGTCATCTTGTATTCCCATCTACTGATATATACTTGAGACAGTAAACAATGGCTCGGCTGTACACTTACTGAGGAATGATCACACTGACTGGCCATAACTGGCATGGCATTTTTTTTTTAAGTCAATACATTTTGTCATAGGTTTTTATTTTGGCTGATTGTGTCTGTTTTCATGGTGTTTATTAAAAAGTTTTTGTTGCTTTTGTTAAGACTGAAGAATGTAGCTAAATGGATAGCTTGCTAGCTTGATAGCCTGCTATAATGGATCAACTGAAGCATTTAACAAAAAATTGCTTATTGTTGACTGAAATGTAGCACAAATGTTTTAAAAATGGAAAAATATTTAAACTTAAAAAATCATATTGAATCAATGTAGCGACACAGTATACTTGTACAGTATAAGCTCATAAAAATGATACTCATTTACTGTAAAAAGTGACATTTATGACCCATCAATCGACCCAAAAGACCAATGGTTCCCACCCCATTTTCCTTGTAATCTCTTAAAAGGAGTGATTTCCCCCAATGTTTTATCTTATGTTTTGAGGCCTTAAGATGTTAAATTATCTAGCAATTCAAGAAAATAACAAAGTAAATGACTGTATTTAAAATAAACCAGTCTTTTTGTGACCCCTCTAATATTTCTTGTGACACCTTTGGGCGTCCCAACCCCCAGGCTGGCAATCACTGACTGTAAAACATGCTGACTTCATGGAAACATCTCGCCTATAAAGCAAAAAGCACTTTTCAGAGTTGTGTTGAGTGTTGCCAAAAATAACTCCTTGTTGCTGAAGAGTTCAGCAGATAATGCCCGCAAAGATAATCACTTATGTTCCAAAATAAAACAGTTGATACATTTTTATCCATCAGGAAAATCATATCAAAAATTGACAAACTAAATGTGTAATTAAAAAAAGAAAAAAGAAAAGAAAATACATAGCAGAAGAAAACGTACCATCCAGCAAATTGTGGCATAAATTGGTGTATTATTGTCAGTTTGAAAGCTAAAGGCTATAGGTTCGGTAACACCGCACTGCAGCTTATTGTTGCTTGAGTTTCCTCAGCTCTCTATCGAGCCAGAGATAACAATATTTCTTTTTGTGAAGTGAAATGTGAAGTTCCCCTTGAAGCCCTATAAGTCTCTCTCTCTGACTTTAACAACCTTCTGTATGGAAAGATCATTGCAACAAATGAATTTGCTCCTCAGTCTGTTTCTCATATTTTTTGTCTTTAGACACACAATGCTAATGATCCGTAGTTCGTGGTTTTTTTAATAACCATTTGATAGGTGCAAGATGATTTACCACCGTTGTCTGTTATTGCGCTTTTGTAATCAGCATATTATTTTGAAATTAGCAGGAGGACAATGTGTTTTAATAGATATAACAAAGTCCTGCAGAGCAGCAAGCATACATTTTTATCAGATGATGTGGTAAGTACTGATTCTTCTGTGGTTTCCTATTACACCATACACCGCCTTATTGAATTCAACTAGGCGTGCAATCCTGGAATCGCTGACTCCTCTTCATTGAAAATCACTTTGTGATTTACTTGACATTATTAGATACCAAAGCATATGTTATTCTAATATAATAACTTATTTGAATAGCTGAAAAACACATCAGTGGAACATTTTGATGGGCTCGTACTGGATTCTTCTCTGTACTGGCCTGTGATGCAATAATGTTGCATTAGGTTTGATGGCATTTGAGTCATAAGCCAACGCAACGCATCTAACGTTGGACCTGGTTAATAGGTCATTCTAATTTTCTAAAATTCCTTGTGAGGAAAATATGAGGGTATATAAATATACATTTGTTTGTGGAGTATAAAAACAGACAGTATGCTGCATGTACGCACAGTTTTACATTCTTATGGAAGTAGTTATTTAAGTATAAAGAAAGGTACCAACTCTGTATATCTGCACAGCATGGTCACAGGCGATTTGCCGTGAACATTGTTTTCACCCAAAAGCAGTGCGATCTGAACATTCAGTTTAATTGCTCTCCAGTTTGACAATGGTGAATGCTTTACTGACCCCTTGTTTCTATTGTTCAGGGTAATTCATCTAGGCCAAGTGTAGGAACGCATGAATTGAAGCTGATGAAAAGAGAATGGATCCCTGCAGTCTCAATCACCACCGGATGGGTGCTCTCAGGGTTTGGGGTGGGGGTGCGGTGCTTGTTGCCAGGATACTGGCTGGATCCAGTCTGGAGGTCCCGCTGTTTTATTGGACAACACGCTTGACCCTATGGCGGCCTCAAATTGGCCCCTGACCTGAGTAGTCACACCTAATCAATGCAGCCATGCACACGCTTACTCGGGGAAAGGTTGGTGCTGCCTACCTGCTGGCCAAGCCACAGAAACCTGAGCGGCACCACGGATCAATATCATTCAAAGTGACATCTGCAACCATTTAAAATCACATTTAGTTTAATTACGCTTTGATATGTTGTCATCAACTGGACATGTGGAATCTCAAAAATGTGTTTTAAGTGGTTCCCTACTCCGCTAAGGATATTTAGAACAAGCACAACACACCAATTTGATGATGTATCCTATGTGTGCAGTGTATGTAGTCCAGTACATACTGTATGTGCACACATTTTTAGCCCTACTTATTGTAAACGTATAGATCTTATACAATGATAAAAATACAAATCAAATAATAACTGGAAAGTTCCAAGCAGGGCCTTAAGGCAGATCCATCTCCCTGTGAACATACAGTTAGAGAATCTTGTTGTTTTCCTTTTGGGGGCATCCTGCTGTCCTCGGGGTTAACACACCATATGACCATGATGTCCTCCATTTGATTTCAGCAGGGGATTTTGGTTGCGTGTTATACACCATTCTCCTGTCTGCATCTCCACCATCACACTATCCAAAGAAGGCCTGAATGCCAAATCAAAATCCAACTTGAATAATTCAGTGACAGTTTTGTGATGTAGGATGGCCTACTCATTACTGCATTAACGTAGTCCCCAGCTCGAACAATGCTGTCTTAGCTCTTTAGCCTTGTGCTCCTGAAAAACTCATAAGAATTATGGGGTTTCCAATCATTTTGGGCAAGAAAAACCAGTACGTTATAATGTTTATTCCTTGAGTATGCAGTTGTTAATGTTTTAAAAGTCCAGATATAGAGCACGTCCGCTGGGCGTGGTACACTGAATGTGAAACTGCCTCTTGATCTGGCCTGTCACTAGTCTGTCAGCGAATACAAACCATGCACTAATCCCATGGATTTCTTCATTCTGCGGCCTGACGTGAAGAGAAATAGGACGACACGCCCAGTGATCTCTCAGATTGCTTCAGAGTGGCCCCTGTCTGACAGCTCAGACGGTGGGACCGACAGGCTCACCAACCACACATGCACACATAGAGAAATGGCAGGGAAACAAACTTACACCTGCAAATTTTATAGAGGAATTAAAAAGTAGGCAAATAACCAGCAAGACAACCTAAAAATAAATTATATTAAGGGAATGAATCCAGATGTAAATATATTCCAGTTAATAAATTGTGAAGAAAATCATTGGGTTTAAACTGTTCACCGTGCTATATTAAGTCCCTGATTATGAGGTTGTCTTGTTTTAGGGATAATTAAACTTTAAAAAGGCTTAAAAAACTCTATTAACTCAATTAATGCCAAACTCGCGTACTTGCATACACGCGTTCATTCTCATTCATCTTGAACTAATCGGTCATCAGGGCTAAACCAATTAGGGCAACATAGCCATCCATTGTAAAAAATCTATGGCTACTAATTGAAAGACGATGTGGTCATCTTCTAACTATGTGATGTTATTGTCCGTAGTGCAGATATTTCTTTCTATTCAGTCAGCTGTTGGGTTCTTCCCTGCTCCGTACACTGTGGTTCTACTCAGCACATGCAGAGAAATTATCACATTTTAGTTGTTTATTTGATTTTCTCTATTGTATAAGAGAAGGATGCTTAAAACGCCTTTCATGCATTCTTTCTTCTCATGCACTGTAATTGCTTTGGTTGAAAAATACTAGGTATATGCATTTGTTTGTGCAAAAAAACTAAACTAAATTCCTCTTTTTTTTTTTTTTTTACTAATTTAACCAAGGTGTTTTCACACTAACCACCAGATGTGTGAGAGTTAGAGTTTGATTTCAAGTATTCACCACAATACTTCTATACAATTGTTCTGTGCAATAGAGAACCATTTATGGAATCACAATGATGATTCACAGATCTAAAAAAACAATAATAATCCAAAAAAGAAGAGCTGGCACAGATCCTCTGGCAGAAATCTAACCTGTTTGGATTAACGTAACATGCACCCAGTATGGACAACGCCAAGTGCTCCTCCATATTGACATACGAAATAACACATATTTGCGAGGGCCTGGTCAAATTCCAGCTTGTTCGTGTTTCACCTTTAACATTCAGTAACAGCTGACTACATGTTCAGAGTCGCAGTCCATTTCACCACATCAAGTGAGTTGCAACAAAGGACATAGCAAGGAAATGGCAAAAATACAGAAAAAAAAACAGTTCTAGATTAAGGCCAGTTTCAATATCAATTTGCTGTTCTGTTTGTTATTTTCAAACAGCATCTCAAAACTATTGTTTTTTTTTATTATTACTTTTTAGATGTTCAGCAACTCATCACTTTATTACAATTCATTATCTACTACTGTTTTCTCTATGAGAAATTGCACATATGGGTGGATACTGTTAACCGTAATTTCCTCTAATTTAATATTTGTTCACAAATACCCTGATATAAAGTGACAGATGAATGAGGTAACAGCTGAGGCAGCCTTGCTTCGCACTCAAATGAAAATCCCACCAATTTAACGGAGCCTGTGATTTGTCTTTGACAGAAAAATTACTTTTTCGCGGCCCAGATTCCTGTAAGAAGATAACAGTGAATATCTTCTGGTTGGGCAGAACTGTTAATGCGGGTGGATTTTTCTTTCCAGATATAATTTATCAGCATAAATCAGCCAGCCTATTGGAATGATTAGAAGGTCTGTCTTGGCCACTGAGGCTACAGAACCCACCCACCTTGCCAGCTAACCAATCTATTCACCTGACCACAGCACCTCTTCGCACATAAATCTGTTGGACTGCACTGCTGGCTCTTTCTAACTATGTGTGCGTTACTTTGTGTGGTTTTCTGTTCCTGTATATTTGCATTTGCATGTGTGTGTTATTTGTGAGGAGATTTAGTGTAGGACCCGGCCCAGGGTGTCCGTTTTGAAACATTTCTGCTTAAGAGACGGATCGGAGGTTTCCTGATCCGGGGTGTGCCATGCACATCCATCACAGCAATGGTCGGGTTTGCTGGTGATTTAGGACTTACCGAAGCAGCCCTGCTAGCCACTGTTCTTTGACCACAGCCATTCCATCACCCTCCCACCTCCTAGTCTTAATTTCACTGCACAGACAGCTCAGACCATTTCTCTGAATCTCTATCTATGTGTGTGTGTGCAGTCAGCAATACAGATTACTCTGAATCGCTAAAGAAAAAAATGAATACTGTAGGACCAATGTTGGACAGAACTGAATCTGGTCTGATTTGGTGAATATATTCCAGTTTGTCTGAAACTGTATTGACGGTAGGATTTCACAATGTTAAATTTGTTTTTATTGCATTTAATGTGAAATGTGTTTTTTTTTAATAATCACTCTATTAACTATCCTGCTTTCTGTACAGTGTTCTAAGACATGCTAGGAAATGATGAATATTTCAGCAACAGTCAAACACTGTAAGTATAAATTTGACATTTAAAGATTATATCTATAAATTATCCCACAAAATCAGTATTGACAATAACAAACTATCAGCAAAAAACCTGTGTGTGAGTGTTGCCATATCATTTAATAATTTGATACAATTTCCTGAATTTGTATATTGGAAGTTGGAGTACATACACTCACTTATTCTCTTTAGAAGTGTTCAAGTTGAGTCTGTTGTAAGTAATTTGGAAGTACTGAGAGTATAGTGGAGTTGTCCTCGACTCTGGGCTTGAATCTTTTTTGGAGTGCCGGCTGTCCATTTACAAAAAGCGGATTTTGCATCAGCCAGCTTAGAAGTGAGCATTGCTTTGAAGTGCTATAATCCTTCCCCTACCTTCAGACAACCTTTCCTGATCCACAGCAGCCACAGTGGCAGCTAACTGCACCGGCAGGATAGTCCATACTCAACCTCACATACACGTACATGGAGTACGTACGCACGTACAGTACACTATAACACTTAAACATACAAACAACACATAACCACGCAGACCTGCAGTGCAGTCTTAACTAAAAACAGTTTGAAAACTCATAGATGAAATAGTTCTGTGGGATTGTATGGGAAGAAGCTGCAGAAGCTGTTTTGATGTAGTAAATATTCTGTTTAGTTCACCTAGCAAAAATGTATGGTTTATGACCCCTTACAAGAAAGATCCTATCTATAACACATCTATGAATCAAAAGTTGTTCTTTTTTCTGCTCTGAAGTATATTCATAAATTATAAGTATATTGAAAAGACATAATTTAGATAGGATTTTTCTTGCAGAAAGATTTGTTTTTCTTTCTTTCTATTTCTATTTGGTACAATTTAACTTGGGACCATTTGTGGGATCATAATTCCCTGGTTTGGGATCACTGTGCTAAAAAGGGATCTACATAGGGATTATGAGCTATGGAAAACATTTAATAATGTATGGTATATGGTAAACACGCAAAACCTTTTCAGCAGAACACTGGTTATTTGTGTTGATTTTGCAGTTCTTATTTCATCTCGTCAGACAATTGTGTGAGTAATGCTTTCTCACAGAGCCACTATCCAAACCAAAGAACCACTGCAGAGGATCAATTTACATAAGCACACATTTGCATAGAAATATGAATGTAAACAACCATATACAGTACATGTAGGACTTCCTCACAAGCATCCGTGTTTGCATGTGACAACGCACCAAGGCAGGAAGAAAATCTTGCGTCAGATCCAGCCGAAGGCATCAAACTTATTCTCAGTGGAACTCCTGTGCTCCATTGAAGAGGCAGAGCTGTCAGAGTGGGTGGTATAACCAAGCTGACAGCCTGCTGTGGGCTGCTGCTCTTTATTCGCCAGACAGAGATCAGCAATTTTCAATTTCCTCCTTGCCGTACGCTTAAGCCCACACACTGCCGAGACACTCACAAAGGCCAACTTCTTTGACCGAGAAAGATGACTAACAATTGGACCGAGTGGTGGATCGTCCAATCAAAACTGCTGTTGTTGGTGGGTGGTCTGTCTCTTTTCGTACTTCTCCCTCCTTGGCTCTGAATTTTGACCAATCCCCTGTCAGATGGGGTCACTAAAGTGTCACCACCAGCACCCCTATTGGTCGGGTTGTTCACTGGGTAGTGGTGCTGAGAGGAGAACAATGAATGACATCAATAACACGACTTGCCAGGCCTATGCTGTGTGTGAGTGTTCTGGTCGATATATTTCACTCCAGCTGTTAAGTAATATTGTAGTACCACGAATGATCCACATTCCTCTTTTGTTGTTGTTGTGTGTGAGTGTGTTCATTGCTGGAGCCAGACGGTGTATGCTGGCTGCCTCTTTCTCACGTCTCCGCCTGAAAGGAATCTCAGGCTTTCAAGGCTCTTTTTGTGAAGCGCTCATCAAAGCCTCCGCAAACACTATACTGCTGTTTTTGAAGTCAATATCCCACTTTTACTTTGGATGAGATATTCTGGTCATAGTCCTGTGGCTCACCCTCGTCATTATTTAAATTATATGTATGTGCGCCAATGCACACAAGCCATTGTTGTCCTGAAGAAGGTAACCGATTGATTCAAATTGACCATTATGATTGATTTCCATAACTCTCTCTATTTGCTCTCTCTTTCCCCCCTTTCTTTGATATCTTTGTGTTTCCTTTGCACTGTACTGAAACCTTCAGGAACAAAGGGGAAACCAGATTGTCCTTCATGGAAACCCTTGAAGGATGGACTAAACATTTGTTAGATGTCCCTGAGGAAGTTCCTGCATCTCATTATTCACAATCAAAAACTTCAAACAAAATACGTAAAACCATACTTGAAAAGCAAATGAAAATTCAGAGGACTGTTGACTGTTTTGAATGTTTTAATATGTCATTAAATTGATCAAAAATTTAATTGTGGGACATTTAGGATACATTATTCCTTGACATGGCAGTTTATGTTTTACAATTTCATTTGATTATTGCACCCCATTTTGATGATAAGATTTAAAGAATGCTCCACCGTGTTATTATGATTCATGCCCACTCCCAGGCCTCGCTGCCTCTTCTCTTTTCTGGACCATGATCCCGGCGTTCCTCTACAGCAGAAGGATTGTCAATATTGCTGACTATTTCCTCTCTTGCTGGGCTTACTAATGATTTGGCCAGACAGCCAATGGAAAATCGGAACGTAACATTTTTGGGGCAGTAAAAACAAAAAAACGGAAGGACAACAGGGAACGATGAAACTAACTTATCCCCATTAACACTATTGCCGTAAGATGACACTTCCCCTCCTGTTGAAACGCTGAAGCCTGCTTTGTCGTATCCCCTAATTGGATGTGATTACATTATAACTGGGAGGGAATGATCCCAGTCACTGGCAGGGGTAAATTTGTGTGCTTGTTCTATCACAAATTACCTCTTATTGAATTAATTGTCTTTGAATAAAAGTTGGCAGATACACAGTCTCATACAGCACTGTTTGGACACAGCTGTGACAATGGGTGGGATAATTTGCTCCTCCAAAACAAAAGAAGACAACAAAATCTGACCGGCTGATGCTGGCCTTAAATTAATTCAGTTCTGATACGGCAACATCCCTAAAAACCCATCAATTAGGTGCCAGAGCCTATAGGCAGGCCTGCTGTTTCTGTATGTTGTAAGTTGTTCTAATAATCTCTGATTACAGTGGCATGTATGATAGGTCAAAGTTGAACCCGGAAGTCAGTTGACTGTGCTGTATGTATACAACAGACAGTTTTGGTTGTCATTTGACCGTTTTTTTCTTTTCCAAATTAATTTGACTAGCCTGTTTACAACCTGTATTACTTTCTGACAGCTTTTATTACCCTGTGCCACCTGTTTTTATAGATGTTGAATCATCCTGAGACCACAGCAGTTACTTTGGTGAGCACAACGACATCATTCATAACTAATAGAACCGAGACCTAAAACCATAGTTTTCATCAAAATCTTCAAACTAGGATCAGACACACACATCCATGTTTGACATAGTTGGCATAAGGACAACATGTGACTGAATTTGACCGTGCAGTTTGTCCCAACTAATAACACAAATTTCTGTTTAAGAATGTATTTTAACACTCATTATCAGAACAGAGTAGCCAATCTCCCTGACATGTATTTTATTTTACCACCTAACTTTTTAGCCCTATCCGTTCTACAAACAAAGTGAAATATATTTATCAGTTGGAAATTTTCTCCCACAGCCCCCCCATAGCACAAAGGTGTCCCGCTAACAAGACAGACGCTAACCACGTATTTCGTAAGCATGTCAAACTTTGAGAAAACAGAGCAATGAACAGTACAAGGGCTAGACAATGACTTAAAAAAAGTAATAATATTAACTGTAGTTGTGAAAATGTAATTTGAAACTCATGTTTAAGGTGCTGACCATCAGTACAAAATATAATCACCATCTGCATCAAGCAACTTGTACTGTTTTATCATCCGTACACAAAGCTCTTGGATTTCCAAATGGCGGAAGCAGGCGCAGTTAGTTACTATCGCAGTTAAACTGTCATAATAAACCTTCCATCTCTTTCCTGGCAAATAAAAGAAAGCATTTCTGTCAGATGCAATTTTCTCATCTGCTTTAATAGATGAGGAGAGGATGATAAGGAGAAAAGCAAAGTATCAGGTAAGTAATTAAACCGAGGCGGCCTCTTGTCATCCTCTTTTCATCTCCTCCGGTTCCTCCTCCTCCTCCTCCTCGCTGCTCGGCATTCATTAGGCCCGGCTTCCCCAAACATTGTTTTATCTACAGGAAACTTTCCTGTGTTGAACTCCTGATCACCCTGATAAACCGCCGGGCTAATTAAACAGAGGCTCAAACATTGTGTTCCTGCATGTGTATATGCATATTTATGTGTGTATGTGCGTGTGTAATCCATAGAGTGTGTCTTTATATCTCCTCTCCAATTCGACTTCCCCTCTCTCTCTCTCTCTCTCTCTCTCTCTCTCTCTCT
>NC_048417.1:18863556-18866211 GCF_013103735.1 Etheostoma cragini
CCCCCCCCCCCCCCCCCCCTTGTCTGTCGGGCTCAGGGAAATGATGCTGAATGCTGAATGCTGAAAATATGGCACACGCTGAAAGCAGCATTTAAATCTTGACAGTGGCTGGGATTAGCTAGGTAACGATGAGGACAGCTCGGGAAAAACAAGCCAGAGAGGTGAACTCGAGGACAGGGAGGCGGAGAAGGATGATTCTGGATCTTGGGTGTGTGGAAATATGGCACAAATTTCAACTCTAAGTTTCATAATTATCCCCGAAACCATCTCCAGTTTTTTTACTTATCACTTTGAAGTTTCTCCTATTTTTAATGATTGTCAAGGTTGTTTTTTCCCCCCCGTCCTCGCTCCCTCAACTTCAGCTCGAATGGCCTGAAGTTTTAAAGTCCTCTCATGGCCTTTTTGTGTGCCATCATTATCTTCTTTTTCAAAGAAGACACCAAAGTGACTTACAAAAACACTTGAAGGAAAATCTGGCTGCCTTTAATGTTCTACTTTTTTTCCTCCCCTTTTTTAATCAGCTCACAAAAGTTCTGCCAATAGCAAACATGATCCTGGTTGCGTCTTCGCCCCCCTGCCATCGCCTTTGGACTGAAGCCTACTAAATCCTAATCCTTTCTCCTATGAGTCCTCTGCAAACCTCGACTTGATGAACATGTGCTGGAATGATTCTGTGGGCTTCATCTTTGGTCTGGAGAGAGGATGAGGTGGAGAGAAAACGTGTGAGGGAGCTAGACTGAGAAAAAAGTGTGGTGGGGAAAGAGAAAAACTTCCTAATTAAGCAGTTCTCCAAGAAGGGCACATTGTCTGACATGACCATGTGGACATGAGGGCAAGAATGCACGTACAGTATGCACACTCAACTCCATGACGGACTTGTGGTTATTTGCCTGGGCAAAAGAAGGAAATAGTAGGTTACACCATATGCCCGCCTGCCTGTGTGTGCATTGCATATGCATAGCCCAATGTTTTATGCATGAGCTGTTATGCAATCTCTGTGTCAAAGTCTTACAGCGTGGCTGCATTTCTAGGCAGACAGCATAGGCGATTTTACATTTTTATATTCCAGGCATTGCATTGACACACAATACTGATGTAGGCTATATTCCATCATGTCACTCACAGCAGAGACGTAGGCTTAAGTGGCATAAAATAAGGGCAATCCAACCTCAACTCAACTGACACACACTTACTGTTTAACTTACAGAAATGTTTAGCATTCTTTCTGGCTGAAATAAACCGGGCAAATCCATAGCATCCAGTATATAGCTAGTAGTAACGTTGTGGTGAAAGTTATTCGAAGGCATGATCTTTCAAAGGAAGAATGATTCATCATTTTCATGAATTACTGTGTGGTTGTAAGGGCTTTATAATCACAGACTGGAAATCATAAAGTGGTTAACTCAATCTTTACTTCACATCGGTGGTGGCATGTGATCCCAGACCTCGACTAATGTGGCCAAATTTCCATTTTTATAAGTTCGACATTTTATACTGCTGGTTGTTATTTTTGTAGAGATTTGAATGGAGCTCTTACATTGCCCTATTTGACCCTAAGTGAGTCACATTGCGCTACATTTCTCTGGATTCTTCCCAAACTTTTCTGTTATGAAGCTGAGCTATTTCCATTGCAAATGTCTCTAATCAAGTCGTTTAATTCACCAGTTAGTCATTACATTGTATCTAAGAGCAGGATTATCGTCTCACCTTGTCAGATAACTGTCTTGTTTTATGGAAAGATTTGAGATTAGACTTGTTTCAAATTTGCTTCCACTTTTCGATTTTCTAAATTTCTTCTTTCCATCTCTCGACAAAGCACTGTTGTGCCATCTCAGGATCTTTTAGCAACATACTGAACCTATATCAGTTGAGAGCATGGATGACCTGACAAACATGTTGAATGCACAGTATATCTGACAATGTGTGTCTTTTATTGTTACATTGCTATGCACATATATCACCACCACCAATACCGCCCTCTGCAGTTGTGGTGGGAATTTGCTTCCTTGTTTGCGTGCTATAAACAATAAGAGCACCAGGTTCACAGGGGTACCTTTTTAAATTTGATTTAAAAAGTACATTTTCACACACGCAGGCAGACCAAACTGAGTTGGTCTACACTAAGGACTAGAAAATAGCAAATTCATACGTGCTGTCCAACGACGTCAGAAGGCAAAAGTGTTTTGAAACGAAGGAGGGTGAACAGCTGGCCAGTCCGCTTCGGTCAATGTTGGAAAGGTGAGGAAAGAGGGGAATATGAAGCTATTCAACCATCCAACAAGCAGTTCTGACGTACCGCCCGCCTTTAGATCGAGTATTTGGTGGTGTTAGATGTGGTTTCTGCAGCAACCACTGATCTCTTAGCTTTAAAACTCTGTGAGCATAGAAGGTTTGATCGCTGTGTGACGCACAGGGTTCACTTGGCTCACTGATGTTGTGGAGCCTGGGGTTTGATACCAAGATTTGTGAACTAAAGCACTATATATATATATGTATATGTGTGTGTGTGTGTGTGTATGTATGTGTGTATGTGTATATGTGTATGTATATATGTGTGTATGTATGTATGTATGTATGTATATGTATGTATATATGTATATGTGTATATATATATGTGTGTATGTGTATATGTGTATGTATATATGTGTGTATGTA
>NC_048417.1:18866311-18882844 GCF_013103735.1 Etheostoma cragini
ATGTATATATATATATATATATATACATATGTGTATATGTATGTATATATATATATATGTATATATGTATGTGAGTACCTACTCACTATTTTCATGCCAAAACAGTTCCATACAACTGACATAGTACAAATTAATCAAAACTACATAACATTCATCATATTAATGAAGGATGACACTGACAGGTATGTCCAGTTATAAAGCAAAAGGAAACTTTTGGCCCCATTTATACGTCTAACCTTAGTTGTCAGGGATGTGTCCGTGCTTTGGCGCTGTCACTTCACTGTCATGTCAGAGAGAAGCCCACAGAGAGAGTGCAGACAAGCCCTCTGAACTCTACCACTCACTGGTTGAAACCCTGCCACATCAAAAAAACGCACGCACACACACACACACACGCACATAGACACACACAGACACATACACACTAAGGTTTGTGGCTCTATCTTTATGGGGACCGGTCATTGATGTAATGCATTCCAGCCCCTAACCCTAACCTTAACCATCACAACTAACTGGCTAACCTTAACCTTAACCCTCACCCTGACCATAACCTAATGCTAACCCTAATCCTAAAACCAAGTCTTAACCTTCAAACAGCCCTTTAAAGTTGTGGGGTCCAGCATTCTTGACCCACAAAGCTGTGTGGACGCCACAAGTATACTGAACTCTTGGTTTTTGGACCCCCCGAATATACTTAAACAAGACCACACACACACAGACTTGATAGACTGACCAGTAGATGACTATGGATAACATTACACAAGGTCACTTCTTCTTCTATTTAATTTCTTCAGCTGCTAATCTAGCGTAACTTGGTTACTCTTCACTGGCTCTGATGGCCATTTTACTGTGCTGTAGCGCTAAAACAACACATCCAACTATGGTAAGAGATACGACAACCTTTGGTGTGTCTTCGGTAACAACTCAACATTCAAACAAAAATATGAAGTTTTTAAATCATCATTACAATTCCATGGTGATTTCTTAGCTCTGCATAACTCTTTTATGTTACTCTCCATTACAATGATAAAAACACAAATGCTTTTCTGGACTCACTGAGCACATGACATAGAAAGAGCCATGTGTCAATATTCCCAAATGACAACAACAATGGAGGCAGAGGAATGCAGAAAATTCAATAATGACAGAGGAGACGTGAGTACAAAGGGGTGGTGTTAGCTTGGGAGAGGTACATTAGAAGACAGTGCTGATGTAGGAAGGCGTTGCTACGGGGCAACAACAACATAATCGACTCAGGAACATTGAACGCTCCCTTGTTACCGTGTCCTCTTATCCTTGTGGCTCAGCAGCAGCCTTTGTTATTTCTACAATAGTAGCGTTGTGCTGGCATGTCATCCTTTCACGGCCATTGTTTCTCACCTTTAGCTCTGCGACTAGGGAGTGTCTCTGTGGAAAACACTCTAACCTCTCATTACATTTGTTTGTCATTAAATCACTTCTCTTTGGTCCAACCTCTCTCTCTCTCTCTCTCTCTCTCTCTCTCTCTCTCTCTCCGGATTTCTAATTTAGTATAGTGTCATGAGTATTTATACCAAAGCATTTTTTCCCAAGAATATGCAAGATATTACTTAACAAACAACCCTTTATACATCTAAAAATACTGAAACTGTAATATTGTTTTGAAATAACGATACAATGAAGCAGTTCCAATTCTGAGAACATCTAGCAATGCAAATCATTCAAAAGCCACTCGTCCACTGGATCGTAGATTAGTTTTGATCTTGCAACTCCCCGACTGGTTTCATGACTTGTTTTCCAGTCTCTCTTTTTCTCTTGCTGTCCATTCTTAAATGTCTCTGTCGTGCTTGCTTCCTCTCACCCACATTACCCATGTGGTACTGGTGATATCTCTGAGTCAGGGGACCAGGCACATTCTTTCTCTCTCTCTCACACACATACACACACAGACACACACTCATTACAGGGCAGCAGCTGGAGTCTGAGGCAGTATTAATTCTATTTCTGCTTGTTAATGGGATTATGTCTTTTAATTAAAGGCAAGTTGAGAGCAATTATTAGCAGTGAGAGGATGTGGCACAGTTCACTGTCATGTCATCATGTCCGTATTCAAGTTGCTCTCGTGCAGGTAAATTTACATATGAAGCTGCCTGAACTTTTTAGACATTGCAAATAAAGATTCACTCCTTTTGAACCAATCTGCATGTTTATTTATACATATAATTACATATTAATCATACAGTTGTGAAATGTTGCACTCAATTCAAGGCTTGATAAGTACCTGGTGTATTAGTTTGCATATGTTTATAGATATATGTTAAGATGTATTTATTTGAGTATGACAATGCGCATAAATCGCCATTTCTGTAAATGTGCCAGTGTTAGTCGGTCTGCTAATTTTCAATTGTAGTCCTTGTTACCTCGCATGCATGTCTTTATGGTGGGAGGAAACCGGAGCACCGGGAGGAAACCCACACAGACAGGCCCAGCCCGGACCAGTGATCGAACTCTGCAGTGCCAACAGGCTGTGAGGCAGAAGTGCTAACCACTGAGCCACCGTGCTGCAGCCAGTGTAGCCAGGTTAGATGGGCAACAGTCAAATCCATTCCACTAACAGTAATTCACTTGAGAAAGGAATTGAGTAGGTGTGTGAGGAAATAAAAGAAAACTCCCTGGAAAAGTTTCTCCTCTGCTGGTTTTGTGTTGGCAAACCCCGGTGAAGTGTTTAAAATTAGTTCAATTGTGGATTGAGGAGAAGCTGTAACGACAGGTGAGTGGCTCAGGTGATGTGCGGAGGTGGGTTAGCTATGGAGACACCTGGTGGGCAGGTCTACAGTAGAAGAGCAGGAGAAGGAAACAGGATGACAGGAATCGAACAGTGGAATTAGATACAAAGGAGGAATGTTGAGAGGATGGAGCAGTGACAACTTTGTCTATGGTTAGGGATAGTTGTTTGTTCCTAGTTTAGTTACAACCGCTGTATTCTGTCAAAATTAAATGAAGTCTAGTACTGTATATTCTGTTTTCAGCGTCTCATTCTCAAAACTTAATTGGAGGCTCCACCACTCAAGACGTCTTGACAAACTTTTTCCACATGTTTCCAATCTTTGTGCTAATCCAAGCTAATCAGATGATAAACTTTCACTCAGGAGAACGGGGTTTGTGTCACGTTTAAAACCAAATCTCAACTGTCACTTTTCTGTAACACAATGCTGTCGTGACGTTACATAACCCTAACTCCTTTATGTTTTTTTTTAACCCAAACCTTACCCTTTAGAAGTTTTAGGTGACTCATTTTCATTTCCACTTCACAACGTCAAATATGTGTTTAAAACTGTGGCCATTACCTTAAATAGAACGGTTACACGATTAAAAATTCCATCAGTGTCATGTTTTACAAACGGTCACCATACATCAGTAAATAGTAAACAATCACATATGTTATATTAGGGGTCACTAGCAATCAACTTATAATGTCATTTAAGGTGATCCCAACATCGACCATCAATCCTGTGAAAACTGCCAAATGAAACAACCCCTATAACAACTGCTTGAATCAACCACCTTGTATTGACATTAGCCTGCTGTATTAACACAGCAAGCTATTGGGCTAAGTTAGCTAAAACTTACAAATATTCTCAACGAACCTCGTTGGCACCATATTAACTAAAGGAGCTAAACCCAGATCTTGTATCTTGTCTCTTTAGCACATCTCATTGTATCTTCAACACATTTCTTACAAATCCAATGTAGCAACTTAACTTAAAAGGTAATAGTAGTTAATTTCCTTGTGGAATGCGCTTATCGCGCAGCATCTCAGATCTTTCTATCTGAGTGTGTAACCCCAAAATGGGTCCCACGGGCAGTGTATGCAAGTTATTCAGAACATTATGTATGAGACATAACATTTATGTGCATAAATCTTCACAATAACTGTACTGAAATTACACACCACGTAAATTAAACCAAATGTGTTGACCAAAAAACATGTTAATGAACTGATGGCAATTACAATGAGGATGAATTGCATGTGCATATTATTTAACTGGCATTCCTATCTCACCTTACTGTTAGCTATATGGCACTTGTTAGGGTATTTAGGGGCATTGTCAAATCTGCTGTGTATAGTCCAATTGAATTGGACTCAAGTTTGTTTCCTTCTGTGGACAATTGCTATCGGCAGATCTGAACACAGCATTAGGATCTGATTTTGATTTGACCTAACTGAAGGTGACCAGATTTCTCACATTTTCAGCTCAGAAGCGGACTTGCCTCCAAAACACGTCATGTTTTTTTGTAAAACTTAAACGGGGACACTAGACCTAGAGCTGTTTTCCCCAAAAGAAAACATTATGGAAAGGATTTCTAAGGAGGTCGACCTTCCTGTTAAAGATTAAGAACCTTTTTTTAAACATAAAAGTCCGCGAAATTGCTATGGCAATAAACCCACCAGACTCCATATAAATACTCGGTAATTTTAGCATCGTAAAATACGGCTTTCTAAAACATCTCTGAGCCTGTCTTGAGCGAATATCGGCTCCGTTTGGTCAGTGTATTCTTTCTTTCATTCCACTTTTGGGTCTGTCAATCACAGTGAAAACCGGGGACATTTCCGGGGACAGATCCAGCCGGGGACAGGTCACCAAAACTGGGGACTGTCCCCGAAAACCGGGGACGTCTGGTGACCCTAACCTAACTTCATGGCAGACTCTGTAGGTTTGAGCTGAACAGCTCCTGTAGCCAGTTGGACTTTACATACTAGGATGTGAATGAGCAAAAGCAACAGTTGCTGAAACAAGGTCTGACTGGAACTAGCTGCACAGTATAATACCTTCTTGATATTTGGGCCGAAAGGACCATCCACAGGACCTACTTCTTTTGTCTATCTCGTTCCTACCCGAGATGCATCTAACCTATGTGTGAGTGTTCTCATGTTGCTTTTGTTGATGAATTTTGGTTTGCTTTATTTAACCTTTTCAGAGTTTACTAATTCATTCATTGATTCGGACAAAAACAACCTAAGTTTGAAAACTCTATAAAAGTGTATTCCGGAGAATGTTGCTTGCTTGGTTAGCATACTACAACTAAAGCTTCTCCCCTGATAAGCTTTGGGGTTGGGGTCATTGGCGCTTTGCTGTGTTCCACAACACATTGATTCCATTAGCAAGGCGAGAACTGGCCTCCGTGTTGTGTTTCACAGCATCGCAATCCACTTAGCAGCATCTTAAAGGAGAAAGTGACACTAGAGTGCCATTGCAAGCTTTAGTTGTTACAGTGGCACTGATGGAGTTAGAGAAAGGGAGAAAGAGAGGAGGAAATACACCTCTCCTTTAATCACTTCTACCACATGCACACACACACACACACACACACACACACACACAGATATTCTCTTTACCGTCTTATGCTCCTCCAATTACCTGCAGCTGCAGACATGATTCTGTCTTTATCCCTCTGTGTCTCTCTTTTTTCTCGGAGAACAAGGGAGCGTTTTGTTCCAATTAGTCCCAGCAGACAAGCTTCCAGAAGCCACCTAGCCAGACCTCAGGATGATTAAACCCAACACACCTTGCACTCCTCCTCCAACAGATTAACATACAACTACGCTTCAGGCAGAAACAGAGAGACAGAGAAAGGTAGAAAGGATGTGCAAAAAAAGAGTGTCAGAGTGAAAAGGAAGGGGAGACGAGGAAATAAGGAGAAAGGGAGCACAAGGGTAAAGCTAATGAAATAAAATGAAACCGAGACCCCAACAGAGAAAGAGATAGGAGGGGAGTGATGGAGCGGTAAAGGTGGTAGGACAACAAAATAAAGATAGAGGGAAGATAAAGAGAAAAGTGATTTCTAATAACTCTTTCTTCAGTGTGTTTTGATGGTGGGCTCTGCTCTTCTTTTTTGTATTTTTCCACCAGAAAGGACAGATCTAAAAAAAGAAAAACTAATCATATGATTTGAAAGTATTGTTTTCAGAACTTCACATTGGAACTGTTGTACATATAGGTGCACAACAATACAATACTTGTACTTACGTTTTGATAGGCTTTACCAAAACTGCTACTTCAGGTTTGCAAATGTCTTTTACCATGGCAACATAACTCAAACTCATGACACTGAAAAACCAGGATGAAGCCCAGTTAGGTAAGTATTCCTGCTTTTTTGTTTTTGTTTTACTCAAACCCAATAGCTGTGTCCATTGTTATTTTCGTGCTGCCTCTTGACAAGGTTAATTCGACACAATTCATTTAGACTTGGCACAAAACTACATATTTATTAATGTATTGCACTTTAACAAGGAGGGCTGTTTGTCTTGATCACACTTCATTGTAAATGTTTCAATAAAATACTCAATAAAGCTTTTATTAGCACCACAGGGTGAATGTGCTGTGCAAGAGGAACTGAATTACATAGATGGAAGGTCTGGCCCTATTTCATAACCTCAGTATCACATACGGGCCCAGAAGACAGTACATCAACAAATAGAGAACAACATTCCTTGGGCTACCTTCTGTTCACTTCAAGTATTTTTTCTTGGAGCAGTTGGTCTTTCTGAAAGGGCAAAACACAATACAGGTATTTTCTGTGCATGGAAGTTTCATTTCTTTTCAAAGAACCTGTAATGTGACTATCATCCTCGGGTCAAAATGTTTGAGGCTGAGTTTAATTTATAAAACTCTGTTCGGAGTTAATCAATGGTAGTCTGGAATTTCTGTTATTTAGTGTTTCAATTTTAAAAAGAAATAATCTTAGTTTTTATTAGTATTTTATTATTGTAATTATATATTAACAATATGAACATTCATGGACACATTTTTATCAGCAGACTGATTAACTTATTGTAAAAAAGTAAAAGGTTGTGCAGGTTGTGCAGTTTGAAGACTCAAACCCTTAAAAGCTCAACATTGGTCAATCTTACGCCATCTGGAAATGGAGAATAACTAACATTGTTCAATGTAGGTGCGGATGAATCTCTTTTTGCTCCATTTTGATCATAGTTGCAGCCATCTAGGCTCGTTAAAGGCAAACATTAACCTATATTCTCATCACAATTAATGTTGGTACAACTTACAAGGTGACAAACACTAGCTGTTCATTTCTATTTAAAGTCATCTCCTGGCGATTTAGAGCTTCCACTTTACCTGGCTCCAAACTGGAGCAACTTAAAAACACAAATGCAAACTGCTTTAAGAAAGAGTGCAGGCTTGGCAGCATTGACCTTCGTGTCACCCCAATTAAAAATCTGTTGAATTGAAAAGATGACATTAAGCTTTTTTCATGCTGACATTTTTACAATTAATAACATTAATCATAGCTGCATTCCATTTAGGCGTGCCAGTAACAGGGATTTGGCAGGGTGCATGCTAGCTCCCTTTTATTGTAATGCAGTCATCATTGATGTTTCACCTGCGCTTTTCCTACTGTGACAAGCCAAGATTCCCACCGAGAAAACCATTGATGTAAGTGTGATGAATGAGGACAATAAATAGAATAAGATATAAAAATATATAATACAACATTTACGTTTCCTCTTGAAATCATCCTCTATATTGTTTTGTATCTGTATTTTAAGATTAACCTCCCTGTTGAAACAAACTCTTCCCCCTCCTCCAAGTTGCTTTATCTTTTCCGCCCGCTCCTCCCCGTCGGTCTTAATCTCATTACAGATGTCAATAGCCAAACTGCTTGGTCTCCCCCGATAAACAGCACTATTACCCTATAGTGACCCCAAGCACTGTTTTCCTTGTTAACAGCGCACTGGACCCCAAACATGCTCTCATTTCCTATGCTATAGGTCACAATTATGGACATTTTACGTGTGTTTCTGTGTGTGTGTGTGTGTGTTTGTGTGTGTTTGTGTGTGGCCGTGACAAGACACCCTTGCTAGCAGTGAAGTTTGTTCAGTTGTCTCCCATTACTGTCAGTGATACCTGTGTTTTTAGTAAAGAAGGGCTTGATCGGTGGAGTAAGAACAGGAAAAAGGTTTCCTGTGTCAGACCTTTTTTCTCCCTGTAAAATAATTAGTTGTGTGTTGTTTATGTAATACTTATCTATAACATAGCACACAAACTGGCTTGAACAGAAATTAGCAGGCAGGGACAAGAACACTGCACAATCCTTCCACAAACCCCACAACCTTTTTCCCATCCTGCGGACATTCACTGGTCCCAAAAGCAAGTGTGTCTGTATTCATTTCTCTTACTTCCCCTTTCTGTACCTGGAGGCGTAGCTAAAGGCTGAAGCCTCTAGGAACCCAAGTAAAGTCATAGTGTTCATGGAGAATCCCTCCACTGTCTCCCTCTAGAGTTGTTTCCCCCTTAACTTGGCTTTGGTTTCTGCTTTCACCTTACAACTACAGCTCTTGTTGAAATGGTAACCTACATTTTAGCATTTTAAAACATGGCCTCACCTTTACTATTTTTTTGACAAAGCAATTACAGTTTTAAAAGGGGCCTCTTGTGAATCACATTTGAATAAAACATGACATGAGCAAGATTATAAAACTATGTGAAAACCCCCTCCAGTACATGGATGTGGCATTAATCTGAAATGTTTCATCAGCCGTGGATATAAATGATTTCTTACACTGTAAGAATCGGGGTCGTGCGTGGTGCTAAACACTGTACGCTAAACTCTGGACATCTAAACAGTTGCAAGATTTGATAATGATCAATTACATTTGCAATCTTTTTTTACCGCTAAAATGAATGCAGCTAAAACTATTTATTACATTCTTCCGGGGTTGGAGCTAAATCTGCAGTGTCTGTCTTTCTTTCTTTCTTTCTTTCTTTCTTTCTTTCTTTACTATCTTAATACAACAGAACATGGCTCAAATGGCAAGTTTCTCTTTGGTTAGCCACAGTACACAGTTCACACTAATGATGCATCCTCCATAATACATAATGGCTCCACTTTTCTTGTCAAAAAGATAAATAAACTAAATTGTATAATTTTCATGGATTTAGAGTATGTATATACATGAATCAATCTGTAAAATAAAATAGATTTTTGGATTCGGATTAGTTCCCTTGCATCTCTTTTTTTACAATTGCATTCATCACACCTGTTTGTTTTTCACCTTGTATCTGTAAGAAAGTCCCAGCCCCATCTCACTTAAGCATGCTACGATAACTTAAGTCATGTCGAGAGATGTGGTTGTTCTTTGCTGCAGTCTTAACTCACAAAAATGTGATAGGATGACCACTGCTATACACATACATACGTGATGACCACACACATCTCAGTTGAAAAAGATTGGCAATCGATGTGTGAAGTCATTGAGGAGTCATGCAATGTTATTATGTTGCACAGATTTTAAATCCCAATTAAGGACTGTGTCCTTGTCCCTACAAGCACAAAAAAGACAGGAAACGTTGCCGATGTAGAGGACATTTTTACTTAAAATGGTGATTCTTAGTTTACATTAAATTACGTATTCAATGATTCACAAACGTCTATGAGTTGTTCAACTTGAGAGTGATGCTCCCTTTTGGGTTTGTGTTATTTTTACATGACTTGAGTCTCGACAAATTAAAACTCAAGTATTTCACAAAGGAAAAAAAGCATTTTCTTGCGATCCCTTGGGTGGTCCTGACCCCCATACTTAGGGGATGGACACACTCAACAGAAAGTACTATTGAGTGCATTCATTCCCGTAGGTAATGCTCATTCCCGTAGGTACTGCTATTAGGATTAGAGTTACTATTTATGTGTGTTTGACTACATGCATCTAATGTGAAAGTTGGTACCTGAAACACATTTCTGTATGTAAACATATTATGGGTGGCTGACATGAACATTGTGTGTGTCTGTGCTTGAGAATTTGTTGTATTCTTAGACTCAACCCTTTACCAGACATCAAACACGATTCTCACCCTCGTAGTCGGTGGTGCTATCGAATCCCAGCACAGTGCCTTACAATTCTGTCAGCGAACGCCAGAGCCGCCTATTAGCACAGGGCACCAGACACAAGACTTGCATGTGCAGCTATGACGTCTTGGGAGAAATTGTTTTTCACGCAGACTTTGACTTTGATCTTTCATGTTTTTTCTGCATTAATGTCTCGGCCCTCTTTGGTTGTCGGTTTACATGAGCATATTTCTTTTGTTATGAAGAGTAAACAAATGGCTTGAAACAGTCAAACACAGTCTCATAAACACAACAAACGTGGAGCACAGTGATGATAAATGTGTTATAGTCTTGATTGTGGTGTGCACAAATTACATAGATGTGTATGTGGTTTAACATGATATTAAAAATGATGGTGGGGGTAAGGAAGTTGTGAGCGCCCTGTTGCATTATTAGTTTTCTCATGGATGTGCACGGGATATTGGATTCACAGTAATAATGTAATCCATTCAGTGCTTTCCATAACAAGGTCTAAAATATAATAAAATATATAAGTTTGCAAAGCAAACTGCACCTTTGTGAGCAATATTGTCAGCTTGATATCTGGTTTTATAAATGGCCATAATGCTTTTAAGACCGATACGGACCCCGGTCTCACTTTATGTGAAAAACATGGCAATGACTTTTGAACTGTCACATAATTATCCATGCAAACCCTTTACATATTGTCAATCCTTCACACATACATGCATGCACACATTGTGCAAAAACATGCTGTGCTGCATGTGTTAGGACCCGCTTTCAGCATCCATGAGAAGTCTGGGCTGTCGATCTGCTCAGAGAACAATCTGGCAGAATGCTCACCATCAGCCCAGCCATCTGCTGGGCTCTCAGCAGCTTGTTTGGAGGTTAATAGCTTCATGATCCCTCTATCAGGCCTGCCCATCTTCAAATGGCTAATTCTTCCTCTCTGGCCACGATTAGCGGGGCCTGTGGCGCAGCGTCCTCTGTCCCTTTTTTGGCATCTTCTGGGCCATCATCAGGACAACAATACATGACATGCGATATCAGACCAGAATAGATTTCACAAAGCGTGCAGCCACGACAAATTGACACATCTGGAGGTGTTGGAGATAGATCAATATCCCATTCTCAGAGATATTGGGTTTGTAACAGTCCATTCTTTTCAACAACCAACAGATTACACTTGCTAAATAATGACATTTCTTTCATTAGGCTGTTTTCTAGTGAGATGCTTAAATGCATGCATGTGAATTTTTTGTAGTTGCATTGATTAACAGAATGTTTATGCAGATCAATACGATGTGGCCGGTTGAGTTGTATGTGTTTGCGTGCGTGTGTGTGTGTGTGTGTGTGTGTGTTTGTGTGTCTGTGTGCATGTACAAGCTAGATGAGAGATAAAGAGCCCCATACATGACCACATGCATCGATACTGTAGTCTTTCAAGAAAAAGTGAAAGTACATATAAATTGTCCTTGCACAAAGTGTACGTGTTTTTTTTCCCACAGGCTTTACAGGCTAGACCATCTCATTTGTGGGACAAGCTCTCCACTGCTGTACTAGATTCCAGTGGGAAAACTGATGGAGATGCACAGTGTTAATGTGGTAGCTCTGCAGTTGAAAAGAGTTCAGGCACTGTAAATCTGAAGAGATCAACTTGTGTCAGAGCTGCAGGGACCTCTGCGCTCTCTAAAGGAACCTGCCAGTTTGACTTTTACTGAACCCTATCCATAACTGACTGATTTTCTTTTAAAAAATCTCCAACTGCCTCTCAAATTAAGTTTAAGGCATTTTTTTCAATGTGACTTCTGCATGACCCCCATGAATTTGCATATTACATAGCTGAGAACTGAATATTAAGCGCTTGAGGGAATTACTGTCTCACAGTTGATATTCCCTGTGCAGCTCGAGGTAGCGAGCAAACGGGCGGGCATTTAAAACCCCTTTTGAAGATAATGTGATTTTTTCATTTGGCTGATAAGGACGTGTCATGGAATGTTTCATTATTTTGGACACTAAGCATTTTTTTTTTTCTCCTTCATAACTTACCAAGAGGAACAAAAATTAATCCAGCATCACATTATTGCTAGTTCAGATGAGGAAAGAGGGTCGGGGAGTTATTCGCTGTGATTGCTGCCGGATCGTCTTTGGGGATCTGCTCTGATTCTGACGATGCTGGCAGACGTCAAAAGCTCCTAGGCTTGGGACGTCGAGACAACATGCTTCCACACAAGTGGTACAGCCTCCGCTCGTCTTTTTGAAGATGATGCACAGGTATGTGATTTATCCACATCCCGTAATGCATTCCGCCATGACTTGATGATTTCCTAAGATCTCAGTATTCTGGGGGACAATGATTTATAGGACGCATTGTTCATATTTTTTAGAAGTGCAGGCCTCAAAGCTCAGATGCCAACCACATGTTTGTTTCAAACGTAAACCTTTACCTTTCAGTGCACAGTCTCAGGTCCAAAAATGCATTGCTCAGTGAACCTTTAGAGCTACACTATGTGGAATTGGGTATCTGATTTCAGATGATTGCTCCAGCCCATGCATATGCATTATATAAACATGAAACGGCCCGATAGCTCTAAGGGAAACTATGATCTCTCAACGCATTCTAATTAAAGATTCCTCCCTCCACCCTGGCCAAAAATGGCTGCAATCCACTTACTGACAATCTTATTCTCAATTTATTCTCAATTTTTTCAAGCTTAAAAACATTATAAAAACCAGGGCCTCTCTTGTCAATTTTTTTCTTTTAGGTCAGAGAATGATTCAGTGATCAGAATCTAATAACGGCTGTCTATCAGACGCCTGAGCATGTAGTCAGTATTAGCCTTTCCGTGATTTCCGGTCAATACAAAATACACACTCTCAAACTCATCCAGCATGTTTCTTGAGATCACCAGTTATCTTAAAGCTCTTCTAAATATTTAGACAGCATGGGGTTGGGAATCGCTGCATGGCAAGTTAATACTTAACAAATGTGGGTTGCCGCTTTGTCATGAAGTGCACTTGTTTAAATGTCCTGGTGAACTGGGATCTATGTGATTGTTAGAGTGCTGTCCAAACAGTGGGATAAGAAGCAAACAGTGACCTCTCCCAGGCTGATCATTCCTACCACATGGAGCGTGTTTGTACAGACCGGCCGTGGCTTCAACCCAGGAATGCATGTCCGATTCCTCAGCATCTCCACATCCTTTTCTGCATCTTTATGGACCTGCATGTATAACCAATGATTTGAAACAGATCCAGAAGGAAGTGCGGTATTCTGAAGATAACATCTGGTTTGTTAGGAGACCAAAAGAAATATTATGGCATACTGATAAATGACAATGAATCACTGCTAGTAAACGATGATGAATGGCCCCATTACCATCAGATGATCTCCATGCTGGATTGTTTTTGTCTTGGGGTTGCTGAAGTGGATACCAGGTCGGGATTTGTCATTAAAAGGTTAAAAAGACACCTCCAGGCTATGACAGGGACAGACTCTGTTGGCTTTTCTCACTAGGGCAAAATTACACAACTAAATTAATTTGACGGTAAGTTAACAACCTAATTTAACTGCTATTCATACATGTAGAACAATATATATATTGATTAATTTACAAACATTTACAAAGGTAAACTTTCAACGTCTAAAAATATAAAAAAATCACCACCAATATGAAAATGAATGTCAATACTGATGTCCTAATTGGGGCTAGACTTATGAAATTGTTTCTTTTTTTGTCAAATAAAAAAATGCTTAATTTGTCTGCATTGGTTAGAGGACTGTCCTGCACAGCTTTACTGTGCCCTGCCATTCAACATATACTTCTGTGTGGATCTAATCAAGCCTTGATTCCAAAAGTTAAGTAACAGCCATCTCTTTAAACAACCTGCTAGATTGCTCTGTTTGGCTATACTATGCTTTGGCAAACTGTGTTTTTGTCTGCTCCGCGATAGTGTGCTTATTTTAGCCTTCCTAACAGGTTTACCACCTATAATCCAGACATGTAAAAAGTACTCGAGACCCAGACTTGAGTAAAAGTACAAGTGTTCTATCAAAAAGGGACTTGAGTAGAAGTTGAAGTGCTCTTTTAGCACCACACTTAAGTGGAAGTACTGAAGTATTCAACATTTTTGTTGCAAGTAGTTTATTTCAAAAGTAATGAAAGTAAAAGTTGTGTAATGCAGTTATTAAAGAACCAGTCAAACGTTTGTATATCATATTGTTTATATGTTTTCAAATGTTTAACCTAAAGGACACACATAAGTCCTTTGGCTGCAGCAGCAGTACAACACCGCAGCATATCATGGACCACAGGTAGTTATTTAGCTAGGGCTTACTAATAGCTCAAGCTGGTGTGCCTTTTGTATCTTACCTTGACATTTCTTCAAATTCAACATTACATTTTTGAAGGCCATTATTTCAAGACCTTTCTGGGAAGCAGAGTCTGCACTTTAATCTATATGAATTGTCTTTCACACCGACAAATGAAAACATGGACTCTATTTAGGGCCAGGGGTGGTCTCCTTCCTCACCGCCACGATCACTTGAAGTTGAAGGCGTTGAAGGTGCTGTTTCTGGTTATTTCATCTCAAAACAAACTGAAGAAGCTCATGTGTTGTCAAGGCAGGCAGGCATGAGAGCGAAAGGCAGGACGGGAGCAAACACGGTCTTCTTATAAGACAGCTTGATTGCTTGATTTGCTCAGTGATGACACAGCTTTATCAAACACAGTGACAGAGCCATCTACCGCTCTGGCAATGATAACGTGTGTTCGGAATGATTTGTGACACTTTTATAATTGTACGAGTAAATTTGCAACACATAAAAAATAACTGCGTAAAAGTATTATACTCATAGTACAATATGTACTGAAGTAAAAGTGGAACTAGGGGAAAATAATGCTCCATCAGAGTACAGATACAGCCTTTTGTGTACTTAGGTACAGTAGTGTCTAGTAGTTCTACTTCCTTACCATACATCTCTGCTATTACCTAGCTTTAGGGGTAGCAGTAGCTAACAATATTTTATTTTATGCTGTCGTTATGTGATTTGAAGATGTTTGCCAACTTACTGAGTTAGTCCTCATCCTTCAACCCAGTCTTTTGTAAAAGTGAGCCATTGTTTTAAAGTACATACATTAAAGCAAACCTTTTTTTTAAATACTGTGCTGTAATGTGAGGGGTCACTAGCTCAATCCAGGCTACACATTTTAACATGACATTTTAAGTGAAAAATCTGACATCTTCAACAGTGTAAACTGCATACTGCTTATTGCTGTTATTCCATACTTCCCAGAGCCTACTATATGTTGAGAGCAGGACAAGAGGTCCTTCCAAGACCTCAGAAGACCCATTAGGCCTCTTCATGGGAAAGCAACTGAGGTCAGGGGCTCTAACTCGCCTTGAAATGTCTAAATGGAGACCTCCTGTTGCCAAGGTATCAGCGTCTCACCGCTTTATCCTCATGGAATGTTGCTGTTTATTATGAATAAGATGGACTCAAATGTAAGCGTTAATGCTGGTGATTAAAGGATTCAGATTCAACATTCACATTTTTGGCACATCCTGCATATAGTATTTGTTCTTAATTCACTTGTTTTCATTCTCCCATTGCAAATGAGCACTTTCTGGTAAAGCTGACAGTGGTTTCTTTATACGGTACTCACTTTGCCTTTGTAAAAGACCAAGTTTCCCTTCAGGGATAAGATCCATCTTATCTTTCTCAGAACTCAGTTCAATAAGCTTTCTCAATTGGTTGTGGATCACAGAGGTTAGTCTCCAGGTCTCAGTGGTAGCGGGTGGTGAAGACTATCTGTCTGCTTCTGGGCTCCATGTTTGTGTACATGTGTGTTACATGATATGGGTGATCACTCTTCATAACCTAGTAGCCTAGGGGCATAATATATGGGACACATGGTTTCTTTGAGCTAGCATATTATATTATGTTTTTATTATTTGAATCAAGTAATTTAATGTATGTTGTTATATCAGAAGATAGATGTATACGTCCAAATTATTCATCTTAAAATCTTATTGTTTTTAGAAGAAATTGTTATACAAAGTTTTTTTTGGATTTTATCAAAATTCATAACAAATCTGGATAGGCTTGTTCCACTTCAAGTTCAAATCTCTTAACCATGCTACATTACAAATAACTTGACACCATAAAATTCTTTCTTATCATATTGATTTTCTACAAAAAAAGAAATGATGTGCCATGATTAGGTCATTTAACCCTCATGTTGTCCTCGGATCAAATTGACCCATTTTCCTATAGCTGTTCTTTTTAACCCAATTTGGGGTGATTTTCATGGGTCATTTTGGGGTGTCTTATCAATTTTATAGCATTGTAAAACAAATTGAAGTGTTTTTGAAATAGTATTGAGTAAAAGTTGACATGTTCCAGTCTGGGATTATCCATCAACATCCATTCCTTTTTTTTTTGTCTAAATAATTCCAAATTTTTGCTTTTCTAACTCAAACATTAGGTATCATTTCCTATAAATAGATTTATTGACCATGAATTAAAAAAATAACTGTAAAAAGGAAAAGTTAATAAGTTAACTATAACAAACTATATTGTTGATTTTCAACTGTGACGTGAAGACAACACTGTTATGGTTTGGGGGTTTTTGTTGGGGTATTTGTCCTGTTTGGCCTTCCCTGTGTTTTTGTCCCGGTTTTCCCATT
>NC_048417.1:18882944-18911041 GCF_013103735.1 Etheostoma cragini
TTAAAGCATTGTGTACCTGCTCCCGCCTGCCTCCGTCTCTCTGCGTTTGGGTCCTCACCGCACACCCCCCACAACACAACACAAGTGTTAAAGTAATCAATATTATTATTGATTTTAGCAGTAATATAACATTAGGGGAGAGGTATCCTAACTGTCTTCTTACTTACAAAATAAAAGTTGCGGTGTTACTGCTTGGCATCCAACAAGCAAGGACCAATTTAATAAAAGAAGTATATGTGACATCCATTGAACCTTTTTTCTTGTTTGACAGTCACTGAGGTGATTTGGTCATTCGTAAGTTAAGGTCACCTATTGTTTTCCTGTTAGCAGAGACTATCACCAGGCTAGTCGCTCTATAAAGATACCTCTGCTGTCCTTTGAGAGCCGTCTGTCTCAATGCGATCAATAATCCAATCTCAGTCTCCTTGTGGACGTTGTGTGTGTGTGTGTGTAACCCTATACCTCAGATAGAGGCCACCAATAGGGGGAAATGCTCCTGTCTGACCTCTAACTTGCATCATTTTCTTCCTCCTTTCTGTCTTGGCTTTGACAGTTTGTCATACGTTTCTCCATTTGGCTCCTCTGATCTTTTTCTTACCCCAAACTATCCTTTCATCTTTTCACCTGTCTTCATGCATCAGCGTGTCCATCTGTCTATCATTCAGTCAAAGCCAGTAATAAATTGGTTTGCTCTCCAGAAAGTCTTTCTTCACATTCAGCGCTGATTACTGTCAGTGTATCTGTCATCTTTGGTGTATGTCACACTGATCGATGGAGTGTGTTTTACTTTGTGTGTGTGTGTGTGTGTGTGTGTGTGTGTGTGTGTGTGACATCAGTGGAGCCACCTTGCTGATTTGCCGGATGATAGATATAAGAGGGTCAGGTCGGTTTGAGCCTAATCAATGACTACAGAGCCTGGCTGTCTATTCCTTTATTACCTGAAGAATAAGCACACACACACAAACACACACTTTGCATCAATGGCAGATAAATCAAAGCTCAATGATCAGGCACTTAACAAGGAGAGAATAACTGGAAATGACAGATCACCTCTACCAAATCTTTAGAGAATATGTTGTGTGTGTGTGTGTGTGTGTGTGTGTGTGTGTGTGAGAGAGAGTGGGTGGACACCGCTGGTTTCTACACTGAGATCAAAAGACTAATAAGGCTCATGTGCAGTCCAGCATTATAATATAGCTGCTGCTGCTGTTTAATTTCCTCCTCCAGAGGGGAGCTGTGAACCGGATTAGATACAACACCTGCCTCTAGTGTGAATGTGTGTTTTATTTATTTGCACATAGTCTTCTATTTATCTATTTAATTTAATGCATGCCCCTCATCTAAGGTTAGGTTTAGGTTTACCTCACCAATCAAATACTTAATGAGGAGAGGAGAGCAGGAGTTCAAGCGGTCACCTGCATTGCATCTGTAAACCTTAGGGACGGTGTTTTCTTGTGTGGCCGGGACTGCAACCTTTTAATTAATAGACTCATTACCTTCCCATCTCCCCATGCCCTTTCCTCTGTGTTGTCTCGGCCTCCCGAGGAAAGCTTAGTGATTCTTGTCTGTAGTGAAAGATCACATCCCTGGAAACAAGACCCTGAAGTGACCCTGTCTTTGCCAGCTGAGCCAAATGACATACAGTAGAAAGCAGGTGTGGTTAAGACTGAGAACACTGCATTTGCATTGATGAAAAGTGGGTAAAATAGGATCTTCATCAGAGGCAGCCAACCTCAAATAGAAACAACTTATTAGAAAAAAGTTTTAAAAACACATAACTTCATTCCAAGAAAAAGAATAGTGCATGCAGATTGAATATTAAATTCCCAAAAGCTGCATATAAAATCTAAAATGTTTTGCCATGACCCTGTTACTGAAGCTCAATAAAAAAGGACAGAGGCATGTAAGAAAGAACAATGAAGTGAATGAAGGATACGATAAATGGGGATTGATTAAAAAAAGAGAAGAAGTTGGGTGTGGCAGACACATTATAAGATGAAGAAATGGCCCATCCTTCTGCATATTTCATTTATTTTATAAGGTAGCTGTTAAACCCTTATTACCAGAGCATTGGCAGTCTGAATAAGACACACATATGCACACCTCTGCACTCTTCAAGCTTTACTCACTTAGGAGGACGTGCAGGAGGTCTCCTGATCAGATGCCTGAACAAACTGACATTAACCATGAAGAAGCACCGGTTGTACTCTAAGCTCTTTCCAGATATCTGAACTTTACCTGAGGGTGAGCCAAGATACCCTAAAAATTCTTCTTTTGGCTTCTTTCACATGTGATCATTTTCTTCTACTCACTGCATAATGCAAATGGCTATATCTATAATTGGACTGCATCAAGTGATACATTGAATGCTTTGCCTTCATTTTTGCCCCATATTACGAGATAATCGCCCATTTTCTGGAAGAGTGTCATAGTCTAAGACAGGGAAGCTGATCCTCATCTCACCTAGGTCAAAAATGGCTACAAACCACTTCAGTGTGCTGTGGAGATCCCGTAGAGTTCACAATCAACATCCTACATCATCGACAAAGTGGGGTGTGCTGTTTCTTTAGATCCTGTCAACGGAAATCACAGATGTAATTGGTGACCAAGCTCAGGGTCCAACATCCATTAAAAACACAATGTAGACTTAACTCAACTCTTGTCCCATGTAAACATGTACAAAGAGTGGAAGGTGAGGTAGCAGAGGCCCAAACTCACACGACTGCTCAAGTATTCTTGCCAGAGTAAAGCAGCTGGGGCCCTGTTCCCTAATATGGACAGAATCCACCTTGATCAACCAAAGTCAAGTCAGTTTTATTTATAAAATTCAAACTCCCAGGTTTTGTCTGAGAGGGCTGTACAATCTCAATGAACCAACACATCCCCATACCTAAACAATGTTATGGGTCAATTTCAGAAGACTCCCAAAATGGCCGTTCCATTTATTGCTGTACAGTGGCACAGTTTTAAACGTAGTACACACTTGTACAAACAAGTTCAGTTTAGGCAACAAAAATACTTAGGGTTTGTGAAACATCAGGGATTGGCCTATAATAAGTCAAGTAAAACTACTAACAATGAGGACTTAACGTCCTGTGTTTGTTCGACCCATCCACCACCCCAACCGGCCTTTTCACATCAAATTTGGCGGTCTGTTTCTCACATCACTTCATCCTTTTTTTATTGCAATTATTACTACACCAACAAGTGGTCGCCGCCTAGCAAGAAATTAAATAGTGGTCATTATAAGTTTCTTGCATAATCAACCCATATGGTTGTTTTCTGGGTGAGGAAAGGCTAGAATGTATAATGCATGACAGTCACATGAGCCACGGCAACTACATATCATTCAAGGTCAGTTAGAATTAATGCAGTGTCTCCCAAGATATTTGAAGGAATGAATGTATGAATTCTTTTTCAGCTAGACAAGAAACACATGCCCAGATTTGAATTTTTAATAAAGCATTTTTCTCTGTCAGGGTTGAAAATTGAGACTGTGGAGATTTTTAGGATCTGGGGAACTCCTCATCATGTTCTTTGTCAGTCAGAGTACTGAAAGTTTTGTCAGGATTAGAATCTTAGAGTGGCTAGTTTGTAACACGAACACAACTAAAAAAATTGAGCTGGATAAAGCTCAACACTTCCCAAACAAGGTAAACAACAACAACCAAACATCTCTACTGGGAGGTATGTACTGCATGTGTGGACATATGTAGATTTGTGCAAATTTGTGATAGTTTATGAATCATGAATTATCCATATTGAGATGTTTTTTTCTTGCCAACCTCAACTGTTCCTTTTCCTAATGACCATGAGCGCGGAGAGTTTCATTAGCACTCAGTTAGTTGTCCATCCCTCACTGTTTGTTTTTGCTCATTCTATCACCCAGGGCCATTTAGCTTTCATCAGTGCGCTATCTTTCATCGTCTGGTTTTAATCAGACCATTGTGACCTCAAGTACCAATCTCTCTTACCTCTCATATGAGAGGAGTGGAGTGCTAGGAATTGAGTTTGATCAATAAATCGAGGTAATAATCAATTACCCTATAGATATACTATAGGTAATAATCAATAAAATCAATCAGACAGCTGAAGCGGATTCAGATCACATCACTCTAGTTCTGAAGTCTGTACACTGGCTTACTGTGCCTCATAGAATTGTTAAGTTTTAGCTAGTTTATAAATCACAAAACGGATTAGGGCCAAATACATTTCTGATTGGCTGCTACACACTGAAATTACATATGTTAATATTATCTGCTTCTATATTTTAGTTGTTTTTAACTGCTCTAATGTTTAAGTTCTTAGACTGCAATGCAACTTTTCTATTTGTATTTTATCTGTTTTTTATTTCTTAGTCGTTTTTAACTGCTCTTTAATGTTTTATGTAAAACACTTTGATTTGCCTTGTTACTGAAATGTGCTCTACAAATAAAGCTGACTTGCCTTGCCTATAGTTGTTGTTTAAACAAAGAAATGCCTGCCAGATAATTTGTATTGACTGTAATGAACCAATATTTGACTTGTGTTTTAAGTTGCGTGCAAGACAGATTTTACAAATATGTCCCATGATATTGTGTTTCTTAATTTTGTAGCATTGATGTGACATTGTGCTACACACAAACTGCCTGAATGGGCTCTTGCCCCTGATGCAATGCCATTTGCACATTTATGAATAATTAGAAATTACGACCAAATTACAGTTGCACTTAGTTTTGGTTTGGTTTCCAAATAAAGTGGTGGATAATAAGGATAAACTGCTTTTTTTCGAAAAGAATAGCTTTTCCATAGATGTTCCTCTCTTTTATCCTAGATGTACAGTAATAGCTTTGTTAAAATAAAATTTCAAACATGAGCAAATTTGTAGGTTTGTGGTCTTTGCTACCAATGAGTTGGATCAATTGTACTCCGTGTTAAGCCCACCCACACATTAGCAGGGCTGTAAATTTGGTGGCTGCAAATCCAGCAAACCAGAGCTCTAATAGAGTGATGGATGGTTCCCAGCTGTCAACGTGACATTTGTAATGGTCCCATCCTTTGTAACAATGATATAGGGGAGGAATAAATGGAGGGTGAAAAATAGAGAAAGAGAAATGTTTTCTTTGGTTCTCTGTGTCTCCATCTCCATAAAGGCTGTAAGGAGCCAGGCAAGGGCACAGCAGACATGACTCACTTTGAAGACTGAACAATGAATGCAAATTGCAACCAACAGTTGTGTTTCCTGCGTAAATCTTTTTTAGATGCAACTACATTCCATTCACATCTCTGAACACAAGCCAGCATTTAGCTCTACAGTCTCATCTATCCAGAATGGTTATCATTAGATTGAATACAGTTTCAGTTTTTTTTTTTTACAACGTGAGTCATGCATTATTTTAAAATTCCAGAAGGGGCTGCAGTGTAAAAAATAAACTGTACTCACCTGAAAAAAAACACATGGAAAAAACACATGTATAATTCCTTCAAATGGTCCACCAAGCTACACTCTTCAGGGTTCCGCAAAACACGCAAGTACAAAGGGCAAAATCTTGTGCTCCTAACAGAAATACCACTTCACCAGCTTAAGCCTACGTTATGTGCTGTTATAGAAATATGGCCCCAAAAGCCTCTGACCTACTCTGACTTTGTTGTAGCAGTGGTTTTAAATGGGCGCTATGCAGTTTGGGCCATTTCTTTGCTGTTTTCTCGCTCTGTGCTTGCAGGTTTCTCTATAGAGCTCCCCCTACAGCTTCGGAATAGATATTTGGCAGCTCGTATGTTTCCTTTTGTCTAACTCCTTGCTAGGTCAGTCCACCGTTTCCTCTTTCTCTGTTTCTCCAAATATGCTCAGCCATGACCATAGTGTGAAAAACTCCAAAAAAGCCTCCAACGCTACCTTGTTAGCCGGTTCCTGAATGGGTGTATGTGTACAGTGCCGTGGAGCAATTAGTAACATTGCGAGACCTGATATCACGCAATACTTCCTGATGCTGAGTCCCGCAACTCGACGGCCGAAAGTTGCAAGGGTGTTTTTCCTCCCGCAGGCGCTAGGGGGAAGCCAGACAACCACCATTATACTCGAAAAAAGTCAAACCATTCCAATGTCTCTGAAACTGTTCAGTTAAGGTAAATTTAAGCTAAACCATTGCATAGTTTCTCTTTAACATTAACTGTTATAATATTTTTAGTTAGTTTAAAGTCCAACTGAAATTAAATTGCAAGTCACAGTTACCAGTGCAAACTCGTTTACTTTGTCTCTGTGCATCTAACAGGGCTCAGCCTATCGTCTTTGCTCTCAATCAAACATAGCAACACACCCACCAAGAGGCTTGACAGAAAAGAAACGTTTCTTAAATATCCCAAGGAAGCCATGTTAGCAGTGGCTCTATGGATGGCATCATCCAGTTGGTCAGTCAGTCCACCACTTTAGTTTGAACTGAAATATCTTGAAAACAATGTGTATATATATTTAAGTCCATGCAAATTCCAATGGTGAATTGATTTACATGGCATTTTTATCCACATTGTGTTGCCCCTCTGACTGTTATATAAACTAGATAGATAGATAGATAGATAGATAGATAGATAGATAGATAGATAGATCATCTGAGAGGGAATTAGATTTAAAGACAATGGAGTATAGTGTTAGGCCTACCTATGTATAGCAACTAGGAATGAGCTGAAAGAAAAGGTTTCATGTCAAAGCATCCTCTATAAATACACCCTCTCTTTTCACATGTTCCTCAAGTGCAGCTTGACGTGAGAGAATTTTAATTTTTTTTGCTGCTGACTGGAGAAGGAAAGGGTGGAAAACAACTTTGTCCTTGTGGAGAGGTGTGTTTCTGCTTGCGTTGGCCATAACCCTCTATAAGTGTATGTGTGTGTGTGTGTGTGTGTGTGTGTGTGTGTGAGTGTGAGATAGTTGAGTGAAGGGCGAGACAGGGAGAGAGGAGTGGTAAGATGAAGTGGTAATTGATGACTGTTGATTTGAGCTGCTCTCATAAACACAGCCAGAATTAGAGATATAAAGAAGTAAGGGTGTAGAATAAAATACTTTGTCTCCATCCATCAGTGAGTTTTGAGTAGATTCTTAAAATTAAAAAATGACTTGAGTTTCAGCTGAGTTGAACATGGTGGGCAAACTTTATCTAAAATAAAAAGATTGTCAGTAGGAACTCATTAATTTGCCCACAGATTGTTGTTTGCTGTCCAGCTAAACATAAAGGTGAGAGAAAAGGTGTTACTTTTTGGCCTTATAATGTTTCATAATAACAATAGTAATACTTAAACATTGTCTCCCTTAATGTACTCACATTAACTCTTCAGAATGCTTTATGGTCACAATATAATCACAATGGTTTAGAGCAGTTGAATAAGACCTAGCATAGTGTATATGGCTGTACACATATATGTTACCATGTGTGTATGTCAGAATATAAAGGCCTTGGCTTAGTATTTTTAGCAGTTTGTTTATGTGGATCTCAGATACCATGTCCAAGCTCAAAGCAAATAGGATTGTCTAGCATATTTCTCTTACTGTCTTGTGTGTGTGTGTGTGTGTGTGTGTGTGAGTGTGTGTGTGTGTGTGTGTGTTTGTCTGTCTGTCTGTCTGTCCGTTTACTCTATATTGTGAGGCTTAGTTTCCCACTGTGGTCATCCAAATTGCCAGTCACCACCGCCTTGTGTACGACATGCTAGATAAATCCTGTTTGCACGCAAACACACACACACACACACACACACACACACACACACACACACACACACACACACACAGGAGCGCTCTGTCACAAGAGATGTGGGCTAGCGGGTTCAGCTTAACCACAGTGAACTCTTGTTCGTCCAAAACAAATGAGGAAGGCCATTTATAATGCTTTAAACAGGCTTGATCAGATTTACATATTCCACTGGTGTAATTTCAAGTAATCTTGTTTACCCTTCTTCTTTCATTATCAAAGGTTTATCATATAGTGAGAACATTAGACTCACTGTGGTGAGAACCTTTCACATTACCAGTGGGCAAAGTCAGCAGAAGACACTAAGCTTCTTTTTTAAATCTGAACATCAACAATCAATTTACTCTTCTACGTGGGTGCCAGTTCACACACTGTGTTGAGAATCAGTGTTTCTCAGCACCCGTGGCTTATTTAAAAAGTTGGATTGATTTATTTTGGAGTCGAGAACTACTTATATCAAAAAGACAATTAGGGGGCTCTTCTGTTGTTGCAGAAAACAAGGTCCTCGCCATTTTAATTTAATGAGCTAAGTCTGGCTCAGAAGGAGAATCTCTGTTGGAATTTAATAATGGTTTCCACTCCGTCTCGCTCTGTAGAAAAAGCTAGGTTTCCAGACTGGTGTTGTCACAGTGTTAGGTAGCATCCAGGGACATTATGGGAAAACAGACCCAGACAGAGTCATTAGGAGATGTCCATACTGGCTGAGATGTTAGATTCATGACAATGCTAATACACAGACAGCCCGGGTAAGATTTCACTTGAATAATGGATGTTCTGTATTGAAGGGATCAGATCGCTTAGTTATTTTTTTCACACAGCACTATGACACTGAAGTGTTTTGACTGATTCAGTTGTTCCAGTAAAAAGCGAGAAGCTAACCATGCTCCCTGCCTCCCTCTAACAACGACTAGACAGAGATGCATTGCACCCACAATGAAGAACAGACAGCTTTATTCTCACCAAACTCACAGACCAGCACACTACCCCCCCCCCCCCCCCCCCCCCCCCCCCCCCCACACACACACACACTCACACACTCACACACACACACACACACCTAGCCAACGGAAATAGGTATTTTTACACTCTATAAAGGATTTTATTTTACTTTTTTCCCCAATTGACTCCAATTTGTATGAGAAAAATCAAGCCAATATTGGAGGAAGGAAATATACAAGGAAACTGTAAACAAAGTAAGTGTCCTACATGCATGGCAAGTCCCCCTATAACCCATCATAACTGGGTTGTTTCACCTTTTGAGTGAGCATTTTTTCCATACAATAACAAAAACTAAATGTGCACACAAATGTTTTCAATTTGTTGGTAAATCACAGGAGAAGGTATCTCAGATTCACTAACTTATAGAGATTCAACAATTCCCTCCCAAGAGCAACTTGGTACTGGTTTCCTAGTCTCGCATTGTCAGACCTTCCTCCACAGTGCTGCGGAGGAAGGTCTGGCTAGTCCACACAGCATTCCAGGACAGGAGAAAAATAAGCTATAGCTAGCTGTCTCGGCTGCAGAGATCTGAGGAGCAGTTGACCGTAGTCCTCATAAATCAACCGGAGTTTAAAATGTCAACTCAAAAAAAGCAGAATGTAATGGGCATCTGGCTTAAAATGAGGGACATCCGGTGGAATTTCCGGTGGCAACTGAACAATCCTGGAAACGAAATGTCGTTAAAATAGACCACTGTTCTACAAATAGGTTTTGGCTCTGTCCAGCAGCAGCATATAGCTCAAGTCGAGCCCCCGCTTGGTCCAAGATAGCTGCTACATCAGTAACATGACCAAACGGGGCTGGTCCGACACATACTGGAAATCTGGATGACTAACGGTTAAGCTACAGGGGCTGTAACGCAACATGCTCACCAATGGGGATGAAACGGTATGAAAATGTAACCTCACCGTTATAGTGACCAAAATTATCAAGTTTTTGGGTGTTATCGCAGTATTTTTAAAAGTTTGTTCAATGCATTTAGCAGCAATTTATTTCTTGCACGTTCTGAAAACAGGATGATCTTCAATCAGCTGTCCTTCAACATTCTTATAATAACCAACATTTGCACATGCTTCAAGAAATGCACATTATAGCCTACGTTCAGGAGACTCGGATGAAGCTGTAAAGGATTAAACACACGCTTTCCACACTGTGATAATAGGGATATATAGTTTACCGTTATACCGGTAATCGTTACAGCCCTACTCACCAATACCACTCCTCCCTGTCTGTCTCTTTTACATCATCACAAAAAATATTTCATACTAACAGTGTTTCATCTCCAAATGAATGTACGGCATCTCAACAGAAATATTGCTGGCTGAACTTTAACGTTTATTAACTAACAAAGTACCGTTACTGTAATAGAGGCCCAAAGTCATTGAGGTAAATTACATTTGGCAATTAACCCCATCTCCTGACATAAATAAAAAAAACGTTTTTTATAGAGCTAGCAAACGCTAGCCCTCCTTAATTTTATTAAGGAGGGCTTTCATTGAAAGTTTGATGGTTGGTTAGTTATTGGTATTAAAGATGCTCTATTAAAATCAAATACATACAAATAATTATCTTACGCTCTTGGCAACAATGATGATGTGACTAATGACTCTTCTTTCTTCTAAGGTTTCTTGGTTAAATATGTCGTCATTTGCATAGAAGTAAAATGCAAATGGTTACCATTCTGTTGTTTATTCTCATCTCATAGAAACCAATTCAAATAAAGACATGTTGAGACTAAGTGAAGGGATTACTAACAGACATCTCTGCGTGCTTATGGCCTGTCTCCAAAAAAACGCAGCCAGTTAGCATTCAAACTGAGAGCTATAGTATTGTGGCACTAATGGAGGATTAGATTGGGGTTAAGCGCCTGAATGGGGAGTGGTCCACTTGCTCTGCCCCGGGGCTACCCATACAGGGCCACTGCTTAGCATTAACATAATAGCAGAACACCGGAGCACAGCCGAAGGTACTGAGCAATCCCCATTCCAACTCACCTAATTTACTCTGATTGAGCTGGGGGGACTGGTGCTGAACTCCATGAATGGCCGTGGGATGGGGAAAGAGGATGGATGGTTCTCTTGGTAAAACATTTAGAGAAGATACAGAGCTGCATGGATGAGAAACAGTATTGCTGGTTAGACTGTAGCGAATGATCACTTTCAAAAAAAAAAAAAAATCAGTTTGGGTTAAAACAGCGAAGAAAGCAACTAAATAGGTCAACTTTTGAGAGAACAACCTCATGTCTGCTGCTTATAATTATCCCAATAAAGACGCGTTACAACAAATGTGACCTTCCCAGTATCAAAATGCTTGGCAGACAGAGAGAAAGATGGATAGAAAGATTGGCACTTACCTATGTGACTGGGTACAATAGTTGGAATAGCTGTCTTTCCCTCTCACTCCCTCAGTCCCTCTACCCTCCTCCTCTCCTCCTGGGATGGGTCCTATTTTGAATGTAATGAAAGAGGAGAAAATACTACATTGAATTTGACTCAGTTGGGACGCTAAAGAGTCCCAAACCAATTTAGTTGGACAAAGACAAAAACAAAACCAGAGATGTTTACAGTTCTGATGAATTTGGCAATGGATTTGCACCAAACAAATGTTTTTTTCTGCTACATTGCAGCAAACGGGCAAGCCCAATAAACGTCCTGTTTGGTTTATATATATATAAAAATTACATTCTCAATGGACCTCATTATAGCATATTTTTGGGCCCTCCTCACATGGGGACCCTGGGTACTCCCCTTTCAACCCCAGTCTGACGCCCCTTCTCAGAGCGCATAAGAAATTAGCAATATCCATTTGATATATCCTAGATCTGGTCTGTTTAACAAAGTAACATTAATTACACAATAACTGTAATTTCTGTTGTAATAAAATGGGGTAATTCACTACAACCAATAGTTGAAAATAGCATGTATATTGTTGTACATGCTATAGTATATTGATAAATTAACAAAATCAAGCAGTCCTCAATTATTTGACTCAATTATCCTATGATATGCTACTTCCGTACATGTTAAAAACAAAACTGGGACCGCTACACAAAATTGCATATCTAGGAATTCACATTGTGAACGCTACTGACTGACTATCCAGCCTGGCTTCACAGAATTCTGTGAAATGGTCAAAAACTGTTAACACCGTAGTACGTGGTGGTGGCACGGAATTTGTAAAAAAATGTGTGTGGCCACCATGGAAAACAATGCCAATGTAAAGTCAATGAGAAGAGGACTTAGCATTAGGAGCGACTATGGTAGCGAGTAGCATGAAAGCCCAAAAATCTGTGTAATTATGTTGGTTGGGATGGTGGATGGGTCAAACACAGGAGTTCCACCTGGGAGACCGGGGTTTGTGTCCCGGGTATAATGTTTCCTAAAGTTGCTTTCTTATTTTCCTAAATCCATCCGTACCGTTCTTCCCACGTGTCACCAAACCGTAAGCCCACCCACAACCTTTTCTTTAACTTGAGGCGCTGTGTTCAGTTCATGGAAGTCTAACGTGGGGCTATCACAAAATTTTTTGCAATCCTGTGAAAGTTTCATAGATTTTGAGTTGAGGGGCCGTGTTCAATTCACGGAATTCTGTGAGATCAGGTTGGACTATCCCTAACAATTTGACCATACACAGTCCAGTTTTAATAGGTGTCCCCCTAATTTTGATGGTAGGTTTTCTCTTTCTCTTTTGGCCATACTTGGTTAGCACAGTAAGTATTCAAAGGGTAGATCTAAAATATAGAGACAAGCTGTTCCAATTTGATATGCTCCTTGTTACTGTAATAAAAAATGATTCACAACTTTTCTAAGTTTGCTTCAAGGCTCTTATGATCATGAGTTCTTCCCCTGCTTTGATGATGAATAAATGGGAGGTTAGCTGTGAAGTGGGATTGGTTTAACACCAATGGAGCCCCATTTTCACAGCGCGCCAGCCTTAATGAGTGCTACACTTAGGGCCAGTGCCCTCTACACAGCTCTTGTGAGGGTCCCGTGAACCCAGACAAACATTTCCCCTCCTACCTAGAGATGTTGCTCCACCCCCCTCGCCGTGGATTCCTATTCAGCCTGTTTACCATGCCACCAGGTCTATTCAAGTCCCAGTCGACAGGTCTTACAGAGCCTTACAGAGCCACTGAACTCTCCCTAACCTACTAATCAGACCTCTCCTCCCTTTCAGCCCTTAAACATAAAGCCCCATCTTGACCACCATTTTGTAGGTCAGCAACTGTGGGCTTTGTGCAGGCCTGAGCACCACCAGAGAAAGATCCTCCTCCTATTGATGCATCTTGAGCAGCTCCCCGAGCCACCCAGACAACTCCCCCTGCAAATTGAGGCATTCAAAGACATCCAGTTTATTAAGCTGTCACTGCGCATCTAAATCTGTTCCCTATTGCAATGGTACAGGCTTTTCCAGAGTGAGAGAGAGAGAGAGAGAGAGAGAGAGAGAGAGAGAGAGAGAGAGAGAGAGAGAGAGAGAGAGAGAGAGAGAAGGCCTTTGTGTGCCACCAAGGTATTCAAAGGGCTATAAAAAAAATCACACACACTAAAACTAATGCACACACACACTGTTGAAATGAGATGCAAATCCGACAATTCACTAAGCAGTGAGAGTGTGATTTTCTTTGTGTGTGTATATGTGTGCATCTTGTGTGGATGCATGTGGCACTCGTTTGTGTGTGTGTGCTTAATTCCTGTAGCATGGTCTCAATCTGTGCTGTTATTGCCGGGGCTGTACAGTTGAGCAGCCGTAACACAGTTGTTGGTACAGGGGCATTGTATGACTGTGGCAGGGAGAGAAATTAGTTAAGGAGCCAGAACAATGTCATTGGTTAAACCAGGCTTCAGTTAGGGGAGACATGCAAAGAGACGCTCGCAATGTAGGAACTGCTGGGTGACAGAAAGGAGGGGAGCGAGAGAGAAAGAGAGGCCAAGATAGGGTGAGGGGTGAACTGGATCTTGGTTAAGACTTCCAGCTTCTTTCTCTTTTCTAGACAATCTACACTCACAGATTGGATTTGCATGGGTAATGGGAGTTTAGGCCTGTTGTTTGTGCAAGGAGGCTTCATATGGGGCTGACCCCTGGATTCCAGAACCTCAAACTTAGCACCAGCATAACAAGTACAGTACACTAGCAACATTGTAGGACAGTGTTTTAATCATTGTTTGAACACATGTATAAATATAATGGAAGAGTAGGCTCTTGTCCTCTGAATTCCATCCAGTATGTGCTAGGTTGTTTCCTGTGAATCCGTTGTGCATGTGCATGCCATTTAAATCCACTGCATGAATGGCTAACGCCGCAACTGAAAATGCAAACTGTAATAATGGCTATAGCTGTATAAAGGCCAGCCATAAATAGTGTAAAAATGTGGGTTTGCTTAACTTAAATCTTAAAGATTATAAATATAACTTACTACTGGCAATAATGACTTTGAAGTATTCCCATTGCTGATTGGATCGCTGGTGTCCAATCAATCATATGCAGAACTTTGTTCCAAGAAAACACCATCATGATCACCATAAAAAGTGTGTACATATATATATATATATATATATATATATATATATATATATATATATATATATATATATATATATATATATATGTGTGTGTGTGTGTGTGTGTGTGTGTGTTTTTTTGAGAGATTTTAAGAGTGTGTGAAAACATGCACGTATTTATCATGATTGGCTCATTATTTGTAATGCACTGATGTTTAATGTATTTACAGTATGAGTCCATTCTCTAAGGTGAACAGAAAATGGTTGCATTCTCATACAGTCTGTTTTCTTTGCGTAAGTGTTTCAGTGAGTGTATACTGGGCTAAGGAGTGGAAATTAAAGGCTCAAGAGGTAAACGCTGGTATTAGGAAGGGAAATGACCTTTGAGCTGTTCAATAACGCCCTTCGTTGTTAATGACCACTACCCGGGCCCAGACAGAGACGTAACCAGATACACATACAGTACACATACGCACCTGAGGAAAAGAAACAGGAAGAGGAAATGAGCAATTGATCCTCTCATCCTTCTATTGTACATTCCCACTATGATGTAAATACTTTTCCAAACTTCTATGTGGGCTTAGGTATGTCTGTAAAAGCTTGAGCTTGAGTTTGGACCCAAGACATTCTTTTTCAACCCCAAGGTTCTTTTTTTGTGCACATGGGGAAAGCCCTACTTTGGCAAGCTATATGAAAAAATATATCACTCTTGTGTTTTTTAATAGCATTAATGGAGGGCTTACTGTAAGTGTTGAAATATGACCCAATTAACAAGTGCTGCAGTGTTGTTATTTCTCCCTGAATTAATCTTATGGAAAAAAGAAGCTGGGAGTAAGGTAGATATTTCCCATGGTGTGGCTCTGTGAAATGGGTTACACATGTATACTCAGCCCACAGCTGCCCTCTCACATCGGCGATCCCTTTCTCCATTAGCTCCCACTCCTTTCTCATGTGGCTCTGCGCTCAGCGCACAGAGAGTTGGTCACGGGCTAAACAAACAGCATTGCCTTTCTTCCTTGAATTTGTCGATATGGTCTGGTAGTAATTTTAGGTGAGAGAACTAAGGAAACAGTGAGCCTGTATGAAGGTTACAGATGGTATTATCACATGAAAACAGGTATAATTGCACTGTGCTTATAGCGCTGGTTAAGTAAACCTACAGTAGGGATCAGGTTGCGCTGTGTTGCCCTCCCTTGTGCATAACTGAGTGGTTAGACACTGTTTTAACTGAGATATAGGAGACTGTATAAATGTCTCATAATTACCTGGAAAGGATCTTGTCATACTTCTGTTTGACACAATCGGTTAGTGGGTCACAACACAGACAGCGATTGGCTGTAGGAATTTGTAAGTGTTTGATGAGGGTAAGCATTTTGTTGTTTTTATAACTGTTTCAATAGAAATAAAGCTAATGGATAAAGTACATTACTTATCCTATACAATGAAAAAAATGAATACAACAATAAACAAACTTTAAGATCTTACATAGAAAACAGTAATTTGCATTAACAGGAAGTGAACTGCAAATCTTCCTACTTTTTTAGTCACAAACCGGATATGGCAAGTGCACAGAATTAAACAAAACAATAACTGTAATGGCCAATTGTTTGGTCTTTTGAAAGATCTATTGCTGCTATAACTCACAACAAGATGGCTAATGTATTAGAAGTGCAAAAGAAATAAGCAAACAGCCCTGAGCTGCAAATACCAGACACATTAAAGCCTGGAGCACTTCCAGGGAAATCTTTCAATTACACAGAGTGAATACCACTTTGTTTCGTGGGAAAGACGAATAACTTAGAGAATGGGCTGTCAAAGAAGTAAACTACACTATAGATTTAATTAAAATAACACATCTAGGAGCATATAGTAGCTTGAACAAGGCTCTGTTGTAACGGACAGGTGGACGGCAAATCGATGCTTCCTCCAGAAGGAAGAGCTGGTTTGTATAAAAGTGAGATGGATAGACTAGGAGAGAGGCGGATTTATTGAAAATGGTTAAAGAGTCAGAGTGAGGCTTTCACTTAAAGAAGCTGTATTTATAACCATTACATGTCAAATGTCCAAATCCAATAGATTTCTCTGACACAATGAGAAAATGACACATTTGGTCTGTCTCATAAAATAGAAGCGATAACTAAACTGTAGATGGAACACCGGTCTATTTCAGGGAGTTACACTTAAATATGGCCCAATGATTAAAAAACTGGGTCCGGTGTGAATAAAGCTTAATTCTTGGCATCACCATTTTCTTTCTTTTACATTCTCTCTCCATCTTCAACATTAACTTTCTTCTTTGGACAAAAGTGGTTGTGTCAAAGTTCAAGTGTGTCACTTTTGATTCTCTGAAATGCAACGAGGGCAGATCGTCAGAGGGAGGAAGCGTGAGTGTCTGTGTAGGTAAGTGAGAGGTAGCACTCAGTTCTAATAGATTTGCTTTGAACTCTACAAGGCTGGTATCCCTCTTAAACAAGATTGCCAAATGTCAAGTTAATTAAATAATCTTATCTTTCAAGATCTTGGAGCTAAGATCGTCTGCCCCTGCCTTCGAGTCAGTCTGATGGTGTCCCTGCCAGGTCCTACAGTATCCACTCCATGAAAGACCAGTCTGTCAGTGTACTAAGAAACACTGTGCGAAAGACATGTGGTTCTTATTTTGCGGCCAGAGGAGCAGATTAACATAAAAGAGGGTGTGTAACAGTTCTCGCATTCAAAACCCTGCCTGAGGCAGGAGGAGGCCGCGTTTGGATTACCTAATTTAGGATCCTTTAAAATGCTGTTTACCTTGCAAAGTGTGCATCTCAATGAGGTATTGCAGTGGCAGAAAGCATGAAAGGGAAAGTGGCTTCAACAAACATTATTCTTGGGCAGATAACTTTGCACAAGAAGACTGCAGATACACACATGTAGGGTTGGGAGTCAATGGGTAGCTTATGGTGTGCTATGCATGTATGTAACTTTACAAGCAATTCCGGAACACACAATACATTTCAAGACAAGCATCTATGATATATCACAATATATTCAATATTTTGCAGTAAAGGAGGAAAAGGCTGTTATAAATTGTATATTTAAGTGGTAGTTGACTAAACAATCTTACTTCAAGGTCCATTTACTGGCAGTTGTGGAACTTTCGATTGCATCACGTCTTCATCAAGAGGTGATTTTTGCTTGTTTGTAGCAAAGTACTTTTGTTTTTGTTTAATGTGAAAGACAGCACATATTGTAAGTGCCTAGTGATGTGGCAGTTTCTACATACAGTGGTTTTTAACACTTAATGTCAGTCCATTCAGTTTTCCATTTTCTATACCTCAATTATTAACTTTCTAAGTAACAGAGGAGGGAGCTGTCCCAGCATGCATCATGTGAAAGCCAAGGAAACACCCAGCACAGACCACCAGTCAAACCACAAGAAAGTTTCACCAAATCATTGCAGCATTTGGTTGAGATCACTTCCCGTTTCCCTGTTTTGATGGGGAAAGGTTGACTTATGGCAGTTTTTTCCGGTATTTGAACCAAGTTCTAGTGTTCAATCTAATAGCCTATTGTGTGCAAACCAGTTTCTAATGTCAGTCAATGTGACATTTAGTTATCTGCAGGCTCCCAATGGTGCTAGTGGTTGAGTATTTTATGATGAACTCATAGTTTTAGAGGTAACTGTGTGTATATATATATATATATATATATATATATATATATATATATATATATATATATATATATATATATATATATATATATAATTTAATTTAATAATATAATTTAAATAAGAAATTGCAATGCATAGTTAGCCACTGTGTACATTTTTACACATTTTACTGTGTAATGGTATTGCTGTATCAGGCACTTTGTGCTGTGTGTTAACACAGTTATTATCACAACTGTACACAATTTGTCAAAGTGCTCACTTGATTACTGGAAACATGGAATACTGGTGTGCAACAATATGACTTTAAGCCTCCATTTCAGTGGGACTGTAGCATATTAAAGACTATCCAAGTCCAGTCCAGACTGGTTTAAGCGTTGGGCCCGATCTGTCTTCTGGCAACCTGAGGAATTCTTGTCATTTATGTACTTAGAATTTAACCAACTTCTGCAATTATTGCAGTACACATTGTCCTGAGCACACTGTCATCTGACGAGAGGAGTAAAACATCTGCAAATTGCACATGTTATAAAAATGTAATTAACATGATTATAAGCATACAGATTGATTTGTTTGTACTACAAATCTTTAGAAAATCTATACAGACAGGGTCAGGATCTTAAGTTAATTCTCTGTTAACTGACATACAAACGCATTGGCAGGTATCCATAGAGCCATGACCAACCTAAAAAATAAAACTTTGTGTTTACTATAATTTAGTAAAAAATGCCCTGTCTGTTACACATCATTTGCAAATAGAAACTTTATCAAAATGAATCACTTGATTTTGTTCCATTGTTTCTGTCTTGACTGTATGCCAGTCATCTCACTAGTCAGTAAATATATAATGTATCGTATTAGGCATGTGTAGTAGGTCAAACCAAAGAGAAATCTGAAAAGCATATTGTATAAATGAGTAAAACTGTTTCCTTTTAATGAATGCATTTACATTAGATGTTCAAAATCAAACACTGCACCTCAAATTGAAAATAAATAGTTAAAAGCATCTGTTTACAATTCTGTTGGTCATTTTCAGATGTTTTTCCGAGATATTTTTGTCTAAGACAAAAGACAAATGTTGACATTTGAAATGGAATGGATAATGGAATAAAGGCCAGGTAGAAGCAACGCTGACAGGCCTTCTAAACAACCCTGCTATCTCTAATTATCGGTTGGGGATAATCCATGGGGTAAATAGAAGGAATATTTGGGCTGTGGACACAAGGATTTCCTCCTAAAGTGTGGAGACAGAGATGCAAATAGTTATCTGCTGCACATGCACCTTGCCGCAGGCAAACTGCTTAGCTTTTAATGCCGGACAGACGATTACCCATGATGCACACACGGCTAACAGACAGCGCAAACACACGCATGCATGCACAAAATGCTTGAGTGAATGCTCCGTGTGTGCAAACACGTTGAATGGGGGGATTCATGCGTGTGGGCAGGCCAGACGCACAGGCACATAACACACAACATATATATTGTTATTCTATTATCTCACTTTCTCTGGCTATCTCCATCATACAGGCCTACCGTGACCCCAGGGGTCAAACCGGGGTGTCCTGACCCACAATGACCTTTGTTGAGGTTAGCAGGGGAGACCCCCCCCAGGGAGGACCTCTAGTAGGCTCAAAGCCACACATACACACAAATACACAAACTAACTCTGAAATAATTATAATTGTACAAACAGGTTAGTTGCAAATAGCTTAAGTGACTGTAAAATACAGGGAAAACATTTTCTGCATACACACCTGAATGCACTTAACCAAAGTTAATGGTGTTTAGGTACACAACAACCAAGGAAGGCCACACAAGTGATTTGAATATTATCATTAATTAGTAATTTTTGAGTCATTTGTGGAAATGGGTGGACTGTGTTGAAGTCCCAAACACTAGCCTTCCCCCTAAAGATTCAAATGAACTCTGTTTGTCATGCTGAGTACCTGTATCCTATCACTAACTGAATTATAGTTGAACTTTACCAAACTGCATCACTCCACCATGCATACATATACACCACGAAGCTATGTCACAATGCTAAAAAAAAAGTCTGTTCATTATTATGCAGTGTGTTCAACAGAAATACACACCCAGTAATCACAATGGTTGACATCCCAGCTGTTACCTGGGTAACCAAGCAGGTGTTCCATTGTTATAACTGAATGCTGCTCTGTTAGTGGACAACATAAAATCACTCCCTTATTCATTCATTCTCATTCTTCTTTCTCCATTGCCTACACAATAAACAATTAGTGGTACACTCTATTCATTAGTGAGCAGTTCATATTAGATTGCTGGCAGTTATAAATCATAATTTATTATTTTAAATCAGTATGACGAGCACAGTGTTGCATAACTGTAATTTACACATCCATCAATTGGGCCTTGTTGCATTTAGCAAAATTAAGTACATGCTTGCACAGAGATGCTCACATATGCTCTTGGATAAAGGCATTGTTTACTAGAAATCAGGTGTACAGCTTAGTGTACCATCAGCATGTATCTTCGGTAAATTATACATTTGTGATATTTGCCAAATAATCATTTCTTAAACAGTTAAAAAAATTTTCAATAGGTATTTCAATGGAAAACTCTAAAAGGTAAAAGGATAAGTGAACATTTTAACATTGAGACTATTTTGTTGCAAACTCCAAAATTACACTTTCCTCCAGTCTGCAGGACACACTAGGGACATTCATTCTCAGCGTGAAAATCTGTGGGACATTATTGGCCAAATCTCCTCCCTATCAGGGATTGGCTTCCAGTTAATCCACCTATTGTTATTCATTAGGTCTATCTACTATCACAGCTTCATCTGTGACCTTTGACTCCTCTGTCGAGATAGATTAGCCCACTGACTCTGATTAGGACATCATCTGTCCCACCTCAGGGGTCAAGTTCATTATGTGCTGTCCTAATTACAGATTTACCTTGTTTAATTGGATAGTTTTTGGTGAGCTAACAAGGGTCATCTGAAGAATGGTTACAGATTCAAATACGCACACCAAATCGTACCAGATCATACCAGATCATAATTATAACCAGATCATTTGTGTCAGTATAGCTTAGATGATTTCAGAGAGTGTGTGTTGAGAGGATGAGGATGACATCTCAGCTTGCCACAAGAATCCAGAGAGCACTAGTTGGACTAAATGAGTGTCATTGTGAAACATTTCCTGAGACCAATCATGAAAGTAATTGAACCTTTCATCCAAGTGCTTCACCCTGGTTCTCCCATCTATTTCCAATTTAAGTTGCAAAGACCTCCTTCATTTGGAGCTGCTAGATGTGAGTGGTGGCTATAACTCAAGGAGATGGAGTGAGAGGGAGAAGAAAAGGGAAGGAGAAGAGCCTCGGCCCTTGTACAGCAGCATGGTGAAATATACACCTGACGTTCAGAAAGGACCATTTCTTTTTTTTTTAATCTAGCTGGTAGAAATGGAATATGTAATGAGGCTATATTTAGGGCTTGATAACGCGACTGTACTGAGTAATGAAATAGCGAAGGTGGAGATTCATTACCTGCCACATTATGATTTAATCAAACTGCACAAAATCATATCCATTTTTCTTGAACAAAGGGCTCCTTCTTATCTGGCCTTTTCCACCTTGAGACTGCAAGAGGTTATGGTGTAAGGTCTATGGCAGGGAGAAGAGGGATCTTTTAACGGTTGTGGTGGTGAAAAGATTGAATTTTACCATTAAAGGCGTTGTTACATAAATAGTAGTTTGCCTAATCACTAGGTTGTATCGGCATTTCATTACAAATCAGACATCAGACATTTCATCTACAGTACAATATTCAAATATTGAATCAATGAAAAAGTGGTGTATAGGAAGTCCTTTACCTCCATTTGGATCTGATTTCACACAAGCAGCGAAAAAAGAAAGACCCCTCTACCCTTCTACTATCAACATTCAAAACCCAGTATTGGTCAAAGATCTGCTGTTTCTCAACCTACATGGTGTAAGCCACGTCTGCTTTGGTTTAAGTCATTTACACGGACATGCATTAGATATGTGTAGACATGAACATGAACCTAGCTAGCCGGTAGCTCCTTGCTCAGGTCAGCGGGGCAAACAGATGGAAATGGCTAAAAAATTGGTCTCACCTGTGCTTAAGGATTTTATTTTGTCCCAGTACAGTTTGACTGCTGCATTGGACTTTAATGTGGTAGTAGATGTTGCAGATATAAATGACAAGAAGTAGATTAGAAATTGCCTGATAATCAAACTGAATTGACATTATTTGATTGGATGTCCCTGTCGACAGGACAACATTGTTTGTCTGAGCCTCTCACGCTGTCTAAATAAATACGATCTCACAGTGCCATGCTTAAGGTTTGGTTAAATGTAGGCACAAAAGCAACTTGGTTAGGTTTAGGGAAAGATTAGGGTTTGGTTTCACATACGTGCTTTGTTAAGATAGTGGAAAATCTGTCGTCACAGTTACTATAATAACCAGAATTTCAGGGAACAGGAAGTGATTTCAACCAATTGCAGCAATGATTTGGTGAAGCATTCTTGGGGTTTGACTGGTGATCTGTGGGTGCTTGGTGTTTCCTTGGCTTTCACATGATGCATGCTGGGTCAAGCTCTGTCCTCTGTGACTCTTAATAAGTGAGGCATAGAAAATTGACAACAACTTGATAGACTGACAGATTAAGTGTTAATTATCATATTTACAACACATTTGTTTTAATGGGTTAAGTTTTATTGGGACGCAGTTATCCAACTTAATTAGATTTTTGATCTTCAAGTAGCCACCTCTATCGTTTCTCCAACTATTTGTTCGGTTGTCTTATGTATGAAGTGTTTTCTAGGACAAGTTTGATGAAATTCTTATGGTCTTTTCCAGTTCTGGGGGTTTGTGAGAACACCTTCATAAAAAACAATCGCTGATTCAAACCATGAATTGATCTGCATTCTCAGCTGAGGCTGGGGGCATGTATCGTGATAGACCTTTTTCTCTACTACTCCGCTGCTGCACTGAATGATGTTTAGTTTTGCTACTTTTTGTGATACATTATTTATTTATTGTTTGTATAAGGGAGAAGTGCCATTACAGTTATAACAATTATATAAGGCAAAGTATAATACCACACTTTTGAGAAAGGGAAAGAAATCCACTGTTGATATGAACTTCAAAGTGGAAAAATAATGTTTACTTTCAACTGTGTTTATTTATTGTAAAATATCTTTTAATAAGAGCAGAAGCCGAAGGAAAAACATTTTTGTCTACCAAACATTGACCGGAATCTTTCTCTTAAGCTCTCCACTTGCCTTTTGAACACATATAGACATACAGGCCCAAATGCTGGACTAATGTTGGTCTAATAGCAGCACTGGAGCTCTGAATCGTTTCTTAGACTGTTTTTCAGAAAACTGAATCGTGTGGACGGGCAGAGTGAACTAATTATCTGCATGCTGTTTTCTCAGCCAAAGCTGGTAATTTAGCAGCAATTGACCTCCTGCAGTTTGCCAACAAATGAAAACATGTAGGCCAGTCTGCTAACGAGGGGCCTGAAGACCCCAGGGTCCGTCTGGGCCCTGCTCTGCACAGTGGACACAGGACCCCTCACTTCACTTCCAATTTACTTCTTGAACATCTCCAGGGGAGACATCATCATCCTCACACGGTGTAATTACTCAAGCTAGCTGCAAGAGAGCAAAGGCCTGTTGGGAGAACAACTCAATCCAGTGATTGTCTGGAAAACAGGATGTACTCCTTTCCAAGGTAGTTCACTTATGGTATGTGGCCTCAATGACTCCAGCAGGACTGCATTTTAAACCTAAGAGTATAGCTCCACTATTCATTATATTTCATGTACAAACACACACACACGCACACACGCACACACACACACACACACACACACACACACACACACACACACACACACTCCGGTCACATCTTTACTGGTCCAGTCAGCCCACAGAGGAAGTGGCTGTGAATGATGACGTTGAGGTTGTGCGCTGGCCGTAATGGCGGCGGAGAAAGATGCGAGTGAAGCCATTTGGTCCATTGGGGCAATGCTGCCTAATATCCAGAAGTCAAAGGCCAATCTTTGCTGAGTTTTGTTGGTGACATGATGCTGTGGCCGTATTTCACACTGGGTTTGGGAAAAGTATGATTTTCCAGCTGGCTTCGTTAGTGGTAAAGGAGTGGCTAAGGCAAACGCTAGCGATGTTAAGCCGACGTTACGACCACATGTTAGAGTTTAGTTACGGCAGATCCAGAGAGGCTCTGGGCAGATCCAATAGTTTTAAACTTCAACAGAGTGTCCTCCTTCAATGAAGTTAACACTTGTCAATGGTGCGTGGCCAAACTCTCTGTACAAATGAAATGTACAAGAGTCTGGTGGGACCAGGCTACCTTACCCTGACCTTAACCAACACAACTAAATGCCCAACCTTAACGCATACCCTCACCCTAACCACAACCTAATTCTAACTCTAAACCTGAAACCAAATCTTAACCCTCAAACAGCCCTCTGAAATTGTGGGGTAAAGCATTTTGGCCCCACAAAGCTGTCGAGACCCCAAAAGTATACTGGACTCCCGGTTTTTGTACACCATGAATATAGTTAAGCAAGCACACGCACACACACACAAAACAATAAAAAAAGGGTATGCCTCTATTTGACTCCATGCGACCACACCCCACCTCATTGTCCAACTTGATAATAGGCATGCCCATTATTAAATGCCTCAATCAGCTCTTTCTTATTACTTTATATTTTTAGAATCGCTTTAGTGCTTGTTGGCCCACATGACGTTTTATTGTTTTTTGGGAGATTCCAGATTGTTGTGGGTGTCATTTTTGGCTTACCTTCTTTTGTACTAACTTCAAAAGTAATATTGTAAAAAGCACAGCAGTAATATTCCCATACAGTAATACTTATTTGACAAGGTTTTGAACATGGTGAATTTGGTTGTGTGCATGTCAAATTATAGCATATTGCTATTTCTGTGTTGGTATTTTGCTACAGTTCCCAGGGAGAGATGAATTACAAACTTCCCTTTTGCATTTTATTGAGGGAGTGCAATGATTAGTTTACACATTACCTATATCCTCGATGTTCCACTTCTGGGATTGCTCCGTTGCAGACAAAAATTCTGTCAGATTTCACTCATTAAGGCCGGATATCCGTTGCCTTGGGCTTCCTTTGTGTTTTAAACTCCGCTGGATTTATGAGGACTATGGTTACCTGCTCCTCAGATGTCCACTTTTATACATGCACGTTACACCAAAATAGATTCCTCCATCCATCCATCTTCATCCGGTATCGGGTCGCGGGGGCAGCAGGCAAACTTCCCTTTTGCGACCCACATCAACCAGCTCGGGGATCCCGAGGCGTTCCCAGGCCAGATTGGAGATATAATCTCTCCACCTAGTTCTGGGTCTTCCCCGAGGCCTCCTCCCAGCTGGACGTGCCTGGACCACCTCCCTGGGGAGGCGTCCAGGAGGCATCCTTACCAGATCCCCAAACCACCTCAACTGGCTCCTTTTGACGCAAAGGAACAGCGGCTCTACTCCGAGCTCCTCTTTGATGACTGAGCTTCTTGCCCTATCTCTAAGGGAGACGCCAGCCACCTTCCTGAGGAAACCCATTTTGGCCGCTTGTACCCTGGATCTCGTTCTTTAGGTCATGACAAATTCCTTACTGAGGCTCTTTTGCAGTGGCGCCGTAGCTTTTCCCGACAAAGATGATTGTGATTGGTTTAAAGTAATGCCAGTGAACCAGAGCATGTTTTTCTTCCATCCTGGAATGCTTTGTGGACTAAGCAGACCCTCTTTTGCAGCGCTATGGAGGAAGGTCTGGCAAAACGAGACTAGTTTAAACATGGCCAAAGACAGCAATCAGGTGAGTCGAATTGTACCTTCATACCACACTGGCACCACGTTTTGCCCTGTTGTTGCCACGTTGTCATCACATTGTTGCCACAGTGTTCCACGTTGTTCCTTGGAGTCCCACATTGTCTTACGTTTTCACCACAAAGAGGTAGTCATGATGCAAAGTCTAAAAAAAAGAAAGCTACATCCAGATCCACATTAAAAATATCATTCAGTAGCTAGTAATGCTGTATAGATGTACACCTAATCACCTAATTCTTGTTCTGCCTATACTGTAATTGTCACACCTTGACTGATCATCCGTGGTGATAATAAAGATTGTTTTAATAGGGAGCTTTCAATGTCTTTTCATTCTCCTGTTAACCTGCTGACAATGAGATGTCTAACTGAATCTTGCTTTCATGTGTTGTCTTTAGGGTGCTTTTGGTCATTCTCGAAAAGAAAACAAGATGTCTCTTTTTGCCAAAATCAGTTGATACATCCCCTGAAATGATTAATATTTGTTTTAAAGATTGCATTATATGTTTGTGTGTGTGTTTTTGTGAGGGAGAAACACACAAATAATTCATGTTTATTTCCCCTGTGCGGTTGCTAAAGAAAACATTGCTGAGTAACTACACCACCATGATGTGTTAATGTTTGTGTGTGTGTGTGTGTGTGTGTGTGTGTGTGTGTGTGTTGCAAGGGGTGAGTAAGTTCACCGCAGAGATATTGTTAATGGTGCAGTTACTGTGACTTTATTTTATTACCAGCAGTCTGTGATGCCAGTAACTGGCTGAGACAGAAGACATCTGTTGTCAACATGTTTGAAGCACACTCACAACAAAAAAGGCGTAATGAATAACCTTCACATTGGAGAAAGTCATTCATATTGCTGCAATTTACAGTTCCTCCTTAAATCAACTGTCCCCCCCCCCATCCCCCAGTTCTACAGGATACAGCAGACCGCAGTGTAACTGGGATAACCAGAAGAAAGTCCTGTATTCACCCATTCTGTTATTCTGCTAAAACTTAATTACTATTTTGTGCTAATTACTTCCAAACCATTAATAGGTTCCCACTGTGTTGTAACCTGGACAAAAATTCCTTTCTGGTCATTAGACAAAGGTCTGCAGTGCCCAATTTCAGTACTTTTCATACCTTTCTGAAACAGACAGGCATATGTGCTTATCACAAATTAAATGACCAAAGCCGGGGGCTCACCGATAGATGAAATGAGAAACATCAGTCAAGCGAGAAATAAAATACTACTCTCAGAAAAGGCTGCTATTTCTCTCTGCTGGCCATGTTTTTTCTTGACTTGACATAACATAATTTCAGTGTCATTTTAATCAATCCACCTGCAAGTAATTTGGAAAACTCAACTTTAAAAATGATGATTGCCAGCTGTGTTATTAACTGAGAAATGCTTTTACTGTAATTGATCTTTGTTTAATCCTCTTTCCTGAAGTGTAAGTTTGTCAATCCCTGTACAATTATAGCCCACAGCTCAATGCAACATATTCAGGCCTGTCTTCTGGCAAAACTTGCTGTTGTCACACAAAAGGTTTTTCGTTCTCTTGCCGAAAAAAAGCTTTCCTTGTGTGTCAGAGACAGTTTGTTTTTATTTATTTAAAGGGCTACTGGAAGAGTTTTGGGATCTTTAGTCAACATAGACTTTACCATCCCTTCACCAGCAATACATTTGTCCATGACCCTCCACAATGATTGGGAAAAGAGGCATGACCCTCCCCAACAACTGTGATAGTATAGAATAGAGCAGTGATACCTTCTGTTCTGGTTTGCGCTTGGTAAAAACGTACAGATAGCCACTGTTTTTTTTATAATCCTAACATACATGAATTAACCTCTTTCTCATTTTACACATCACACTCCACCCAGATGGTGGCCATTTCAGTAGATTTACTCACTAACATTGTTGTGAAAACAGAATGCGCATGGAAACTAAATGCACATTTCCTGCATTACTTCAAATACTAAATTACTCCTCTAGTAAACTAATATTCACATGAAATAAAACAATAAAACGTTGAGACCATTCAACAAATAACAAATTCAACACATAAACTGGTTGCTATGGACTCAGCACTGGTCTTTGTATATTTAAGCATATAGGTAAATCTGAAGATGAACATTATTTAAAACCCATTGTCCAATACAATCAACTGCTTGCCCGTTTGTCTATACTGTGCATTAAAATTGTATCCAATATTCGTGATTCAGTATGCAGTCCCGGAACCATTCTTTTTCAATCTTTTGTCTCTCGAAATATGACGCAAACATTGCAAAGGCTAAATTACGGTGGCCGGGAAGTGCAAACAACATTACAAAGTCTGAAACACTTTTACAAAGAACAAAACAAATTTACATTTTAA